>NC_036866.1:40648769-40755689 GCF_002910315.2 Salvelinus sp. IW2-2015
CCACCATGATATCCACATTAGAAGTGTGAACGGACCCAAAACGACCCGATTGGTAGATATTGAAACAAAGTACATCAACAGTAAAGGAATTTCATTTTTTTACCCAAACCCAACTTCTCTTCAACCTTAAATAGCCCGATCGACACTCTCTTTGTATAATGCTTCACGCTTAGAATCATTAAAACATCTGACAAACTCAACCAATGTAAATGAAAACTAGAAGATTGAACTGACATATTGTCCAACGTGGAGCTGCGTGGTTCAGATCTGTTTGTGCTGCCATTGACAGATGATATACAAATGTAGGATCTTAATTTTGATCATCCTTGTTGCTGAGAATTTTGTTGGAATAATAATATATTCAATTCGATTTGTCATATTTAAAGTCTGAAGAAAATTACAACTAATGATAATAAAAGAATTCAAACACAAAACATTGTAAGCAGATAACAATCAAAAGCTATATACACAACGAAAGCCCTTTACCCATCATTTTTAATCATGGTGTGGAGCTGTGAAGGGAGAGACTTGGAGGAGTGAAGGGCTGGCGGGGCAGGAGAGAGGATAAAGTCAGACAGTACTTGGTCCAGAGTTGTGGATAGCTTGGAGTTAGGAACCAGGGATTTTAAAAGTCAATGCGGGAGCAAATAGGGAGCCAGTGGTTGAAACAGCAGCATGTCACCTGCACCCACTGCTGCTTGCCTGAGAAGACTAAGCAGGGTTGGTTTGGTTTCCCTTGGGTGGGAGACCAGATGTGGCTGAAGTGGTGTTGGAGGGCCAGTAGGCAGGCACTCTTTCTTGTGTTAATGCTTTACAAATTATTCAGTGAGGGACATTGTCCCGTGTGTTGCGTCTTTCAGATGGGATGTATAACTGGTTCCTGACTCTCTTTGGTCACTAAGATATCCTATGGCACTTATCAGAAATAGGATGTAAACCCTGGTCCTGGCTAAATTCCAATCTGTCCCTCATGGTCACCTAATTATTCCCAGCTTCAATTGGCTCTTTCGCATCCTCCTCTCCCCTTAACTATTCTCCAGGTTTTGCTGTATGAGAATGTGTTCTAGTCAATTTACCGTAAATAAAATAAATAAAGTGTGGGGGAGACAACGTGCAGCACAGTTCTGGACATATGTACCTTTTATGGATTTAGAAAGCAAACTGAGTGCATTCGAGGTTTAAAAAGGCTTCTAAAGTTTAAACTACTTGATTGCCCTAACGAACCGTGGTTATCAACCCTACAAAAAATGTCCAGTGAATTATTATCTCACATAAAAATTAAAATGTCTGTTGCTGCAGGATGTATTTTCCTTCTGTAGCAAAACTGCTCAATTAAGATCCTACATCGTGTAGAGTTAGCGGAGGACTAACAGATCTGAGGTCAGTAGGACGATTCCAGCCTCTGGTACACTCAACATAGGTCTGTGTCGAGTTGCAGATGGAGACAAGTGAGTTGTCTTGTTGCGAAATGTATAGGATGACCCCAGCGTAAGATGTTGCAGAGAGGATAACAACCGGGTTTGTTATGTTCTGACGAAATCAGGATCATGACTGCCAGTATGTGGTGTGACGTTTCAGGTGTGTCCTCTGAGCCATTATGGTTCCAAACTTCACCGCCCTCTCTCTCTCTCTCTTCTCGATTGTCTGGTCCTGTCAGTCTGTCTCTGTCTGTCTTCGCTCTGTGCCTGTCTGCTGCGTCTGGAAGGGTGTCAGTTAGTGCGTCGACTGAGCAGAGTGCTTGTATTCTGTTTCTACTCCTCATTCCTTTCTCTCCTTACTCCCTTTCCTTTCCTCTGTTCTCTGCCAGGGCTGTGTGATCTCTGTGCTCTGTGGACAAAAAAGCTGTAGTGATGATGTGAGTCAGGGCAGACTGGTGGTTGTGTGAGGTACGGCAGGCCAAAATGCCACGAGCTGTGTCACACAAATACAGCGACTTTGTCTCAGGTCACACTGCACTGCACTTCAGCTTTTTGGACATTTTTGGACTAGTGAAGTGTATTCCAATTCAAGAATAATGCATGTGTAAAGATGGCCCTGACTCATAACTACAAACCACACAACTGGACTCTCATCCTCCTTGGAAAGTAGCACATTCAAGTGTAAACCTCTCCCACCGGCTCGAATTTGGACTCTCACGATATTTACCTTACTTAGAGTATCTCGAACAGCATGGGATGTTAGGTGAGAAGGACATCTCCAAGAAGAATCCCTATTGTATAACTATTTATGGTGATGACAAATCGGGTATAACTTCAGATGGGAATGATTATAGATTTTTGTATTGTAAAGTGATATAGTACTTTCCATAAACATTAAATTCATATTGAAAACAGAAATGACTCCACAGTAACATACATAAGGTCAAAATTGTATTATTAATTTCAAAAGCCCAGCATCAAATAAATACAAATATAACCCCAAGAGTCGTGCACACCCGATGTCCAAAGTTAATTCAGCCTTGCTTAAAACCCGTTGGCGCAGCGTTGAGCTCAAAAGAAATGACGACACAAATATAAAGCCCGAAAGCACCCACCGTTGTCGTTTCCTACTCGTAGATATCTCCTCAGTGAAGTTATAAGCAGTTCCTTGCAGGCTTCCTCACAAGATCAGCACAGCAAGACACAGCTATCAAGCTGTAAACCGATATCCCATGGAACATTGAATTCGTTAAGTCTTCCCAAGCAATTCTCTCTCGTGATGTCCACACGATGCTAGGCTAAACCTCAAGGCTGTCAATACTCCACATGAGACGGTATGCTCAGTCTTTACGTAATCTTTCTTAACAAAAATTATAACAACCTCTTTAAAATAAAATCAGTATATTTCCTCAAAACTCGTAAGGTATGGGCTTTTGTTCAATTTTCTATCGTCTTCTTATTAATTTTTCTTCACCAACGGTCATAAAGTAAGTCCATCCTTTTTCTCAACGTCCCTCCCTCTCTTTTTACCCCAGGCTTCCGTTTAACCAGGTCAACTCTCATTGGCTACAGCTTAACAAGCGACCTTATGGTCAAAACTAATAACTTAAAAGTTTGACCATAACTTAAAAAGAAAAAGCATTCCAAGTGAAGCAGGGTGAGGAGAATGCCAATAGTGGTGCAAAGCAGTATCATGGCAAAGGGTTGCGATTTGAAGAATCTCAAATATATGTTTTTGTTTACAACTTTTTTGGTTACTACATGATTCCATATGTGTTATTTCATAGTTTATGTCTTCACTATTATTCTATGTATGAAGAAAATAGTACAAATAAAGAAAAACCCTTGAATGAGTAGGTGTTCTAAAACTTTTGACCGGTAGTTGTAGTCTGTAGAAATGTTGCCAGAGCTGTTATTTGCTGTTGTTCCTCAACTGAGGGATGTCTGGTGGCCTGAGCCGTACATTTTAGCACACAAATACAGAAGAGGAAGTTCTGCTAACAAGTTCTATGAAAGTTCCTTACACAGTCTTTTGCAGGAAAAGCTCAATCTATGTGTATTACATCCATTCTCTGTGAAAGTTCTACTCTCTTGAGCTGTCTGACTGAATAGATATTCCTTTTTGCCAAATGAATGAGGAGGAATGGCTGGGCATGCAATGCTGAGTTGCCCTCTTGGCTGACTGCATCTCAAGCACATCTTTTCAAATCAGATTGGTAAAAGAGACTATTTTGAATAGGTTCATTCATCCAAGTTAATCAATGATAGTTTGGCACTGTGCAGTTATGTGCTACCAACGAGTTACCAAACTGAAATAACCAAAGGGAAACGGCTTAAATTCTCGGTTCATAAACTCACAGGCTGAGGCACTCATGCAGGACTCATCAAGCTTTTTATTTCAACTATTTTGTTGTGCTGTAATCTCATCAACCCTGGTCAAGTCTGTCCATGTAATCCTGTATCACAGAGCTGTGTCAGAACGCTGGTAGGGAACGACTGGTTAGACAGGGAGAGAAAAAGGGAGGAAGAAGGAATGAGAGAGGAACCAGAGTGGTGAATTTCATTATACCCTTAGCGTGCATGGTCCTTCTCTATGAGGCTCTAGTCTGGGATGTATGGAAACAGGGGATGTAGTGAAAGGGCACGCTCTCTCTCTCTTTCTCTCTCTCTCTCTCCCTCCCCTCCCTCCATCCTTTGTGAGGGTGATTGAGCCAAGGTCCGTTAAAAATAAATAAGTGTGTGACTAAGGAGCACCCATGGTGATGTTTTTTCAAAGGCAGACCCCCCCCCCCCCCCCTCTCTGGCTTCCTCCCTCCAAGGCTTTGCGTCGGTAAATAATAGATGAGGCGCCTGCAATACTCCACAATCACACAAGGTGACTGGACAGACTGCGAAGGGCCACAAGGTCTGGCCAGGTTTACAGACACTAAACAGAAAGAAAAAAAAGGAATACCGTCTGACTGTACATTGTTGCGTTTGTGTATCGGCGTGATGGAGTGATTTGTGCGCTAAACGGAGTTTACTTGAGCGTCTCTGTACGTTGCGTTCGTGTGAATGTTTGATTGTGTGTTATTGCATTATTCAAGTAGTTGTTTTAGAGGGTCGTATTATCGCATTTTTGAAGTAATTGTTTTAGAGCACTGGCATGAAGGGAGAGAAAGGTCATTGAGGAAACCTGGTAAAGCTACTGGTACTTAAACAGTGATATTGGATCCCTTCAACACAGTGCAGCGAAGGAGACCTATTGTGTTCAGTCAGCACTCTCACTGTGTGGAGCTACAATCTAACCCACAGAACAGCTCAGTTCTACCCTGTTAACTTCACACACAGACATTGACGGGTTCCCAGCCTTATAAAGAACAAGGCATGTCTCAATACCTCAACAGGATGAATTGTAGTAGAAGGAATCTATCTTGTATTATTTCACTGAGGTCATTTTTATTCACACATGTCAACATATCAAGCCATTTAAAACACAGAGATTGAACATAGAGATACGAACAGCGGTTGACTCAGGGGAAGAGATGATGTGGGAGAAGTGGCCCTTTAATTCAAACAAATACATTTTTTATTGAGTTTACTGTCTATCCAGTAAGGGGTAACCTTGTTACCAGCCTGATAAGGTAGCTCATTTCTTGTGGCAAAGAAAGAATCAGTGTATGCTGCCCTCACTTGGCTCGTGTGGGTAGTACAGGAATCAATTCACCACAGTGTGTGAGTACAGCGGTGCAAAGGAAGGAGTAGCAACTGGAGTACTTTCATTGGGGGAAGTAGTTAAGTCTCGTTCGCTCAGCACATGATATACTGTTCTGTACGTCCTGGTGGTCATGTTCTTGTTTGGATTTGATTTGATTTGATTTGTAACCACAGCTGTGGTCCAACTGATGACCAACTGAATGACTTAAAGAGCATACTCAGCCCGAACCTTTCCTGCCACACTCGGGTATCATGTAGAAGAGTCCCCTCACAGTCCAAACATATAAAGTTAGCTAAATATATATATATTACTTAGTTATTGTTTGGTAATGAGTAGTGACATAATGAGTAATGACATCCTCAGATTTGTGTGGCGTCAGTCCATCCGTGATGATGTGTTATTGCTTTGTGGGTTTCCTGTCATTACTTTTAATAGAGTGGGATGTAATAGGCCTGGTGACTGTGGCGGGCGGATGTTGGAGTAGATGGATYCCATAGTCCAGGGTACTGACTGACTTGAGGCAATAGTCTGCAATGCGCCCTGTCGCTAGGGCAACCGTAGAAATCCCGTAATTCAAGGCTGACTTGTTTTACCTCATGCGTTCACYGTGGCCTCTAACAATCAACTGAACATCTGAATTGCCAATGTAACCTTATTAACCTGCTTACTAGTCCTAATGCCCTGTAGATACGTCCAATGATGGAAATGTGGGATAAAGCTTTTTTTCCTTCAAATGATTTAGATGTACAGTGCATTCGGAAAGTATTCAGACCCCTTGACTTGTTCCACATTGTGTTACATTACAGCCTTATTCTAAAATGGATTAAATCGTTTTTTACCCCTAATCAATTTACACACAATACCCTATAATGACACAGCAAAACCAGGTTTTTTGAAATTCTTGTAAATTTATAAAACATTTAAAACTGAAATATTATATTTACATAAATATTCAGACCCTTTACTCAGAATTTGTTAAGAATTTGCACCTTTGACAGCGATTACAGCCTCGAATCTGCTTGGGTATGACGCTACAAGCTTGGCACACCTGTATTTGGGGAGTTTCTCCCAGTCTTATCTGCAGATCCTCTCAAGCTCTGTCAGGTTGGATGGGYTAATATATTTTCAGGTCTCTCCAGTGATGTTTGATCGGGTTCAAGTTCAGGCTCTGGCTGGGCCACTCAAGGACATTCAGAGAKTTGTCCCGAAGTCACTCCTGCGTTGTCTTGGCTATGTGCTTAGGGTCATTGTCCTGTTGGAAGGTGAACCTTCACCCCAGTCTGAGGTCCTGAGCGCTCTGGAGCAGGTTTTCATCAAGGATCTCTCTTGTATTTGCTTCTGTTCATCTTTCCCTCGATCCTGACTAGTCTCCCAGTTCCCTGCCGCTGAAAAACATCCCCACAGCATGATGCTGTCACCACCATGCTTTACCGTAGGGATGGTGCCAGTTTACTCCAGACTGACACTTGGCATCAGCCCAAAGTGTTCAATCTTGGTTTCATCAGATCAGAGAGTCTTGTTTCTCATGTCTGAGAGTCTTTAGGAGCCTTTTGGTAAACTCCAAGCGGCTGTCATGTGCCTTTTACTGAGGAGTGGCTTCCGTCTGGCCACTCTACCATAAAGGGCTGATTGGTGGAGTACTGCAGAGATGGTTGTCCTTCTGGAAGGTTCTCCCATCTCCACAGAGGAACTCAGGAGCTTTGTCAGCGTAACCATCGGGTTCTTGTTCACCTCCCTGACCAAGGCCCTCTCCCCCGGATGTCACAGTTTGGCCAGGCAACCAGCTCTAGGAAGAGTTTTGGTGGTTCCAAACTTCTTCCATTTAAGAATGATGGAGACCACTGTGTTCTTGGGGACCTTCAATCTGCAGAAATTCTTCGGTACCCTTCCCCAGATCTGTGCCTCCAACACAATCCTATCTCGGAGCTCTACGGACAATTCCTTCGACCTCATGGCTTGGTTTTTGCTCTGACATGCACTGTCAACTGTGGAACATTATACAGACAGGTGTGGCCTTTCCAAATCATGTCCAATCAATTGAATTTAACACAGGTGGACTCCAATGAAGTTGTAGAAACATCTCAAGGATGATCAATGGAAACAGGATGCACCTGAGCTCAATATTTGGATCTCATAGCAAAGGGTCTGAATACTTATGTAAATAAGGTATCTGTTTTTATTTTTAACACATTTTCAAAAAAATCTAAAAACCTGTTTTCGCTTGTCATTATAGGGTATTGTGTGTAGATTTATAAAAGGGAAAACAATTATTTAATCCATTTTAGAATACTGGACAATGTGGAAAAAGCTAAGTGGTCTGAATACTTTCAGAATGCACTGTACTTCTAAAACACCAGACACACCAGAGACACCGTAACAAGGTATTTGACAATGTCACAAATTTATAACAATATCATAAGTTGATAAGATTAAACTTCTGTTTAGAGGTTTGCTCCTAGCTATCCTCGTCAAAGGGCTTCTTTATGTCTGAGAGACTCTGTGAGCTGCGATGTTCACCAGAACCAGCAATAGCTGCTCTAATCTATTGGCATTGGTCAGAAGAAGTGTCTTAAGGGTCTTCACACATCTGCTTCCTCTCTCCTTGTGCCCCCTCTCTCGCGCCACCTTAATGCCCTCCTGTTCCCAGCACTATTTATATACCCTTTTTTATCGACAGGATGACAGCACTCTTCACTGCTGAAGCTTTCCTGGCTGCCCACTTTGACCTGAACCAGCCAGGGAAAGAATGCCGACCGTGATGCACTGTTCTGTGGGTGTTAGTCTGCTGTCAATCACAAAGGGTTTTGCTGTTATAAAACTTTTGATATGAATAGTCTTGGGTAAGTTTCCATATGAATAGTCCTGGGTAAGGTTTCCATTATGAATAGTCCTGGGTAAGGTTTCCATTATGAATAGTCCTTGGGTAAATTTCCATTATGAATACGACCTTGGTAAGGTTTTCCATTATGAATAGTCCTTGGTAAGGTTTCCATTATGAATAGTCTTGGGTAAGGTTTCCATTATGAATAGTCCTTGGGGTAAGGTTTCCATTATGAATAGACCTTGGGTAAGTTTCCATTATGAATAGACCTTGGGTAAGTTTCCATATATGAATACTCCTGGGGTAAGGTTTCCATTATGAATAGTCCTTGGGTAAGGTTTCCATTATGAATAGTCTTGGGTAAGGTTTCCATTATGAATAGACTTGGTAAGGTTTCCATTATGAATAGCTTGGTAAGGTTCCATTATGAATAGTCCTTGGGAAGTTTCCTTATGAATAGACCTTGGGTAAGGTTTCCATTATGAATAGTCCTTGGGTAAGGTTTCCATTATGAAATAGTCATGGGTAAGGTTTCCATTGAATAGTCCTTGGTAAGGTTTCCATTATGAATAACCTTGGGTAGTTCCATTGAATAGTCCTTGGGTAAGGTTTCCTATTTTGAATAGACCTTTGGTAAGGTTTCCATTATGAATAGTCCTGGGTAAAGTTTCCATTATGAATAGACCTTGGGTAAGTTTTCATTATGAATAGACCTTGGGTAAGGTTTCCATTATGAATAGTCCTTGGGTAAGTTTCCATATGAATAGTCCTGGGGTAAGGTTTCCATTATGAATAGACCTTGTAAGGCTTCCATTATGAATATCCTTGGTAAGGTTTCCATTATGAATAGCCTTGGGTAAGGTTTCCATTATGAATAGTCCTTGGTAAGGTTTCCATTATGAATAGTCCTGGGTAAGGCTTCCATTATGAATAGACCGTGCAGTTTAAAAGCTACTGAGTTTTGGATCTTTTCAGTCAAGACTCCTGATATTTTATGAATTTCTATTTAACCTTTATTTAACTAGTTGAGAACAAATTCTTATTTACAATGACGGCCTACCAAAAGGCAAAAAGCCTCCAGGGGGACGGGCTGGGATAAAAATATATAATATATAAATATATTATATAGGACAAAACACCACACACCACAAGAGAGACAACACAACACTACATGAAGAGAGACCTAAGACAACAACAAGTCTGATCCACAGCTGATCCAGCTGATGTTATTGGTGAATCATGTATAGCACCTGTGTTGTACTCTCACATGCAATTAGATGCTCACTATGTGAATATTGGACATGTAACTGTAAGCCACTTCATGTAGGCAACAGCTAGTGGCGGTTGTTTACCATTCAGGTCTGTTGCTGCCCTATCACTATAGAACAAAACTGTTGTGGTGGTGATGTTGATACAGTATGTGAGCCCTGTAAGTGGATTGAGGTGGTGGAGGATGCAGAACAGGTGGTGTGCCATGTGCCCCCCCCCCCCCCCCCCCCCCCCCCCGCCCCCCCCCCCCCCCGCCCCCGCCCAGTGAACGTCCCTATAACACTACTGAGCCCAGTCGAAGCATCCATTCAAGACATTAATATATCTGCCTCTGGCACCTCTCTCTTTCTACCAATCGCCCCAAACTTTCTCTGTTAGCCCCCTCCCTCTGTGTTGTTGCTGTTCACGTGCCTCCGTTGGAAGCTCCGCTACATGACTAAAACCAGAATGGCGTGGCGGTGACGCGCTGTCTACAGCAGGGATGGGAAGCGCGGGGCACCCCATTGATTTCGTTAGTCACTCTCACTCAGATATCGTACATATGATGCTGGGAAATAGGGATGTCACTTTGGTRATAACTTAGGGGCTCTTACTCCCTTAATTGAGTTTAATATGATGCTTAAATACGGCCATATTYGCTCATCTCAATAAGTCTGGACATCTCTTCAGCCACTGAGACGCATCTATGGATTTATGATGGGAGGTTCAGKAGACTGGCTCATTGAAAGGAGACCATATGTCTCTTGGCATGACATGGTGGCCTGCGGATCAATCCGTTTAGCAGCAAACTGTGTTATTGATAGGCAGATGTATCAACAGCTTCTCAGCTCAGTACCTTGGGTTTTCCTGTGGGGTAGAGAAGAGGGGATGTCTGAGTGTCTCCATCTCTGACCCAGTCCGGGCCCTTTAGCCACCATGAGTAGCAAAGACCGAGGTTCAAGATCTGGAAACGTCCTTTCCCATAAAAAGACATCTCACAGTTACTTTCTCTCATCTGTGAAGATCATTGATATAGTCTGGTTTTCACATCGTCGATCTCATCTAGCGCCTTTTGTAAAAGAGCTTCTGAAGCTGAGCAGCCTGGTCAGCCAAGACGACAGTGTGCCAGAACAATTACGCACCATATTATTATAGTCTGTAAAACTTTCAAAAAAAATTAAAACAAAATGCTGGCCAATGGTAAAATTCTTGCTTCATTACGCCATTAACCCAAAATATTGCCAATGGACATAGCRTACTGACTTCCTCGTATTACCCCCTGCCAGTGGCAGTCTGACTATACTGTGGTGTATAGAAGCCCATCAGAGAGGAGCTGAGCTGGGGAGGCGACAGAGAGCCCTGGCTTACTGACCCAGTGGTGGTAGCGCCATCCTGCCCTGCTTCCACCTAAACCCTTAAGGGGATTATTTGCTGACTGGGCACTCATCTTGTAATCTAATCATGGGATTTTCATGAAAGTGGAATTAACAGTGTTGCCAGTGTGCCGTCTGCTGCCTTTTTACAGCGTTTAAAACCCCAAATGCTATGGTGGAAGCGGGACCGACTGGGGCTGAGGGGCGACCTTCGACCTCTGATATAGTCGGAGGGAGGTTGACGTTACAACCATCTGTCAACAACGAGTTATTTACATCCGGATGTGGAATTGCGGCCAAATCCAGTGTGTAGGGGTTAATGCACCACATCCACAGAGTCGATTTGATCTCCCCTCTTCGTAATTAATTTTACGGTTTTATAAAGCGGCAGCCTGTTTGCTTAACATAGAAATGTATTGCACTGTACCTTTTASGGCTTGTTGTCCTCCATATCTAGTCTTGGTCTGTTAATTGCCGCTGGCATCGCTAAATGTTCATTTGGGCCTCTGTCTGCGTATCATCACCAGAGGACGATATGTGTCTGTTTTATCGGCGGAACGTGCTGCTGTGATCCAGAAAGCAGAAGGGGAGGAGGGTGGCCAGGGTGGCGCGGCAGCGTCACCACCCTGTAGGCACTCATTCAGTAGGCACCCACCCTATCTGCTGTGCGGCCCCCACTCAGGACAGGATACAGCCAGGGTGATAGTGCTGCTGTCACGTCAGAGAGGTCAGTAGGGCTTCCTCTGCACTGAATCACAGGTTAAACACATCCCCAGACAGCCACAGTTACACGCACACACACGCTCGTGCAGACAGCCACAGTTACACACACACACACACGCTCGTGCAGACAGTCACACGCGTATGTACTCATTCAGCTAGTTCATTCAGCTCTCAGCTGCATACGAAGGATTTTGGCAATTGTGCACACTCACAGCGAAGTGTCCGATTGGTGGTTTGGTAGAACTCACCTGGTTACTCTTGACTCATTGGCTGGCAGGACTGAGGTGACTGAGTCGGTGTGGTGGCGATATAAATGAGTGACAGGGTTCAGGTAAAAACCCTTCTGATGTCATGTTGTCTTTAGCTCCCATTGTTATCACCAGCCCAGCAACCCAATGGGACTGACCCAGCCAGTACAGTACGTTGGTTAGATTTGAGCAGGTGCCCAGAGACCATCTAGAATATGCTCATTTCTCTCTTCCTCTCACTCGTTCTCMTTCTCTCTCTAAAGGATGGAATAAGTCACTCCGGTGTGCTTTTATGAAKAATCAGCCCTTGATTTCTCATCTGTAGCAAGTCTCAGTGGTCCCCGGCAACGACACAGTTAGACCACACCTGAATGACTAGGGATGGGCATTTGACATTTTGTTGACTGTTGAAGTACTCACATTATTATTTTTTCTAGTTCTCGAATGAAGAAAAGAAAACATGTTGAGCACCTGGCCCGTACTGGAGAAAAAAAGAACAACAGCCCTCAATTTATCATAAACATTACAGATAACAAATCKTCATTTCTATTTTGCCCCATATACTGTATATTCAGTCAATTAAAAAAACGAGTGCCATTAAGATTCATTTATTGAAACCGTAATATCAACTGGTTATTAAATATAGGGGGACACAAACTTAAAAATGCCAGTAACCTTAGCGGTGGTGCGTGCTTGTAGAAGCCTTATGTTAGGAATCAAAATGACTATGGAAAGGTAGGTTAAGTAATTAAATATAATCTGAAATCAAATTGCGCCATACATATTCAGGCAATAAAAAAAAACATTCATTGAAGTCGTAATGAGCGGTGTTACCTGTTCGGCTCTGGTGGGGTCACAGCGGCGCTTTTGCAGTGCCAAAAGATGTGACGCAAGATTGCTGCTGCTTGTTKCCCTCTGAGAAAGTTTCTTTGTGCTTGATTACCATGTGATTTGTCAGGGAGCTGATCGTGCTGTGATAGGAGAGCTTCCTAGCGATAGGGAACGAACGCAGGCCGGGTGCATCTGCGCTCACTCAAGCGCACGTGTTCACACAACAGTGACAAGATGGAGAAACCAGACATGTGCTCCAAACGAAATACAAGGAAGAAATGTACATAAAACTGGTAAACATAATTCAAGAAATCACAGCTTTATTATCACAAGTGTTGGGCAGTTTGTGAGCTTTCCAAACAACGTGTCCACTGTGAGAATGAGAACGGTACRATTAATACAGTAGCAGTCAAAAGTTTGGACTACTCGTTCAAGGGTTTTTCTTTATTTGGACTATTTTCTACATTGTAGAATAATAGTGAAGACATCCAAACTTGAGAGAATGTCAAGAGTGTGCAAATCTGCCATCTATAATGGCGCAAGGCGAGACCCAAATGCAGACACAGGAGGCAGATGGTTGAGCTCCGATATTTATTATAGCAAAAGGGGTAGGCAAAAGGCAGGTCAGGACAGGCGAGGGTTCAGTAACCAGGTCAGAGTTCAAACGGTACAAGACGATAGGCAGGCTCGAGGTCAGGGGTAGGCAGAGTGGTAAGGCAGGCGGGCTCAGAGTCAGGACAGGCAGAGTGGTAAGGCAGGCGGGCTCAGAGTCAGGACAGGCAGAGTGGTAAGGCAGGCGGGCTCAGAGTCAGGACAGGCAGAGTGGTAAGGCAGGCGGGCTGGGAAAACCAGGAGCTGAGACACAAAAACGCTGGTTGACTTGACAAACAAGACGAACTGGCACGGAGTGACAGGAAACACAGAGATAAATACACCGGGGATAATAAGTGACACCTGGAGGGGGTGGAGACAAGCACAAGGACTGAAACAGAACAGGGCGTGACAGTCATCAAGGCCAAGGGTGGTTACTTTGAAGAATCTAAAATGTCAAATATATTTGACGTGTGTTTAACACTTTTTTTTGGTTACTACATGATTCCATATGTGTTATTTCATAGTTTTCATAGTTTTGATGTCTTCACTATTATTCTACAATGTAGAAAATAGTAAAAATAAAGAAAAACCCATGAATGAGTAGGTGTGTCCAAACTTTGGACTAGTACTGTACATTGAATGAATAGAAATGACCGTAACCAAAAATATTTGATTAATGAGGAAATGGTAAAGACGGTAGCCTACGTTTACTGCTGGTGATACTTCTGATACTTGGTGGGGAATTCATAAACATTGACAAACAATTCACGCCGTGAAAACAATGAAGGTGCGCCTTAGTGGAGAAAGACGTGCTTAGCGCGTCTTCGCCGCACAGTATTTGGAAAAAAAGACCTCTCTATGACCCTATCAGAGAAGACACAACACAGCGGGGTCACCGTGCCACCCGGGTGARCAGTGAGGTGAACGTTTTAGTCGGCACGAACACAAACACATACACAGAATGGGGATCAGGCTCATCAYCACTGTAGTAACAGGCACACGTAGACCTCTGAAGCACATGCATTTCTATAATACACGTGAACTATTCAATCAATTCCGCAGGTGTGTAGGATAGAAACAAAGGCAAACTAGCTAGGTCTGTACAGAAAACAGATGACAGTGAATGAGAGTGGAGGGTTGGTTGACTGCGACCGACCCTTTTCACGCCACCTCGATGCAAAGTGATTGTCGTGGCAGGTTAGGAGGGCGTTTTTGCTAACCCTAACCTTAACCTCAGACTCCTAACCTGCTATGTTATTCATCCTCACCTGCTGCYTAAGTTCTCCTAACRTGCGATGAAAAGGTCATTTTGGTTATCAAAGTGGTGTGAAAAGAGTGTTTCTGGGTAACCAGATTGTCCAGTGGATTATCGATTAGCCTGTGGTTTCTCCAGATTGTATGACCTTTGATTTGCTTTCACAGGCAAGGGGGATAGACGGTCCTTTGAGAGGAGAATGAAAAACRTTAGCCTATGGATGGTTTGTTTTGAAACACAGAGTTAGAGAGAGTTCTGTTTGACTTAGACCCATAGGGATTACAGGGTTCAATCCACCGGCTGGAGGAACTGCTGGCTGCAGCACTATTTGAAACCTCACAAAGCTTCTGCCGGGGCTGGCTCTGAATAATAACACATCCCCCAGTCTGTCTGCTGACTGAAAGTTTACATGACACTGAGAATCAACCGTACAGAATTACAAAGAACATAGGAAAGCACTTGATAACGTCATATTCATCGCTATGCACATCCAAATTGTTCTGGCACTGTGGAGTTTACAGTTGAGTTCAAAGCTGTGGGGAGCATAATATAAAACCCAGGGAGAGGGCATCAGAACTGGAGCCCCTCCCCTCCTGCAGAGATCAGCAGAACCCAGAAACCCTACTCTCTTTTATACAGCAACACTGGGCCAATTAGAATCGGGCTCCTCTCCCACTTCACAGTATCAGTGTAGAGAGAGAGAGAGAGAGAGAGAGAGAGAGAGAGAGAGAGAGAGACAGACTACTTGACAAGCTGAGGAAGGAGGAGGAGGATACTACTGTACGTCCCTCCAGGCTGCCACCCAATGGTGTTTAGTCATTAGAGTCTCTAAGACACTTCTGCTGCCTGCCTGGACAAACAGAGCTCTGATCTTTCCGAGCGTCGCATCCAGAGCCGTTTCCAAAGGTTTACTTTTGGACTGTCTGTGTGTGTGTGTGAGTTTGTGTGAGTTTGTGTGTACCACAAAGATCCTCCTGCTGTACATGTCTATATGTAGGCTGAGCTACCCCAGCTGTGGAGCTTCTGTGTGAGAGTACGGCTGCTTTTGGCCAACCTTCTTAGAAAGCAGCGGAGAGAGAGAGATGGAGAGTCACAGAGTGCTTGTATGTGTGTGAGTGTGTGGAGAGGTTTCTGAGACGAGTGGAAGATGCCGGCCATTCTGGTCGCCTCTAAGATGAAGTCAGGACTACCCAAACCGGTGCACAGCGCCCTGCCCATCCCTCAGAAACAGAACCCTGCCAGGTCCAGGACCTCCAGCCCTCACAGGGCCAGCCACCTCAGACACAGCCCCCTGAAAGCCCTTTACCGGCAGGGAGAGGGCCAGGGAAAGGTGGAGACGACCCCCACCCCCAACAGAAGCCTCTCCACCACAGAGAGTGAAGACCGAGAGGACCCTCAGGTCAGAGCACTGTTCTTCTCAATCTCATATATGTTACGTACTGAAAAGACTAAAGGACAAAACCTGGAGTGAACTGGGATAAAATATAGGCTCTCTGCACCTGTTCAGCATGCGTAGTTGGACAGCGAACACTATCGGCGTTTGCKGCTGCTGTGTGTATAGGAGAGATGCAGGCTAATGTGTCTAGGGCACGTAATGATGAATGGCGTGTGTGTGTGGTAAGTAATGTAAACATATGTCACAGGTTAAAGCATTAGTCGCATGTTGTTTAAGGCAATGAAGAGGAGGAGTTAATACTCTTTTCAGATGGTCATTCAGCGGTGCACATAGAGAACAACGACTCCTCCCTGGTCTTCACTGTCACTACTATGTGGAGTTTGTATTGTATTTAACTAGGCAAGTCAGTTTAGAACAAATTCTTATTTACATTGACTGCCTAACCCGGCCGACGCTGGGCCAATTGCGCACCGCTCAAACTGGACTCCCAATCCCGAGCCAGATATGATACAGCCTGGATTCGAACCAGGGACTGTAGTGGCAACTCTTGCACTGAGATGCAGTGCCTGAGAACCGCTGCGCCACTCGGGAGCCCCATGAAAGGAAGTGTTTGTTTGAAATCTTCTGTATTGTAAGCATTCATTTCAATAGATATCTAATTCTCTTCGACGTACCTTAGTTACTTTCTCACAGGGACATTTGAAAAGACTAKGGTTTGCAGTGAGAACAGAATACAACAGCAGGGTTTGGCCTCATGGCAGTTTCTGGTGTGAGAATAGTACCCCCTTATGTTGGCCTGTGTGGCAGGCAGATGGGCTTTAAGAGCTCTACACACCTGGTCTGGCTGATGTCTGCATATGCCTTTATATTCATATATTTGCAGAACTGTACAAAGATTATAGTTCAACTGAAAGTGACTATAGATTATAGTCCAGGAGTGCCGGTCTTGTGTCTATATTGCTGGCCTGGCCATGTAGAGCCTATATGTAGCCTGTGTGAATTTGGCCTATCCTGTAGCCTGCTGTCCCAGGCAGGCAGCAGGAGCTGATGTTCTGCTTCATGTGGTGGGGAGGATGAAAGATGACTGCATAGCCTATCATTACGCAGTGAGAGTGAACAGCGGTCAGGGGGGTTTCTCCAGCGCTCTATTTGGAGTGGCAGTACTGTGCTGTGGCTCAGTGTGCTCCACACTGCAGCCCGGCTACAGAGTTCATGGAGCTGGGGGGCCAGGGGGCCCACTGGAGAGGAAACGGGAACACACAAGCATAGAATAATATTGTCGTATTTCATATTTCCTTTTTATTTTGTTGGCGTACCCTAAGGGGGGACATATGGTGAAAGATTAGAAAGAAAATACCTCTTTCTGGGATTGGTACATTATGGAATCATGAAGAGTTAGCCAGTGTGGTACAGACGTCAATTCAACGTTGGTTCCACGTCATTGATTCAACCAGTGTGTGCCCAGTGGGATTGGGGTGTGTTTGTTTTACATATTGTGAAAGTTTGGAGAAGCGACTACCAGATCTCCGTCTTGAGATCCCKGATATTTTGTGACTGGAAGCACAATATGTTCACAATGAACACTGTATGCTCAGTGAACCAGACAAGATMAGTGATTCCTTGATACAGTCTCAGCACGTTAGTGAAGAAGATCACAGTGAATCTTACTGCTGATTACCTGCACTCTCTCTACCAAATGAGAATATACACAGCTTCTCTTCCATCTAAAARGTGATTTATCAGCTACATTGATACAGTACATGACAATAGTGAAGATAGCTGGTAGTTATTTGCTACTCGGCAACACCTGCTGCTGGCGGCATGAGTTTCATGAGATTAGCAGGCCTACTGTGCGTGGGGGGGTGGGTGTCTGCAACATCTCGTTTGGTCCTACCAGGAAGAGAGAATCCCTTTAAGACACCACCACAGCCTTCTTCTGCAGTAAACACACATCCAGCTGGTCTGCACTGACTTCCAGCCGAACACCACCACAGGCAGGGTTCCATTCCACCAGGATGGTTACGTGTTTATTTATATGAGGATTACATGAACACCACCAATGGTCTGAGGTGGTGCGTAATGCATAAGGTTTGGTTGGGTGGAGTAGTGCTCGGTTGCTCTCTGCAATACTACGAGCAAAAAAAGCAGGATCAAATGCAGCCTAATTCTGAATAAGTTATTCGTGTGTGAGTGCGTGTGCATGCATTCGTGTGTGTGTGTAGGACATTAATAATGAAATACAGTGGCTTTGAGGGAGGAAGAGGAGGAGGGGGGAACAGTAACATGATGTGTTAGAATAGATTACCTCTGGTCCACTGACACACATGGGATACACTGGCCACACACACACACACACACACTGCCCCCTAGTGTTGGCTTTTCCCACCTGGACAGGACAGGATATAGACGAGGGAGCTGGTGGACCATAGTTTAGACAGGTTTAGTTTATTTTAATTGGCATAAATAGAGAGACAGTTTGTAACAGTTAAAAAACCTAAACCGCTACATGCAGGAGGGTAAAAGCACAAAAGGGCTTGTCGAGTAGCCTCCACCTAATGACCATAAATCATATTCAGCAGTGTGGACAAACAAACAAATCATCAAATAAAAACTAGACGCAAAAGAGATCAAATAAAATAAAATCCAAACAGAAAGTCAAGCTACTGGGGATGTAGAACTGTGATGGACAGTAGGTGCCTCTTGATATTTTTTTACACAATGACGGTGTTAGACATGACTAATGCTTACTAATGGACACCCCAGCTGGATGGTGGACAAACATTGATATATGACTGTAGTTCACTGGCTTTCTGTCAGACCTACTAGCGTATGTCCAGGTATGGCTTCAAACAGTGTCCAGTTCTGGTCTATGTCCACTCTGTCTTTAGCAACCATCATTTTGAAAAGCGAGTGAAAGCGGCGCTCGCCTCATTCAATCTTATATCAAGAATATTCTCACTGTCTGTCGCACTTTGTGGTTGGTGTTTCTTGGCTCACACAGCGTCCGTATGCTGTGAGATGTAAGAAAGAGGATCTACACCATAGCGATAGATGGAGGACTCTAGTGCCCAAAAGCTAGTTTCAGTATGGGCAGCGCCATTGAGGACTTTCAGCATTCTGAAGTAGTTAACTGGGTGGGACTTCCTATGGGTAAAGAAAGATCATATAATTCCGTCCAGGTCATCGGGAGGGATCAGTCAATGAATTATACTCGCGAYCAAACATTTCATAACTGCAGGTGGCAGTAAATCGCCCACCTTGGCTTTACAACACACTCCCAGTGGCAGTATTCGCCTTTTCAGTTTGTTTGCCAACTCATGGAAGTAGTAGATTAATAAAATGTACTACTCACAGACACCATAATGGGACAGATACAATGATGTAATGTCTAAGTCTATGATCTACACACCTCTTCTCTGTCTGGTTGGAGAGGTAACTTAAGCCCTGAGCCTTTTGTTTTCAGTGGTAGCTAGCTATAGGATATAAATGGCTGTTCAAATCAAATTGTATTAGTCACTTGCGCCGCATACAACAGGTGTAGACCTTACAGTGAAATGCTTACTTACGAGCCCCCAACCAACAATGCAGTTTTAAAAAATACGGACAAGAATAAGAGATAAAAGTAACAAGTAATTAAAGAGCAGCAGTAAAACCACAATAGCGAGACTATATACAGGTGGGTACCGGTACAGAGTCAATGTGCGGGGGCATCGGTTAGTTGAGGTAGTATGTACATGTAGTTTGAGTTATTGAAGTGACTATGCATAGATGACAACAACAGAGAGTAGCAGCAGTGTAAAGAAGGGGGTGGAGCAATGCAAATAGTCTGGGTAGCCATTTGATTAGATGTTCAGGAGTCTTATGGCTTGGGGGTAGAAGCTGTTTAGAAGCCTCTTGGACCTAGACTTGGCGCTCCGGTACCGCTTGCCGTGCGGTAGCAGAGAGAACAGTCTATGACTAGGGTGGCTGGAGTCTTTGACAATTTTTAGCGCCTTCCTCTGACACCGCCTGGTATAGAGGTCCTGGATGGCAGGATGGCTTGGCCCCAGCGATGAACTGGGCCGTTCGCACTACCTTTAGTGCCTTGCGGTCAGAGGCCGAGCAGTTGCAATACCAGGCAGTGATGCAATCGGTCAGGATGCCCTCGATGGTGCAGCTGTATAACCTTTTGAGGATCTGAGGACCCATGCCAAATCTTTTCAGTCTGCTGAGGGGGAATAGGTTTTGTCGGGCCCTCTTCATGACTGTCTTGGTGTGCTTAGACCATGTTAGTTTGTTGGTGATGTGGACACCAAGTAACTTGAAGCTCTCAACCTGCTCCACTGCAGCCCCATCGATGAGAATGGGGGCATYGTCGGCCCTCTTTTTCCTGTAGTCCACAATCATCTCCTTTGTCTTGATCACGTTAAGGGAGAGGTTGTTGTCCTYGCACCACACGGCCAGGTCTCTGACCTCCTCCCTATAGGCTGTCTCGTCGTTGTCAGTGATCAGGCCTACCACTGTTGTGTCATCTGCAAATTGAATGATGGTGTTGGAGTCGTGCCTGGCCGTGCAGTCATGAGTGAACAGGGAGTACAGGAGGGGACTGAGAACGCGCCCCTGAGGGGCCCCTGTGTTGAGGAGCAGCGTGGCGGATGTGTTGTTCCCTACCCTTACCACCTGGGGGTGGCCCGTCAGGAAGTCCAGGATCCAGTTGCAGAGGGAGATGTTTAGTCCCAGGGTCCTTAGCTTAGTGATGAGCTTTGAGGGCACTATGGTGTTGAACGCTGAGCTGTAGTCAATGAATAGCATTCTTACATAGGTGTTCCTTTTGTCCAGGTGGGAAAGGGCAGTGTGGAGTGCAATATAAATTGCGTCATCTGTGGATCTGTTGGGGCGGTATGCAAAATGGAGTGTGTCTAGGGTTTCTGGGATAATGGTGTTGATGTGAGCCATGACCAGCCTTTCAAAACACTTCATGGCTACAGACGTGAGTGCTATGGGTCGGTAGTCATTTAGGCAGGTTACCTTAATGTTCTTGGGCACAGGCACTATGGTGGTCTGCTTAAAACATATTGGTATTACAGACTCGGACAGGGAGAGGTTGAAAATGTCAGTGAAGACACTTGCCAGTTGGTCCGCGCATGCTCGCAGTACACGTCCTGGTAATCCGTCTGGCCCTGCGGTCTTGTGAATGTTGACCTGTTTAAAGGTCTTACTCACATCGTCTGCGGAGAGCGTGATCACACAGTCTTTCGGAACAGCTGGTMCTCTCATGCATGTTTCAGTGTTATTTGCCTCGAAGCGAGCATAGAAGTAGTTTAGCTCGTCTGGTAGGCTCGTGTCACTGGGCAGCTCTCGGATGTGCTTCCCTTTGTGGTCTGTAATGGTTTGCGAGCCCTGCCACATCTGACGAGCATTAGAGCCGGTGTAGTATGATTCGATCTTAGTCCTGTATTGAGGCTTTGCCTGTTTGATAGTTCATTGGAGGGTATAGCGGGATTTGTTATAAGCTTCCYGTTTTGTTCCATAGTGTAAGTCATAGCTTTATCTATAGGAGACAGCCTGAGGTTTTAGTGTCAAACTCAGCACTCTTTTTTTTCATGCAAATCCACCAGAAACAGATGAGCGAAACACCATGCAGGAAACAGAATAGCAAGCTGTYTTGTCCTCTTAGCCTTTTGTAATGTCTTTATAGTACCTTGAAAGGTGTACATTTCTTAAAACCATCTTTCTCTGCCAGGCTACTTTCTGTTGTACACATTAAGCACTCTACCTATCCTAGATCACCTGTTCAGTTTTGTCATTCAAACCCACAGATTTTCTGCCCGATTTGAGCTCTTTCTTCATGTTTCACTTTCATGGACGATTACCCGTCTGGTGCCTCCCTCTTAACCCCCTGGTAACTCCTCTTAACCCCATGGTGAAGTACTTATCCCCCTGGTTCTCATAGAGTGTATACTCTGGGTGGATCTGTATTATCTAGCTACAGTATAAGCATAATAATCTCATAAACAGTTTGGGGCAAAAAGTGTAGACTATTTTCCGTCAGATCAGACAGACTTAAAAAATGACTGAGATGTTAAAATGCAGCAGCAGTAAACATCCAATTATGAGCAAAGCTCCTCAGATTACAGACACCACACACCGGTGCTCTCAGCCAGTGAGTTTCTGTCTTAATACGTGATGTCACACTTCCTACWCTTTGAAAGACATGATTTCTCACTCCCAGAGCAGAACTTACATTGTGCTCAGTGGCCTGATTTCTGGAGGAATGTGAGTATCAAAGCCTTGAAAAGCGAGTGTGTTCTGAAAGGTGTTTGAAAGGTGTTATCCACAGGCTATTGCTTTGCCTGTATTAACCAGTAATGGTCTGGTATTAAGTGAATTGATTGTATTTCTAATTTGTCAATTGTGTTTCTATGTGTTTTGTTGTTGGGCAGATTTACACAGACTGGGCCAACCATTACCTGGTGAAGTCGGGCCGTAAGCGACTGATAAAGGACTTGCAGCAGGATGTTACAGATGGAGTGCTATTGGCTGAGATCATACAGGTTGTCGGTAAGGACTTGCCTGGCATTCTATTGGTAACTTTGAATTTATCAGCAGATCAATTGGAATGCTTCCACGTAATCACTATGCGGTTCGTATTGGCTTTCCATTGCAATGCAATGACAAGAACAAACTTTTTGCATGTTTATCATATTATATCGCCTAATATTAGTGTGATGTGATGAGTATGATATGTCACAGTGCTTCTCTCTTCTCTGGCCTCCAACTCAGTGGCCTCTTGCCTCTCTCTTCTCTGGCCTTCCTCAGTGGCCTCTTGCCTGTCTCTTCTCTGGCCTTCCTCAGTGGCCTCTACGGTCTCTAATGTGGAGAGGTTAGGTGGGATCTTTAGGTCAGGAGGGTCTTTAAAATCAGTCTTTCCTGCTCTGAAATTCAGCAATTTGAGATTCCAGCTCTGCTTTTAGCCTCCAAGGGTGGATGACAGGTTGAGCAGCCAAGCCTGTCATTATTTCCTGTGTGTCTGCACTGTACATTCTATTTAAGTGGGGTGAATAGAGGCAGTGTGGTTAGCGGAGGCTAAATGAGGATCATAGCGGTGGTATTTGACTGAGGATGGCATCAGGTGCAAAACCCGGCTGCTTCCCATGGTTAGCGTAAGTTATTACTGCTTTTGGATAGGTACCGTACAGGCGTCTTCAATTGACTTGTCGTTGRGCAGGGGAAAGTCCCAAGAAGGATGTGTTACTTCATCGTTCAATAGCCTCTTTCTTTTCTTGCTCTCTCTCTCTTTTCATCCATTATTTTCRAGCGAATGAGAAGATAGAAGACATCAATGGCTACCCGAAGAGCCGGACTCAGATGGTGAGTGTTGTGTTTATTCTGTAACATAAGGGAACCGATCCTCCGGCCCCTAAAACAGTGATAACAGGGAGGCGTAAGCCTAACAGTACTTCATAGTACGGATAATGTGTTATCGCATGTGTGATTATTGTGCGAACACAACCGGATTGATCCGTCCCAAATCTGAAATCCTGACGCTGAGTGAAGACCCTTGGTGGCATGTGCTTCTTTCCTCACTGTTTCCTGTAAGAGAACGGCCTTTCTAGTGATGCCCTACTAACACGTTAGGGAGGCTGTGGGGAYGCATTAAATAGACTGGTGTCCCGCTGACACCCCAAACAACCTCCCTTGCCTATTTTGGGATTGAACCAGTCTTGTCTGTGCCCAAATACTTATCCATGGATCCATGGGTTAAACATCCGTTCACTTCGTTATTGTTGTTATCGRGCTCGACATACTCTAGTAGCCTCTATTTTGGTTGTACGATAATCCAAGATAATTAGTTTAAAGGCCCAGTMCAGTCAAAAACCTGATTCTCCTGTGTTTTATATATATTTCTACACTTTGAAGTTAAAATAATACTGTGAAATTGTGACCGTTTTGATAATGCCCTTTTAGTGTAAGAGTTGTTTGAAATGACAGGCTGAAATTTCGGTGGGATGGAGATTTAGCCTGCCGGGAGACATCACAAGGCGGTAAATGAGTTAATAGACCAATAAGAAAGAGACCAAACATCTCTTCCAATAAAAGCTCGTTTTCAGATTTCCCGCCCTTACTCAGACRAGGCAGACCTAGCAAAATCTTGCTTGAGTAATTGCTCTTTGCTTAAAAGCTACTTTTGTTTATTTTTTGACCATTTGAATMAAAAACTATGATAGWAAGGTYCTTAATTGTTACSCAGAAATMACTTGATGTTCAGATAAAAACTGCTGTATTGGACCTTCAATATTATTAGATATCTCCCTTGCTTTCAATTTTGCAGCTCATTCTCTTTCTCTGACCTTATTTCACTCCTACAAGCTTGGACCACCTCCCTCAGTCTAATATATCTCGCTCTCCTCTCACGCTAGCTGACTCACCCTGGCTCACCCACCAGCACCAGCTCCCCTACACATTAAATGACAGATCCCAWTGTTATACAACATTTTTTCTCTTGTGGCGGGCCAGAAATTGGGAAAATATTATTAAAATAAGGAGTAGCTCTATGAATGGAAGTCTTTCAGTAATCTGCGCTCCCTCAAAGTGAACTTCCTGGAGTTTAGAGTAATGGTTGGGAACACATTTAGATTTCCATCAGAAACACGTTGCTTTAGTTGTTGGGAAACTTCCCTGCTCTTACTAATGGGTGATTGTGAATTGCATGAAAAGATCTGTGGTAAAGTCTGAATTAAGAYAGGTTAATCATTTCATTGTGGCCTGTATGCTAGTCTAGTTCTACTCCTTTACTACTATGTTTGAACTGCCTGAAGGATGATTTCTGCTTGTGGATTATACAGAATTATTTTACCTTGCATCATTAGTGGTTGGTTATAATCCACAGAGGACCATATGGTTCTCGATTTGACTGAGGTTTTCCTACATCGCAGACAAACATTAAGCCTAATATTACCTTATGGGTGAAATATTTGTGTCACGTTCGTTGTATGGAGGAAGAGAGGAGGACCAAGGCGCAGCGTGATACGAATACATTCTTCTATTTATTTAACACGAAACGAAGAACATTTAAACAAACTAATCAAAACAACAAAACGAACGTGAAGCTCTATATATATATATATATATATATATATATAAAGAGCAGACACAAGCAACAAATACATAGACAATAACCCACGAAATCCCTAAAGAATATGGCTGCCTAAATATGGTTCCCAATCAGAGACAATGATAAACAGCTGCCTCTAATTGAGAACCAATCTAGGCAACCATAGACATACAAACACCTAGACTAGAAAACACCCCATAAACATACAAAACCCCTAGACTAGAGACATAAATCCCCCATGTCACACCCTGACCTAACCAAAATAATAAAGAAAACAAAGATAACTAAGGCCAGGGCGTGACAATTTGTTAATTGATGACTCTGCTTTATCTGTACTGACAAAGTACCATGCCCTCCTCTCTCCTCTCCCCTCTCCCCCAGATTGAGAACATCAATACCTGCCTAGGATTCCTGGCAGCTAAAGGGGTGAACATCCAGGGACTCTGTGCAGAAGGTACGTCAAACTGCCGCTATCTACCAGACACTCTCCCTCATATCGACTTCTCATCTAGAGCATCTAATGAATAACTCCACGTTAGATCCGACTGTGAAGAGGAAACGATACCAAAGATACCAACCTCTCTGTCTCTCCTCCTATTGCAGAGATCCTTAATGGGAACCTGAAGACCATCCTGGGCCTGTTCTTCAGCTTGTCCCGCTACAAGCAGCAGCAGCAGAAGGTCTTGAAGCAGCAGGCCTCTCATCACCCAGAGCACAGCAACCAGCCTGGACATACTCCCCATGGGTCACCAGCCCCCGCTCAGACCCACACACCTCATACCCACAGCTCCACTGCACCAGCACACAAAGCAGCATCAGATATGCTGTCTAGGTAACAGTACCTTGTAACAACCCAARCTCCAGCTTCCACACATGGAAAGAGATCCATGGTTTGGAGAAGCTCAGATATAGTATGTGAGGTTATTTATGAGTGATCCCCAGTCATTCCCCATCAAATGTGACGTTGATTCCTCATGTTTCCTCATGACACTGGTTCCTCAGGGTTGTTTATGTCATCCATTCGAATTGCGTGTAGTCTCGTCCTCTGCGGTTTCCATGTTCAAGTGTCTGTGATCCTCTTGGTCTCACCCAATCGGTTTTCAGATCTCTGTCTACTCTTAACATTGGTTCTTACCCGTCTCTCTCTTTCTCCTCCATGCAGTCTGTCATCCAAGGCTTCTTCCACTCAGAGTAAAGGGCTAAAGCTCTCTGTGGCTCAGAGGAAGTCTTCTAGGTCAGCTGTCATCTATCTCACTCCCATAGACACTGCATGCCGCAATCCACTCACACTGGAGATACACCACGTATTGTGTTTGAGAAGCTGCCCCCTCCCCATTCTCCCACCTCATTTCAGYTTGTCTTGTAGTATGTCAGACTAGTTTTGGTGTATTAACACMTGCTTCCTGGTGGGTTTGCTGTGTGCATGGTTTCAGTAGACTGGAAGTGCTTTTCAACTTGTCCTTAAGAAAAAAAGTATTCTGTTTTACTGTGTGAGTAGGTGCAGTAGATTTTGATGGGGAGATGCCCAGCACGAGGTTATGCAATAGCACCACCTAATGGAATAACTGTGCAACCACATGCATCTTTCTTGAGCTCTTGTCCACAGATCGTCTGTTCAAGTACTCACGAAATGCTGAATGCACTCCTTATTAAAGGGAGTTATTTAGACTGATTTGAGGAATATGATTTAATCCTCTTTAGGAGATGATCYTTTATGGTTTTCGAAATTACGCCCCGTTAAAATGAGTTTTCATACTGTTTTAATTGAACCTGCAACTGTGGCCCACAGACTGCCAGCTCCCACCATGCGGGTCTCAGCTCCAGGCAGCGAGGGGAAGCCCCGCGCGGCATCCAACGGCAACCGTCGCAGCCAGAGCTTCAACCACTACGACAAGCCCAAGCCCTCCAGCAGCGACAGAGGTGAGTTACAGTGCATGAGGATGTAGATCTGTGKTTTTAGAGGGAAACCACTTTGGGGACACCCGTTTTAGAAATCAATATGTGGTCGTCCAGGGCAACAACAACAGAAAAATATCTAAACACATCTGGATTGGGAGCAATCTTGTCGATCGTACAGTCATTAGTTGTGTGCTGTTAGCTGGTTGTAGCTAGAGTCGTGCTGCGAGTTAAAGTCTTCTTCCTTAGAAGAATGGTGTGGGAAACAGCTGTCTGCTGGGAGAGAACCATTTATCCACTACCGTGTGACTGAACTGTCAACAGTCACACCATTAGAGGTACATTAACAGACTGGACCACAGGGAGGTGAGAAGGCATGGTTTCCCAGAGCCGGAACACACACACACACACACACACACACACACACACACACACACACACACACACACACACACACACACATATATAAATAGCAAACCACATAGACAGTTATCCTAAACACACACACAGACAGACACATAGATAGATGACCTATGTAAACGTGGTTTCAGTCTTTACATTTCCTCTGCTGTTAGAGGAGCAGGTAATGATTTAACAACACGGGTGCCACTCAAGCTGACCTTGCGGCGTACAGGCTCCTCTGTGGATCGTTCGAGGTAAAACGTTACACGAAGTTAAAGATATGAATTATTTAGGTGTCTTTTTACATTCGGTCTTAGGTTTAGGGTTTAGGTTTTATTTGTAATGCTTCACAGATAACCTTTAAGCCGTTGCCATTTCTGTTTGTGAAGTCAAGAGCTACTTCCGCAGTCAGACACCTATCATTTCAGCTGGCTTGCTACCTCTTATCCGCTATTTGAGTATTGCAAAGTGCAACATTTGACATAACAAATGTGTTACTTCCTCTCCTTTCTGAAGCCTATATTTACTGTTGATTCCTGCCTGTGTGTTGGATTACAGTGTGGCGGACATCACATCACACCATGGCTTTACAATCGTAGTGGTGTAAATAAATCTGTATGAAAAGATGGCCTTGTTTGACGTAAAATGATACACCTCATAATGTATACTCACTGTAAGACCAAGTCCTAGATTGACAGATTGAGTCCTCGGTGGTATGAAGCCAGTTAGGCGGTACTCGCCAAGTACTGTGATGTATGTTAGTGAGAGCAGAGCCGAGCAGAGCAGCGTGACAGTGGGAGTTAGCTCTGGCTGGGCCGGGGCCTGGATAACCCAGTCTACGGTCTACTGAAGCCAGCCTGTGGTAAACTGCTGCTGCTGTGTTGATGAGGCATTCACTGTGCATTGATTGAGCCCTAATTAGTGTACTTGTGGTAAGGAGAGGGAGGGATGGAGGGAACGACAGAGAGGGAGCGAGAGCGACAGGGAGGGTGGGACAGCGAGTGAACGAGAGACCAACCGATAGGAAAGGGTAGAGAGGGGAAAAGATAGGCAGTGAGGGAGAGAGTGGGACAGGGAGTCTCGTTAAAGTGAGACTGGCGAAGAGAAATAGAGATATGGCAGAGAGAGAGAGAGAGAGAGCCTTGTTAAGTGTAGATCTCTGGTAGAAAGGACATAGTGAGAGTTACGGAAATCAGAAATGGTTAGTGTTCACTACTTGGGAGAGGATAGAAGCATGATTGGAACTATACAATGACCACTGTCATTCCTGACCTGTCAATCAAGGATCATCTGAGAGGGTGAGTGGGGGGGGGGGGTAAATAGATTTGTTTTTGTTGCCAAATTTAGACTGGGGGGGATATAGGATTATGCATGTGAAACAGTAAACGCTAGAGCTTGGCTGTAGGTTGTTTATGTYTCTGTCTGTCCTTATGCTTTACAAAATGTGTATTGTACTGGATTCAATAGGAGATTTGATGAAGTAAAGTTACTGTCGTTCCTCTCTGCTAGAACAGGATGATTAGCCCAGATGGTGTTCTATTTGTGTTTATTCATGTGAAGGAACTTTCACTTTTTACATCGTTTAGCAGACACTCTTATTCAGAGCGACTTAGAGTGSTGAGTGCATCCATTTTCATACAAGTGCCCCATGGGAATCGAACCCACAACTCTGGCGTTGCAAGCGCCACGATCTACCAACTACCGTGTCTAAAGAACCAGAGCATACTGTCTAACTCACTTAAACACAGATGCATTTCTTTAGGCAGTGAATGGAGACATGAAGACTACAATGAATTCGCCATATTTTTTGTAAACAAAAAAATCTTGTTCACCTCAATTCTGTCATACTATATGATGTGAAAGATCCAATGTGTTTCTAGTTACACCAGGTAGAACAGAACACTTGTATGTAGCCGCGAGTGACTGAYGTGAAATGAAATTCTCATGATCGTTAAAGGGTTCCACATAAACAGAATTACTGTCTAGTAATTGAGAATGTTAACAGTTTCCCGCTGCGCTTGACTGTTAGACCCTGGAGCAGCTYCCGGGCTGAGAATGCTGTAAGCACACCGTTACACGGCACAGGGAAGTATACAGTATGGAGCGTCTGAAGCTACTGAGTATATCGTGTAACTAACGGGGTGTTGAGTGCTTTTGGCCAAGTGTCTCTGGTGATTTGACCTGTAAACCAGAGCACTAGTGGTGGACACAGAGAGGCCAGGACACCTGCTGGGTATCCCAGCGATATGTCAGGATCAAGAGTAAGTGTCAGTGGATGAGGCGGATCACATTTGTTGGGGAAGAATAAACCCTGTTCGGGGTGGGTAAAATGTTTGGTGTTGAGTTGTACATTTTGTTGGAGACTGGTGCGCAACACTGCTGATAAATGTTGTACTTGAAACACGCTACTTTCTAGCCAGGGTTGTGGATATATACAGATATGTGGTGAATTGTTGCAGAGCTTAACAAGTGAGCCTGATAACAAATCAAGTCATTGATGCCTCTGAGGTCTAAAAACAACATACACTGAGTGTACAAAACATTAAGAACACCTTCCTAATATTGAGTTGCATTCCCCTTTTTGCCCTCACAACAGCCTCAATTTGTCGGGGCATGGACTCTACAAGGTGTCGAAAGCGTTCCACAGGGTTGCTGGCCCATGTTGAATCCAATGCTTCCCACAGTTGTGTCAAGTTGGATGGATGTCCTTTGGGTGGTGGACCATTCTTGATACACAAAGGAAACTGTTGAGCATGAAAAAACCAAGCAGCATTGCAGTTCTTGACACAAACCGGTGTGCCTGGCAGCTACTGTCATACCCCTTTCAAAGGCACTTAAATCTTTTGTCATTCACCCTCTGAATGGCACACATGCACAATCCATGTCTCAATTGTCTCAAGACTTAAAAATCCTTCTTTATCCTTTCTCCTCCTTTTCATCTACACTGATTGAAGTGGATTTAACATCAATAAGGGACATCCATAAGGGATCACCATTTTCACCTGGTCAGTCTATGTCATGGAAAGAACWGCTGTTCTTGATGTTTTGTACACTCAGTGTATAAACTAAGTGAATTATGCATGTGTGCGATTTACTGCATGTATGTGTTACAAAGCTCAACATTGTTAGAGCGTTATTTGTGAGCTGAGGTGTGTGCGTGTGTGTGTGTGTGTGTGTGACAGTTGTATATGGTCACTGGTGTTCAGTGTTGAGTCGGCAAGAACAGACAGGCTTTCATGATTGACTCTCTCTCCCAGGGACTCTGCATAGCGTGCACTCTAAACTGTACACAACCCGCCGCTGATGTTTGGGTTTGAAATTTAAKCGTCTGCTAGCTGTGGCAGTACATTTTTGTTTACCTCCCCTCAGGCATGGTAAAAGACAGGTATGTGGCTGGGTTTACTCTGAAAGTGTGCTTACTGAGAGTGGCTTAACTTCTGAAATGAGTTTCCCTGCTTGTTGTTGTTGCCCATGTAGACTACTGGACTTAGAGGTAGGTCAGATATGCTTAAAMCATGTTAATAACAATAGATTTTCCTGCTAATTTATAATTAAATAGCTGCATGTTAAAGATTGCTGGGGTACTCTAAATTATACTGAGAAATATGTCTTTTTTTTATCAGAACTGTTTGCAATTAATATTTRGAATTTTGGAGTGTATTTCATGACTCTTATACCAAATTGTAGATAGAGTATGTGTTTACTCAGCATGTAATTCACAGAGTAATAATTTTTGTATTGCATTAGATCAGTATTGTGTGAAGCCCAGTGTAGCCATGGAGACGCAGTGGGTGAGTGATGAAGTGAGTGAGTGAGTGAGTGAGTGAGTGAGTGAGTGAGTGAGTGAGTGATGAGTGAAAGAGTGAGTGAGTGAGTGAGTGAGTGAGTGTGAGTGAGTGAGTGAGTGAGTGAGTGAGTGAGTGAGTGATGAGTGAGTGAGTGAGTGAGTGAGTGGTGAGTGAGTGAGTGAGTGAGTGAGTGAGTGAGTGAGTGAGTGAGTGAGTGAGTGAGTGAGTGAGTCGAGTCGACGTGGTGACTGATTGACTGACTGACTGGCTGGCTGGCTGACTGACTGACTGGCTGGCTGACTGGCTGGCTGACTGACTGGCTGACTGACATCCCAGAGGAAAACAACTGCCGCCTCTCATTGAAGCCACAGAGGTTCAAGGCCGACCTTGGTACTGCTTGCAGGCAGAAAACAGGATCCCCCATTATAGTGAATGGAAACATTACAATCTTCGTGGTCAATGTTTAGAAGACAATCATGGTACCAAATAATTGCTTCTAATACATCAGATCTATGTCCTTGAACCATCTTTTTTTTATTGCCCACAGAAGAAGATAATTGTTGTTTCTAATGGCAGCTTGCAGTACTCCAGTCAGCCTTCAACTGGAGTTACTCAATGAGAGGGGGCAGCGCTGAGCTAGCCTGCAATGTCACTTCCTGGAGTAGCTCAAACAGCGCATGTTATGTCTCCATGAGACGCCATCTGAACCGACTTCATTTGGCTTCAATGCGCTACTGAGTCTTCACATTGGAATGAATGGTGTCACGTGATCGATGGATTTGCCAGGGATGGTTCATCCCTTATCCCAACTATAACTATTCAATGAGAGATCTCGATCTACAACAGGCACTCTGTCCTCCCTCATCTCTCCCTACCTCTGTTTGTGTATCTCCACAGAGAGAAGCTCCATGGCCTCTCCCATCATGACTGAGCATGGTCTGTCTCCAGGGCCCYTCAACGGTTGCTCTTCTTCCTCCATCCCCCAGCCCAATGCAGGKAACAGCAGCAAGCCCTGGAGGAGTAAGTCCCTGAACGTCAAGCACAGCGCCACCTCCTCCATGCTGTCCGTCAAGCAGGACCCTCCCACCAGGCAGCCCGTGGCCCCGCCCCTAGAGGTCCCCCCTAAAGTCATTGCCCAGAAGTCCATGCTGGAGAAACTCAAGCTTTTCAACACCAAAGGAACCWCCAAGGCAGCTGGAGTCCTGACTGACAGTCCGACGGGGAAGGAGKCGGAGGCGAAGGAGGTGCGCCCCACCGGCGTGGATCCCCTGGAAGAGGCGGATGGGAACTCCCGGCCCCCCAGCGCCATGGCGACCAGRCCCAAACTGGCCCTGAAGGGCATTGCCCAGCGCACTTTCAGCCGGGCCCTCACCCCCAGGAAGAGCTCTCTGAAGACTGGGGAGGAGAAAGACAAGGCCAGGCTCAAGAAGAGAGACAAGGCCCAGGAGGAAGGCTCCAAGTGGGGGTCAGTCACAGAGCAGGAGGTACCCAGGGACAACACCAGGCAGGAGGTAGAAGGTTCAGACGCAGCGGAGCCCAAGAGGAATGCCAAGATCACTAGCTTCATCCCGAAAGGAGGCAAGGCTGGCAGTGGCACAAAGGAGAGCTCAGCCTCAGCAGCACACAGTGGAATACCAAAGCCAGGTTCCAAGGCAGGGAAGACCTCTTCTGGTCGAGATGGAGAGAGGCCCCGCACTTTGAGGGCCTGTGGGGGAGGTGGTCTCTCAGTGCACAAGGGCCAGCTGGACAACAGAAGCTCCTGCTCCAGCCTGGCTGCCTCTGAAGGGAGGTCTCACTATCACCACACCAACGGAGTGCCCCCAGTCGCTACCACAGCCAGCAACACCATCAGTGTTCAGCTACCTCATCCTCAGCAGCAATACAACCACCCCAACACTGCTACTGTTGCACCATTCATGTACAGGTACTATGCCCGCTTTGATGTACAGAATTTGAGCTTTCATYGTTTGATAGTAGGAATATACCACAATGTCAAACATTTMATACATACCACATATCAAATCTTTTTACTGATTGTTGAGGATCTGTATAAGCTTAAATTATAGTCAATGACTAATTGGAGAGGACTGAACTACATATACTCACTGGAAACTGTTTACTCCTGATGGAGCGCAGAGGTAGAGAGGTAGACTGAGAGAGGGCTCTGTGACATCTCCCATTGTCTTTGTTGTTGCTGTCATGTCCTATAGGTCTCAGCCAGATGTGACCGGAACAGACATGATGATGGAGGCAGCAGGGTCACTGGAGTGTCACAGAGAGACTGCAGCCTACAGCAAATCAGCACACAACTCCCTGGAGGACCTCACAGGTAAGACTGGCTCACTATGATGTACAGTGTATGTGTAGCTGTTCACTGGTTAAATCTCACAGCTTTCCAAGCATACTAGACATCATTTGTGATTGRTAAGTAGTTATTCAAGTGATTCTCCCCACACTGTACATGCAGATTGAAACAGGGCATTTACATACTGTGCTTCGTGACTTCAATTTCCGTATCGGTTTTTCTTTGGCCTTTTACTGGAACAGCATTTCACTGTTCCGGTAAAAGACAGTAGTTAAGAAGATGAGAGTATTGTGAACGGCAAAAATCGAAATTCAAATCAAAATACAATTTTATTTGCTGAATACAACTGTGAAATGCTTACTTACGAGCCCTTAAACCTCTTAAGGATCCTCCCCTTTTTTCAATTTTCGCCTAAAATGACATACCCAAATCTAACTGCCTGTATGCATATTCTTGGTACCATTTGAAAGGAAACACTTTGAAGTTTGTGGAAATGTAAGAGAATATAACACAATAGATCTGGTAAAAAATAATAAAAACATTTTAAAAAACGGTTATTTTGTATTTTTTCTTTGAAATGTGAGAGAAAGGCCATAATGTATTAATCCAGCCCAGCTGCAATTTAGATTTCGGCCACTAGATGGCAGCAGTGTGTGCGCAAAGTTTTAGACTGAAAATGTTGTATCAAGACTGCCCAAATGTGCCTAATTTGTTTATTAATAACTTTTCATATTCAAAACTGCACTCTCCTCAAACAAWAGCATGGTATTCTTTCACTGTAATAGCTACTGTAAATTGGACAGTGCAGTTAGATTAACAAGAATMTAAGCTTTCTGCCAATATCAGATATGTCTATGTCCTGGGAAATGTTCTTGTTACTTACAACATCATGCTAATCGCATTAGCCTACGTTAGCTCAACCGTCCCGTGGAAGAGACACCGATCCCAAATACGTTTTTAACGAACAATGCAATTTTAAGAAAAGAAAGAAAGTAACACAATAAAAAAACAATAACGAGGCTATGCTGTATTCAAGGGGTACCAGTACCGAGTCAATGTGCGGGGGTACAGGTTAGTCGAGGTAATTGAGGTAATAGGTACATGTAGGTAGGGGGTAAAGTGTGTGTGTGGGGGGGAGGGGTCAATGCAAATAGTCCGGGTAGCCATTTGATTAATTGTTCAGCAGGCTTATGGCTTGGGGGTAGAAGCTGTTACGGAGCCTTTTGGACCTAGACTTTGCGCTCTGGTACAGATTGCTGTGCGGTAGCAGAGAGAACAGTCTATAACTTGGGTGGCTCGAGTCTTTGATCATTTTTTGGGCRTTCCTCTGACACCGTCTAGTATAGAGGCCCTGGATGGCAGGAAGCTTGGCCCCAGTGATGAACTGAGCCGTTCGCACTACCCTCTGTAGTGCCTTACGGTCGGAGGCCGAGCAGTTGCCATACCAGGCGGTGATGCAACCGGTCAGGATGCTCTCGATGGTGCAGCTGTAAAACTTTTTGAGTATCTGGGGATCCATGCCAAATCTTTTCAGTCTCCTAAAGGGGAATAGGCGTTGTCGTGCCATTTTCGCGACTGTCTTGGTGTGTTTGGACCATGAAAGTTTGTTGGTGATGTGYACACCAATGAACTTGAAACTCTCGACCTGCTCCACTACAGCACCGTCGATGAGAATGGGTGCGTATTCAGCCCTCCTTTTCCTGTAGTCCACGATCAGCTCCTTTGTCTTGATCACGTTGAGGGAAAGGTTGTTGTCCTGGCACCACATGGTCAGGTCTCTGACCTCCTCCCATAGACTGTCTCGTTGTTGTCGGTGATCAGGCCTACCACTGTTGCCTCATCGGCAAACTTAATTATAGTGTTGGAGTCGTGCTTGGCCACGCAGTCGTGGGTTAACAAGGAATACAGGAGGGGACTAAGCACGCCCCTCTGAGGGGCCCTTGTGTTGCGGATCAGCGTGGCAGATGTGTTGTTACCTACCCTTACCACCTGGGGGGCGGCCCTTCAGGAAGTCGAGGATCCAGTTGCAGAGGGAGGTGTTTAGTCCCAGGGTCCTTAGCTTAGTGGTGAGCTTTGAGGGCACTATGGTGTTGGAAAGCTGAGCTGTAGTCAATGAACAGCATTCTCACATAGGTGTTCCTTTTGTCCAGGTGGGAAAGGGCAGCGTGGAGGGCAATTGTGATTGCGTCATCCGTGAATCTTTTGGAGCGGTATGCGTATTMTTGTGGGTCTAGTGTTTCCGAGATGATGGTGTTGATGTGAGCCATGACCAGCTTTTCAAAGCACTTCATGGCTAAAGACGTGAGTGCTACGGGTCGGTAGTCATTTAGGCAGGTTACCTTCGCTTCCTTGGGCACAGGGACTATGGTGGTCTGCTTGAATCATGTAGGTATTACAGACTCGGTCAGGGAGAGGTTGAAAATGTCAGTGAAGACCAGTGGCGGTCAGTGCCGTTTATGATGAGGGAGGACCATTTTTTTTTCATGAGCATGGCCTTATTTCTATTACAGCATGTTGGATGACTGTCATTCATATTCCATTCACCCAGCTCAATGTAACATAGATAGGTTTAGGCTACGACATGATACTTGCATTTTCCTTATACCCATCATGCTACAACCTAGCCTGTGAATGAAAGTTTACAACGTAGGTGCACACAGGTCGAGAGAAAATGTTGAGATGACAATAGTTAGTCCAGCAGTTACAAACCAAACGAGAGTTTCTATTGGACAAATTCTGGTATTTTTATCTCCGTTTCAATTGTTTCCGTTTAAGAAATGTTTTTCAACAGGATCGGCGGAATGAATTCACCCCTGATATGCATAAACACAGTTCACTTTCATAGCAGCCACGTTGTATTCCTTCTCGCCTCTATGCACTCTCCTCCTCTCACCTTTACCCTTCGTTTGTGGACTTCAATGAACAACACATCAGCTGTATGTGACCAGGCAAAAAAAAACTTTACAAGCCAAACCATGTCATAACCGTTATACACAGCCTACATCGTTGTTCRCATATTAGCTAAAGTAACATAGCTAATAGAACAAATGCGTTAGTAAACCCGCTACAATCATGCAGTAACGTTACAGTGTATAGTCAGTAAGCAGTTACACCAGCGGGCCCTGGTGGCAATAAATGAAAAAAGCTAAAAGCTTACCTTGACTTGGAAGAGTTCTAATGTTGTGTTGGATAGTTGTGTTGGATAGTCATAGCCAACTAGCTAACATTGCATCCCTGTGTTTGAGCCGGGTGTTTGAGTAACTAAACTTGCCAGCTGCATTTGTTGTCATAATTACTGTGTAAGTCTATGAAAGGGGGTGAGAACCAAGAGCAACCTAGGTTTTGTATTGAAGTCAATGTACCAAGAGGATGACATAAGCTAGCCTCAACAGAGTGCTGTTGAGGCTACTGTAGACCTTCATTGCAAAACAGTGTTTTAATCAGTTATTTGGTGACATGTGAATATATTTAGTATAGTTCTATCTAAAAAGGATAACTTTTCAATGTTTTACCATTTTTATGAAATTCACTGAGGAGGATGGTCCTCCCCTTCCTCCTCTGAGGAGCCTCCACTGGTGAAGACACTTTTTACTTGGTCCAAGCATGCTCTGAGTACACATCCTGGTAATCCATCTGGCTCTGCGTCCTTGTGAGTGTTGACCTGTTTAAAGGTCTTACTCACATCGGCTACGGAYAGRGTGATCACACAGTTGTCCGGAACAGCTGATGCTCTCATGCATCCTTCAGTGTTGRTTGCCGAGCATAAAAGGCATTTAGCCTGTCTGGTAGGCTCACGTCACGGGCAGCTCGCGGCTGGGTTCCTCTTTGTAGTCCGTAATATTTTTCAAGCCCTGCCACATCCGACAAGCTTCAGAGCCYGTGTAGTAGGATTCAATCTTAGTCCTGTATTGATGCTTTGCCTGTTTGATGGTTTGTCTGAGGGCATAGCAGGATTTCTTATAAGCGTCCGGATTAGTGTCCCGCTCCTTGAAAGTGGCAGCTCTAGKGTTTCGCTCAGTTCATATGTTGCCTGTAATCCATGGCTTCTGGTTGGGGWATGTATCTACGGTCACTGTGGGGACGACATCATCGATGCACTTATTGATGAAGCCGGTGACTGAGGTGGTGTACCCCTCAATGCCATCGGAAGAATCCCAGAACATATTTCAGTCTGTGCTAGCAAAACAGTTCTGTAGCTTAGCATCCYCGTCATCTGACCACTTTAGTATAGAGTGAGTCACTAGTACTTCCTGCTTTAGTTTTTGCTGGAATCATGATAGAATTATGGTCAGATTTTCCAAATGGAGGGCGAGGGAGAGCTTTGTATACGTCTCTGTTTGTGGAATAAAGGTGGTCCTGAGTATTTTGTGACATCCTGGTAGWAATCYGGTAAAACAGATTTAAGTTTTCCTGCATTAAAGGATTTTCTTGTTTGCTTATGGCCTTATACAGCTCGTTGAGTGCAATCTTAGTGCCAGCATCGATTTCTGGTGATAAATAGACAGCTAACTCTCATTAGCATCAAAGGATCCTGTCCATGGAAACCATTTTTTCAGCCTCGTATTGTTCCCAGGCACAAATGAGGGTCTCTCTTCCCAGCTATACATGTCAGTACTCTATAGCGAGGACTGAATCAAAATGCCACCATGGAGGGCAAAAGCCTCAGTTCCCTGTGGATTCCTTTTAGCCTCTTCGTGATGGATCAGAGATATTGCCTCAAAGTTCACAATGATTTGGCAGGCCCACACAAAGTCTGTCTGAATGCAATTAACAGCACTGTGGAAAAAACGTTCTTGGAAACTCTTAGTTTCTCAGCCAGGATGTAAGTGAGTTTATGTTGGTTGGTACTGTTCATTTGGAGAGCTGCTCTGCTGCCACACAGGAAACAGAAAAATATTGAGATGGAAAAATAAAGAAAAGTGAAACACTGGATTCGTATTGAGCTTTGTATGAATTGCAAGACTCGTTGAGAGAGTGTGGAGAGAGAGCCTTGTTTTGACCCTGGAGTTGACTGGTGAAGTGATGGAGTTTTGTCCTGAGGCAGCCCCAGCCCGGAATCTGTGTCTCTGTGTCTAACATGGCAGCCAGGAGGGAGAGAAAAGGCCAGGGGCTGAATGGAACAGAAAAAGCTCATCTGCATGTTAAAGGCTGTGGATGTCATGGAGTTGCCAAGGCTCCTTACCACACACAAGTAGTGTGTGTGTGTGTGTGTGTGTGTGTGTGTGTGTGTGTGTGTGTGTGTGTGTGTGTGTGTGTGCGTGTGCGTGTGTGCGTGTGTGCGTGTGCGTTGTGGATGGCTGGAGAGGCCTTTCTCCAGAAAAACCAGTCGCCACAGGAGGAGTGGGCAACGCTGGAGCAGTTGTCTCAGCGACATCATTCTCTTTCTGTCAATTCGAGGCTGAAGGATTTTCAAGAAAACAAGCGTTTACTTACGTTCTGTTCCGATCCGAATCCTAACGTGTCATGGAGAGGATGTGTCAATACCGGACAGGACTTGTGTCAGAGACTTGGAGCACCTAGTAAGGACTACATGGAGAGAGAAGAAATGCTTCCTCACGGAAACAAGGAGGGTGTTGGTAAGAATGGCAGCAGCAATGACTCCTCACCCAGCAGAGCCAGTGGCAGAGAGGTAGGACACAGCAGAGACCGAACCAGGACCAGGCTGTCCCTGGGCAGTGTTACCCTGGGGGGCTCCAGCCAGCACAGCCACCCCGCCTGTCACATCCCCATCCCCACCAGACCAACCCCAGACAAAACTAGACAACCAGCCATTGAGCTAAACACCTCTGCGGAGACTCGGGAGAGTCCAGGAAGAGAGGGCGCCGAGAGCTGTGACCCTGTGACCCTGAGGCAGACAGCCAGGACGTCACAGTTCAGAACCAAGCATGTGACCTGGGAGGAGAACTATGTGTCCAGTCGGAGGCAGAGCCGGTTGTACCAGGTGCACCTGCAGCAGACCTGTGTCTGGGACGGCATCGCTCAACTCAACGAGGAGATCCTCCTCACCATGCTGGAGATATATGAGAAACACGAGAGTAAGTGCTTGTGTATGTGTGCATGCGTGTGRCCCCRGCTGCCCTCTGCATGTGGTCTTCAGGGCTGCTTTCCTTTACCGTCCCAGACCTCTCGCACTTAGACGCGGCTTTTTTCATTCGCAGAGCAAAGTTTGTTCATGCTCTCAAAGCATTCAGAGCATGTGACCGTTATTCTGCCGGCAGAACATTCCGTCAGCCCTCACCGTTATGTTTCTCAGTGAAGCTGGTGTGAAACGGGACTTCGTCAAGGGAGGTCAGCTTTAAAACGGGAGAAAAGTTACACAATCCCTCCATCAAAGGGCTGCRTGTAAGGAGTTAGTGGTGTTGTAAAGGGCAGGTTTAGCCCTGTGAATGGGCTCGTTTGTGCTCCCTTCAAGCCCCCCCTGGAATGCCTTGACTGGTAGTGCTGCTCAGCTCTCCAGTCCACGTTTCCATGTCACGGCAGCGTGTGTGTGTGTGTGTGGAGGGGGGCTTCCCCCCCTGCCTCCCCCCTCATGATAGGCAAATACATTTCAATCTGCCCAGCAACACCCTCCACTCACCTACTGCTTATGTTTATTTGGGAAATGGGTGAATGGGTGAATTAGTTGGCCAAGCTTTTCTCCTTCCCAGCAACTGTTTTGACTGGTCGTAAGAACTTTTTCAACGTTTTCTTTCCTCAAAAGCACAGAGAATTCATATGGCGTTTTTGTTGTTGTTGTATGTATATTTCTTCTGGTTTGGGATTTGATTGGCCCTGAAGGAGCTACAGGACGGTATGCAATGTTTCGGACCCTCTTGTTGTGAATGGTCTGTTTCAAGTGTTAATGGATACCTTTGAAGGAAAGATGCACATTTCTGAGGATGTCCTGAATTTCTGAGGATGTCCTGAATTTCTGAGGATGTCCTGAATTTCTGAGGATGTCCTGAATTTCTGAGGATGTCCTGACAAGCCTGTGCCATGTGTGTTGTTTGACGTAGCAGCTGTTTCAGGTAGGCTGTCTCTAACAGACCCACCCCCTCTACTTCTAGGTGAAGACCCTGAGGCCAGGCGCTTGCGGACGGTGAAGAACATTGCCGATCTGAGGCAGAACCTGGAAGAGACCATGTCCAGCCTGAGGGGAACACAGATCAGCCACAGGTAGKTCACTGACCTTGCTTCAYCACCATCTGTGCGTGTCACTCATTACTCACCCATTTTATGCGAGTGCGTGTGTGTGTGTCATTTTCGATGCTCTTATGGATTGAGAGGTTTATTTGAGTGGTTTGSCGCCGCACTTCCCAAACATGATTGCATACTTACTTTGCAAAGTGCTCTCCACAGAGCATTTAATGTTAGGGTCTTCACAAGCTCAGTAATGCATCAGCGATCTATTACCGAGGGCAGAAGAACAGCAGGGTGAAACAAAAACATGACATTCATTTTGATTGATGTGGGAAGGAAGCGTTCAAAATGAGGACCATTATGTGCTGCATGTGAACCATTTGGATTCCATCTTGTCTACATGACAGAGTCTGCCTTKGGGTCTAAAGGCTTTAGCCTGATTGGCAGTTGGACTGGTAGAGCAGATGTTGATCTGGAGGCATCCTCTTTTGTCTCTGGTCTGATYAATCTGATGTGTTGCCCAGTCGCCTCGTCCTGAGCCCAGCCGTGAAATCGGCTCAGAGGGGTTGACTGGACCCCCGTGGTCAGCCAGCACTGGGTTAAAAGCTGCTTTTGTCTCCCAAGTTGATAAAAGGGGAGAATATACATGAAAGCACTCCTGGTGGGCTGATTTACAATGCCAAAAGCATTTCTACACTCTTTAGCATCATATGGGAGGGAAAGGTTCAGTTCAACTAGTAGGATTGTTCAGCCAGGACAAACATTTTCATAGTATATACATTTGAATGGGGTTTTGATGGGGTTTTGATGGGGTTTTGATGGGGTTTTGATGGGGTTTTGATGGGGTTTTGATGGGGTTTTGATTGACATGCTCTCTGAGCGGCATGTAAATGCAGCTTTTCATGTTGAAGTGGCTCATCTCATGTCTCTCTCGCTCTCTCTCTCTCTCCACCCCTTACATTTATTGTTTTGTATATTGAACATATTTTATTTTTGCCATTTTGACCAGTCTGATCTTTAGTTTGTCAGAGAGTGAGAGAGGTAACTCCCCAGCTGAAAAAAAAACTGCATAGACCAGCATTGGTTGGTCCAGCATAGGTGCTGGTGACTAGCCTCATCTGACTAGCCTCAGTGTTTTCGTGGTGCCTCGTTGTGTTTTTGTGGTGCCTTTGTTGTGTTTTCGTGGTGCCTTTGTTGTGTTTTTGCTGCTGAGCAACCTTCGCTGTGTTTTGGACACTTATGCTGGTCACCAGCAAAACCAGCATCAAGTCACATCATTCTGGCTTGCAAAGTGACGTTTAATTCCTATTGGAATCTAGCCAGAGTGGGGATATCCAACAATTTCAACTTTTCTTCACCCATAATATGTTTGCAGAATGACTGCCAGGGTTAGAAAGTATGATAAATGAGACAACCCAAACCATCTAAACTGGAACAACCATTTCAGTATCCGGTGCAATAAGTCCAACTAACAGATTGGATTAGTTTAGAAACATAAAAAAAACATGTTATTAATCTTTGTTTACTATAAGATTAATTAATCAATGTACATGCAAAAACACAACAAACAAAAAAGATATTGAAACAAACAATTCTAAAAATCAACTGCAATAGAGAATGCTGGGAAATATGATAATGATGGGCATAGTCAGACCAGCTTGATCAGCTAGACCATGCTGGACCAGCATAGACCAGCATAGACCAGCATGGACCAGCTTTGTCACCAGCATACCACCATCACCAGCATAAGCTTGTATGTGTCCAAAACACAGTGAAGGCTGGTCATGAGTGTCCAAACTAGAGAACGACCGATTATGATTTTTCAGCGCCGATACCGATACCGATTATTGGAGGACCAAAAAAAGCTGATACCGATTAATTGGCCGATTTTGATATATATATATTTGTAATAAACGACAATTGCAACAATACTGAATGAACAATGATTTTAACTTAATATAATAGATAAATAAAATCTATTTAGTCTCAAATAAATAATGAAACATGTTCAATTTGGTTTAAATAATGCAAAAAACGAAGAAAGTAAAAGTGCAATATGTGCCATGTTGTAAAGGGTSGATGTGCKGCAGGTGGGACGGAGTCAGGCYCAGGACACAGAGGATGAGTAATAACGGACTTTTACTCAAGACGACAACAAAATAAATTCCACGCAGGGAAAACAATCCAGCTCACAAAATAGTAGCGACAGCTAAACACAGAACAAACACGCACAAAACCATGTGGGAACCAGAGGGTTAAATAGGGAATAAATCATAATGTAATGGAAACCAGGTGTGAACAATAAATACAAAACAAATGGAAAATGAAACGGTGGCGGTTAGAAAACCGGTGACGTCGACCTCCGAACGCCCCCAGAACAAGGAGAGGCACCAACTTCGGCGGAAGTCGTGACACATGTAAAAAAGCTAGCGTTTAAGTTCCTTGCTCAGAACATGAGAACATATGAAAGCTGGTGGGTCAATATTCCCAGTTCTTCAATATTCCCAGTTAAGACGTTTTAGGTTGTAGTTATAGGAATTATGATGCGTCGACTATTTATCTCTATACCATTTGTATTTCATATACCTTTAACTATTGGATGTTCTTATAGGCACTATAGTATTGCCAGTCTAATCTCGGGAGTTGATAGGCTTGAAGTCATAAACAGTGTTGTGTGTCAAGCATTGCMAAGAGCTGCTMGCAAACGCAGTAAAGTGCTGTTTGAATGAATGCTTACGAGCATGTTGTTGCCTCCCACCGCTCAGTCAGACTGCTCTATCAAATATCAAAGCATAGACTTAATTATAATAAACACACAGAAATACGAGCCTTTGGTCATTAATATGGTCAAATCCGTAAACTATCATTTTGAAAACGTTTATTTTTTCTGTGAAATACGGAACCATTACGTATTTTGTCGAACAGGTGGCAACCCTAAGTCTAAATATTGCTGTTACATTGCACAACCTTCAATATTATGTCATAATTATGTAAAAWTCTGGCAAATAATTACGGCCTTTCTTAGGAAGAAACACATTTCGCAACCAGCCAGGTGGCCCAAACTGCTGCATATATAAGTGACACAATTTCCCTAGTTAATATTGTCTGCTAACATGCATTTATTTTAACTAAATATGCAGGTTTAAAAAAATATATACTTCTGTGTATTGATTTTAAGAAAGGCATTGATGTTTATGGTTAGGMACATTTGTGCAARGAATGTGCTTTTTTCACGAATGCGCTTTTGTTAAATCATCACCCGTTTGGCGAAGTTGAATTAGGCTGTGAGGCACCTCATTGATTATATGCAACGCAGGACAAGCTAGTTAACCTAGTAATATCATCAACCATTAATGATTAATCGGTCGACCTCTAGTTCAAKCCCCAGCGAAGGCTGGTCACCAGTGTCCAAAACACAGCGAAGGCTGGTCACCAACAAAACCAGCTAGACCATGCTGGTTAGACCAGCTTGACCAGKTAGATGATGCTGGTCAGACCAGCTTGACCAGCATATTGAAATGTATGCTGGGCTATGCTGTTGGTTTCAGCAGGCTCCTGTCCTGACCCACTCACCCCCTGAACAAACCTTTGATTTATTTGAGTGACAGCCCGTTGCCCTGGACAGGGACTTGTTCATGTCTGGCTCCTGACTCACTACAGCCTCTCGCAGCAGGGGTCTGTCTAATTTTGAATCTGGATCTTACCCCCCCTCCACCATCCTCGCCTCCCTCTCTCTCCRCAGTACCCTGGAGACCACCTTTGACGGCAGCGTCACCACAGAGGTCAGCGGGAGAGGCATGCTCAACCTGTCCCCCCGCCCCAACCCAGCGCTGCCCTGGCGACTGGGCCCCTCCAGCCCCCGTCTGCAGGCGGGCGACGCCCCCTCAGTGGGGAACGGGTACGAGGTGGCAACACGGGGCAGTGCCAGTCGCATGGTGAGCCCCGAGAGCGGGCTCTACCTCCGCGGCAGGCAGACACCAGGCCAGGAGAGGAACAGTGTGTCTGACCTGGACCCGCCAGATAAGACGGAGGAGCTGGAGGGCATCGCCATGGAGACCACGGGGTACATGAGCGACGGTGACGTGCTGGGGAAGAATCTCCGCATGGACAAAGTCTCCAGTGGGTGAGTGCACACGACATCTGTACTTTTGTGTATTCAACTGACGAAAGCAACCAGGGGAAGAGCAATAACCCTGCTATGAATGGACCACCTCTGTGTTCTGCTTTCTTGCCCCTAGATGGTAGTGTTTCTGTCTTCTGTCCTTGTGAGTGTGACTGTCCTCTCTGCTAATGTCTCTTAGTTGTCAGTGGTAGCTCAGAGAGAACCCCTAAGTCTGTGGCAGACGACAGATGAGAGATCACTTGAGACATCTTTCGTTTGGAAGATAGCTTGGTAACATGCTGTCTCTTTTGGAAAGCTCTCAAGGGGAAGAGGGTTATGATTTCAAAAAAGAATCTGCCTTTTGTGCGCTAGAGAGAAAGCAGCTCATGGGAAATATTCTTCTTAGCCTTGAGATGACATGAGAAAGTGAGAACTCTTATTCATATGCAACATGCACTCCTAGAGAACGAATGCTGGTCCAACTTCGATTTGAATCCTCTCCTTTACTGGGCCTCAGAGGTTCTGTGGTAACAACCTCACACAGTCAACCAGAGGTCTCCACAAAGAGGTAAGTCATGTGACACAGAGCCAAATGCAGGTCAGYATATGTCTGCAGATGATGTGATGACATATTATGCTGTGTGTTTCGTCTCAGTGGAATTGGACCAAATAAGCTGTTTACTTTACCATCATCTCCTTGTCAGGTTGAAACAGGCACAAGATGCTGGAGAACTTGGATGTTGTTCACCACAATCATCCTTATTATCGGATTTTCCTCTAGGACCCGGAGGCAATGGAGAATGTCAGTGGTGACATGGTCCTTGTTCTGCTCTGGAAAGGCTTTATACAAGTTCATTATGAATGTCTTGGTGATGTGATAGCACTTTGTCAAAGGATAGAACGACCTATCAAAGGGTGCGAGTTCCCATACAAAAAAACTAAAAATAATTCCATATATTTAACGTCACGTAAAATGTATTTAAAAATACATGTACAGTAGATATATTTGCATCTTTGCTCAAATGCATGTAATCCCTGACAATATTCCAGAAATGCATGTAATCCCTGACAATATTCCAGAAATGCATGTAATCCCTGACAATATTCCAGAAATGCATGTAATCCCTGACAATATTCCAGAAATGCATGTAATCCCTGACAATATTCCAGAAATGCATGTAATCCCTGACAATATTCCAGAAATACATGGCTATGACGTCTGGTCCACAGGGTGGCCAAAGTGGTTCCTAATTCAGCTTCTTAATTCTTAAATTACTCTTTGGAAGTGATATCATTTGAATTGTCACATAATTTTAACATTCTGTCATAAATAGCACATGTTCAACTTCATAAAAAAACGAAATTCCCATCTCAAGAGGTAAAAAAAAGACTATAGTAAGTGCCTCTCTTCAGCTTCTTTAAGTAATGATAAGWAATCTAGTGCCTGTTTTTGCTATTTTTTATTTCTCGTTTTTATCGATTTAAACAAAAACGATACATCGTACAACACACCACAATATGTCAAGTTCTTGTGCTTCCAATAAGTGGTATTATACGGCTCTACGGTGGCTGGTTAGCGGTGTTATGGTGCATTCGTAACCAAGTGGGAAGTGGGAACATCTGGTAAAAATCCACTTGAACGGCCCTCCAACTGGTAATGACTAGTTAAATCAGCCATGAATCCCCATGTGACAGGGGGAATATAAGCGTGTTGTGTGCAACAGGGAAGGGCAATTGAATGCAAGATTCACAAAATGTTTTAATTATTTACACATTTCTAGCCTGTCTAACTATGGGTTAGACAGTGTTAACGTGTTATGCTCAGTTTTCACCCCAAAACACCAGAAAATTGCCAAAAAGAGTACTTGCACTAGTAAGTCTTTATTCATATTGAAAATCAGATTTATTGAGCTCTCCATGTGGTGTATATTAAAGGGCAATATATATTTGGCTTTTAAAATTCTATATTGGGTGCATCATTTCTACTTAACTTATCAAAGGGACGCAAAAAAAAGTACTCATTTCGTGGAACGACCCAGTACACGTTAAGTTCTGCCCGTTGGACGTTAGTTGCAATTCTCTCATCAAGTTCATTTGTTTATTTGTCATATGCACATGAAAGACATGGAGTCACTACATGACCGATAATGTATTATGTTTGTAGTCATTTTTGTAGTAATTTAAATGCATGTTATTACTTTTGGTATGCTTTTGGAATGTGTCTAGTGCAATAAAAATGCATTTTGACTAGGGTTGGGCGGTATGCAGATTTTCATATCATCATACCGTCCTTCTCTCACGGTATTACTGGCTTAGTACACAAGGGGGCGCCAAAAACGCAAAAAAGCCCATTGGGCGTCTATTACCAGAATGCGAACAAAATTAGCACAAGTAATAGTGAATTTCCATGGAGYCTGCTACCTAAATATGCTAACTAGCACAAATGAAAATAAACAKATTMTAAAGACAGGCAATCCAACTCATAAAGTAATACATATATAGGTAAGAGCAAATGTTATTTTTGGTGAGTTTGGATATTTACAAGCGAATGTGAACAAGAGACATTGTGCAAATTAACAAAGTTTTGAAGCATGCTTGTCTGAAGGAAGAAGAGTACTGTGTACACGCTGTGTCTGTGTGGTGTCTGGGAGTCTCTACGGCAATGGGCCTGCCTGCTCTGCTCAGGAGAAGATAGAGGAGGAGCAGACGGCCCTGAACAGAGAGGAAAAACGCAAGGAAATCAAGCTGCAGTGGCAGCTGTAGATAACTCATGCAAAAGGCTTTGACTTCTCAAACACGGCAGAAAGCTAACACACTATGATGCTCCGTGGTCTCATTAATTCAGCCACTTACTTAGATAACTAGCAAGTTAAACGTAGGGGTTGTCCTAACGCAGAATTCTTCATTTTTAACGCAGGAAAAAAAGATAAAACACCATTCTAAAATGCTTCTTATTGTAATTTCTGCTCAGCATCAAACTAATGTTGTGCTTCAGTTGCTCTTRTCCACTCGGATGAGAATTCACAAATGGGCTTTCTATCAAAAGACAGCGCTCTGACTGATGTGTAGCCACCTTTCTCCTGTACTTTTCTCGGTGTAGCCAGACTACRTTTCTCCGGTAAAATGCAAGYTTAAATTTAAGCAAAACATGAGGAAATGTAGCTGGTTACATTCCTTCTATGATAAACATTAGAAATATGGTTTTTGCCKAAAAAAMACCTTGCTTTTTCATTGTAAATGTATTTACTTGTGGGGCTGCCAGCCAAATAGTGTTGCACTTCTGTTGTCATCGGATTACAATGAAGCTATTTCCTGCCGAATGTGTTGCACTAATGTATTTTCTGTGAAGGAAAACTATAGTTGCACGTCTCTTATCACTCTATTGAAGCAAAAAAAACACTGTTGACTTTCAATATAAACCCAGACCCCTGTCAATAAACAGCTGGACTCACCTGCTCCRGCTTTCTCCCATRGTGCAATTTACAAACAAACATGTGACTGGCTCAACTGTTCTGGGGAACTARGGTAAGCTTCATAATGTKAAATAATGTGKCAMYTGAAATGAAGAATGCAGTCTGCTTTATCTCCAAKCATATTGCACAAGTTGACTGCAGGTATTTACTTAAAAAGTAGCTACAAATATAAAAATGTGTTGAAAAACTTCAAAATAATTGTTTCAATGGTACTGAGGGGTTTTGAAAAACCAGCCCAAGGCTATTTCCAAATACCCTGGTATACGGTATATACGGTTCACAGCCCAAGCCAAATTTTGACAAAATATATTGTAGCAGCGGTAGCTTATTAGAAGACTTGGAGGCATGGTGTGTTGGGGGCGTGGCTTTGTCGTAGTGCTTTTTGGCCTCCCKATGTGACGGATTGTCATGCCAGTTAATGTGTTATGTTGTGTTCTCTGGTTGAAGGTTAAGTTTGTACACTGCCTGTTCTGCAGGAGCAATGAGACTGACATAAGTGCATGTGATACTGAAGAGCCATCTGAGGGTTCATTTTTAATACAGTCAACAGCTAGTGATGGGAACCTGAGGCTTTCCAAAGGCTTTCACTGTAGTGTGCTGAAAAACAGTTCATTACTCTGAGCTTCCTAATCTGTTCACAATGCACATTAGTGACATCTGCTGGTCAGCATTAAATAGCAGCGTTTAATGATCAGATACAAGTCTTTTTTTCTCCACTGTTTTCATCAAAGCGCTGTGTTGCAGCGATAAGTCGTTGGCTTTAGTAGCCTGTAATCAGTTGGAATACACACTGAGTTCACATCATGCTTCCCGTTTTTGCCTTCAAGTTTACAATTTTTCAGAAACTGCATCTATGGCATTATTTAGGATGCTTAAGACAGAAGTTTATACTATACTAAATAAAACAAATTATTTAAACAACAGCGCAGAAACTGTGGTTTCACTTTCTTTCTTTTTATCGAAATAGTGCGCCTTTAAARGGGATTTGACCTCATACCCTCAGGTCCTTGAATGTTCCATAMTTCCCTACTCTACCTGCTAAGATACCAGTCAGGTGACTCTTTTTGTACAAAATCCTAACTATATTTGTAAGTACGGTCAGTGGTGGAAAAAGTACCCAATTGTCCTACAGTACTTGAGTAAAAGTAAAGATACTTTAATAGAAAATGACTCAAGTAAAAGTGAAAGTCACCCAGTATACTACTACTTGAGTAAAAGTCTTTAGCTTTAAATATACTTAAGTATCAAAAGTAAATGTAATTGCAAAAATATACTTAAGTAAAAGTATAAATCATTTCACATTCCATATATTAAGCAAACCAGACGGCACAATTATAAATGTTTACTTTTTTTTACGTATTACCAGGGGGCACACTACAACACTCAGAAGTAATTTACAAACGAAGCATTTGTGTTTAGTGAGTCCGCCAGATCAGATGCGGTAGGGATGACAGGGGTGTTATTTTGATAAGAGTCTGAATTGGACCATTTTCCTGTCCTGCTAAGGATTCAAAATGTAACGAGTACTTTTGGGTGTCAGGGAAAATGTATGGAGTAAAAAGTACATTATTTTCTTTAGGAATGTAGTGGAGTAAAAGTAAAAGTTGTCAAAAATATAAATAGTAAAGTACAGATATCCCAAAAACTATTTAAGTAGTACTTAAAATAATTTGGACTTAAGAGTCAGTGGGATCTCGCATTTTGCAACACAAACGGTTTGAAAAAGCATGTGAAAATATATTCTAAAATACATTCTTTAATATATTTCAGAATGTATTTTTAAATACACTAAATACATTTTCTGATCCATTTAACATATATTGTGATATARATTTTACCTATATTTATATATACATTTTAAATGAATGCTGTTATATATTTTGGAATGTATTTAAAATGTATAAATAAATACAATATTTTGCCAATTTTAAATATTTCACAATATTTTTAAATCTATTTAAAAATGTATTTTGTATTTTTTTTCTGGTTAGGTGAACACATGGGCCTAATACTAACGTGACCTGTAAACTCTACTYGGTTTCACTCTGTTTTGAACCCAGGCCTGACGTGGTCGAGAGTTCAGTGACTTAGTACAAATGAGTGACCTGCTGCAGGCTAACTGTCTCTGCTCAAACCATCCGGTGTTGTTCAGTAACCAGAGTTAATGGATGACCCACTGCAAGCATGCAGCTCTAAAACCTAAACACTGGCAGATATTCAAGTTATTGATTTTATGCCCTTTGAAGAGGTAGGGTTCAACATTAGACCACTTCTATAAACTTGCGCTTTGGCCAGGTGGGTTGTGGGTACCATATACCAGTGACCTGCTTGGAAATATAAACCTGCTTGGTTTGCTTGCATTGTATTACTTTTTTTCTGTCTTAATAACAAAGTGAGCCAGTCAATGAGTCATCTGCTGTGGCYCGTCTCATTGCAAAAGGCGTTTAATTAAAAATCATAACTTATCTTTTGTTTCCCCATGTAGGTGCTGTTTTTTGTTTACAGGAAGGCATAAGGCATAAGGCATACACTCCACTCCCTCCTTTGACAAAGGTTAGGGCTTTTTACCTGTCTGGCTGGTTAGTCAACAACTGGTCTGACTCAGCTTTAATAGCTGCCTACAGTATAGCTCCAGTCACATCAGTCACTGTCAACCTCGAAACACTCAAAAGAGTTCATCCTAGGAAATGTGGCTGCTATTTAGGTCTTTTGCTTATCAGAGGAAATTCTGGCCTTTTGTTCATGCTAGTGCTGCCGGGGCTTGCATGTAATTGGTACTTCCTGATCTTTGAGATGAAAGGTGATATTTAATTTAGGTTGGTGTCTTTCTCTTTCATCACTCACTATGAAGTGTTATTACCTAAAGCCCATAATCAGGTTGGCTTAAACAGTAACTTTTTAGAGAGTAAGGATTCCTCTATACAGTATGTGTTTTTGTACAAATGATTTTGAGAAGTAATCAAATCATAGTCTCTCTGTTTGCTCAGTTTGAGGGTAATTTCCTGATTCCTAAAATTCTAAAAGTTTGCCAAATTTCAGTTTATTTGACAAAAAAAAGCAGTCATTGTGTAGAGAATAATTGTACCATCTACACCGCTTTTAAATATATTTTCCATAACCAAAAATATTGTATTTTCAGCTGTTTGAAGCTGGTGTATAAAACCGAAAGTAAAAGGAAACTTAGGAATGGGCAGCATAGAAATAGCYCACATAGAACATATCTACTGCTTCTTAMACTTGCTTTCAATAAGAATGACAGATCTATAACTCACATTTCTATGTGAATTTGGTTGGGTCGCCCAAAAAGTTACCTATTGCAGCCTTAACGAATCATATCCCTCCTCCAGTTAGTGGGGGAAGATGCTCCGAGGAAAATCATTCTAATCAGCCACTCCCTGACTCACAGCCCATACCCCCAAGACATTTACCCCGGCCCCTCCTCTTACCCCTACCCCTTCCGCAAACAACACCCCCTCCCCTCCTGTGCTGGGGCTCTCCTGTCCTGTACTGCCATGTCCTTCCCCTCTTCCTCTCACTCTGCCTCCGCCTGAAACACTGAGCTTGCAGCTCCCTGGTCCTTCATCTGCTCCTTTTGTTACCAATGACCCCATCATTCCTCTTGAAGAGCTCCTCCATCTGAACAGACTTGACAGGGATGAGAGTGGGAGAGAGAGAGAGAGAGAGAGAGAGAGAGAGAGAGAGAGAGAGAGAGAGAGAGAGAGAGAGAGAGGCAGTTGTGTTAAGGAGAGAGAGTGACAGAGAAAGAGAAAGATAAAGAAAGAGGATAGTAGAAAAGGAGAACTGGCTGGGTGACTCGGATGACTTTGTGTTGGACCAGCCTTAGTTAACCATTCAGTAGTGAAATCTCTCCTCTGACCAACCTGCAGGATTGGCATTTTCTAGAAGCTCAATATTGACAGGTATGTTTCCAATCTACTCAAATGTTTTAAAAAGCAGAAGAAAAAAAAGTTTTATGTGAAAAAGCCTAAACTGACTGAAGCACTTAGTTAAATGTCTAGCAGGTTTTCATGCATTTATATAGCATTTTAATATGTGTCATTCTTTGTCTTTGGGGTTCTAGTACCTTCAGTTTAGGGTCAGGCACCTTTTGCCGAGGTGGGTGTGCTAACAAAAATAATGACTCCCAAAATGTGTGAACAAAARGAGGACAAACCCCAAGTTAATCAGTAGTCACATTAAAATGTCGCTTTCATTATGACTCAAATTCACCTTTTCAACAATGATTTGGGAGCTGTCATGTCTGTACACACTAAAGCCATTAATAAACATGGTTATAAATGGCTCTGGGACACACAACATGACAATGGTAACATAAACTTCCTCACTTTTTGTTTCGATAACCAAGCCCTTAGGTTGGGTGTTGGTCAGCTCTCCTAACAGTTAGAGATAGAAAATGCTTTGCAGTAACAAAACCATAAATATTTTTAAGAAAGTAGTACTACAGGCTTGGGAAGCAATTGTATGTGTTTAATGAGTGGTAGTTTAAACAGAGGCAGTTTCCCATGARTTCCTGTCACACTCCAAGACAAGCTGAGACTCCCTGTGTCACCTGGATTAGCGTGAAACCGTGCCTGGGATTATGTGAAGTTGCAGGGATGACAGTAAAGCTGTGTTTTTCAATGGAACTGCCTCAATGAATTTATCTCAACCTAAGCTGGTAAGCCTATGGCGTTGCTCTGGGCTAAAGGCATGACAATGGCCCTCTAAATGAGTAACTGGAAATGGGTAATTATGGAGGGTTAGTTGGTGTTGACTGAGAGCAAATGTGAATGTTTATCTAGCTGCGGCGGGTTAARCGTCTCGTATGCCCTCCGCATACAATGCCGAGATGACTTTGGGCGCGTTCTTTTGTTTTATATGTTGTCATTTCATCCGTCATGTCAAACCCCCACCTCTCCAACTGCAGGGAATGGTGTGATCGTTCTGAATGKCCGTGCCGTATTCTGTAGCCGCGTTGACAGGAGATATCGTTGTTTTTCTTTTTTAGCGGTATTATTGGCACTGACATCACACACATACTATGCAGCATAACAGTGTTAGTATTACCAGATGATACGYACCAAATATGCGTCTCCAATTGAGCTGTCTCCAGTGCATTTTCGGGATGACATACGTCATGGTTGTTCTGTATAGGGGTCTTCAGGTCAGACACAGTATAAAAGTATATAACAGGATTGTAATGTGTTTGAGGCTGTAATCCTGTCAGTGAAGAGGATCAGAACAGCCTGTCATGTAACACAGCAGAGACAGAGATGTGACATATACAGGGACAGAGACAGGGACCGAGACAGAGACCGAGACAGAGACCGGGACCGAGACAGAGACAGAGACCGGGACAGAGACAGAGACAGGGACAGAGACAGGGACCGAGAAAGATACCGGGACAGAGACCGGGACAGAGACAGGGACCGAGAAAGATACCGGGACAGAGACAGGGACAGAGACAGGGACCGAGACAGAGACCGGGGCCGAGACAGGGGCCAAGACAGAGACAGGGACATGGACAGGGACAGAGACAGAGACAGGGACAGAGACAGAGACAGGGACCGAGACAGGGACCGAGACAGAGACCCGGGACCGAGACAGGGACAGAGTGGCACTGAGACAAGGACAAAGACTGAAACAGGGACAAAAACAGGGACCGAGACATATACAGGGACAGAGATTGAAACAGGGACATAGATATACACTGAGACAAGGACAGAGACAGGGACTGTGGCAGAGACAAGGACAGGGACAAATACAGAGACATGGACAGAGACCAAGACTGACAGGGACTGAGACAGGGACTGTGACAGAGACAAGGACAGAGACCAGGACAGACACCGATATTGAGACAGGTACAGAGACTGTGACTGACAGGCCTGTTGTGTTGTCTGTCTGCAGCTACATGACGGACGGCGGACTGAGCCGGTTCACACACTGCCTCAACCGCCTGCCAGATGGCATGGCCGCCGTCCGAGAGACGCTCCATCGCAACACATTCAAGGGCCAAGGGGACGCCACTGACAGGTAGGTCAGCACCACCCATTCCCCTGTCCCGTCACCCCACCTGCAGTGTCTGGGTCAGGTGAGGCTTCTGTACAGTCACACGTTCCTATCGAGGAACCATGTACCAGACAGAGGTTTACTGTAAGTTTGGCCCGTTTTGGATTGGTTTGTGGATTAGGTCCCTGCTTCTGCCAAAGAATCCAGTAGAATGTTGAGTCATCCAATAGGATCAGTCTAGAAGCAACAGAGCTGCCATTGTTGGGAGGCTGACTGAGTCTGAGTGGAAACAGACTGCATTTTCCTCAGTGCTACAGGCTATGGATGGGTAATGGATGGGTTTGGAGTAGACAGTAGACACTCACAGTCCCCCCCCCCCCCCCCCCCCCCCCCCCCCCCCCCCCATTGTCTTCAGCCAACCAACTCCTTTTTGGAGTTAATTGGTATTTTGGTATTTTATTAGGATCCCCATTAGCTGTTGTGAAAGCAGCAGCCACTCTTCCTGGGGTCCACACAAAACATGAAACATAATACAGAATGACATAACACAGAACATCATTAGACAAGAAGAGCTCAAGGACAGAACTACATACATTTGAAAATGGCACACGTAGCCTACGCAACAGTGCATACACACAAAATATCAAGGTCAGATAGGGGAGAGGCGTTGTGCCGTGAGGTTTTTCATTATCTTTAAAAAACAAACAAAAGAAACTGTTCATTTGAGCAATATGAGAAGGGAGTTCTCTAATGACTCTATACAACGCTGTACTCTTTCTTGATTCCTCTCCCATGTGTCTGTGTTACAGATCTAGACAACATTGCAGGCTCATCTCTTTCCTGATTCCCTTGCGGTGCTTACAACCTAATGAATGGAGGTTAGAGAGGTTCACAAAGACAATCCAGCTGTGTTCCTCCGCACAAACTGCCCTGTGTGCTTTCTGCCCAAACCGACAGGGGTGTCCTGATTTATTGATGAAGGTGTCTACAGTTGTGAACAAAGGTTTACACCAGAAAGCACACTACTATCTTAAATAGACATCACAGATGGTATGGACACACTGTCAACACTTGTTAACAGTAGCGTTTTTGGTTTTGGCCTTTGTTGAGAGATCGAGAATTCCGTCGGGGTTAATTAATTAAGGTGGTTCCACGTATTAACAACATTAGCATAAAGCACAGACCCGGTGCCAGCCCACCTCCCACAGAGTTAGAGCTAATGGGATACATTAGAGGGGTTCTAGTGGTTGTAACAATGGACCACCTACAGGAGAGCAGCTGAGCTCACGTACTGGCAGGACTAGCAACCATAACAACAAAAACAGTATCGATAGCATTGATAATTGCACGGACTTCTGTAATGCACGTTCGCAATAAAAGGACTATTATATTGCCGTACCTATGCCGTCTTTGGTGTACCTGTGAAGTAACTGTACATGTAGCCTAGACGCCTGAGGGTGCAGATTTATTACTCGTATATCCATCCTGCAGAATGTTAGATAGTCCCACCCACCCCACTGTGTCCAACCTGTCTGGACACAGCCCTCTTTACTCCAGGCATGGAAACTCAGTCCCCCTTCCTCTCTGGTTCATCCCCTGTTACCCTGGGCTCCTCCAGTGGAAAGTGCACAGGCCACGACTCGACACAGACACACTGGGCTTCTGCTTCCAACTGGAGACATAGAGGACCAGCAGACTCTGGCAACATGGCAAACCAGTTGTTTTGTCATAAAATAATTTAAAAAAAAATTTAAACTTTTTGTTTACCTCTGTTTCATCTGCTTTTTAATATACATCTTTAGAATTGTAAAAATTGCCTGGCATGGTCAGGTGAAGATTGAGACAAAACGAACAAGAGAGCATAATGCCTTAATGAAAACCTACTTTTGCGTCTTTTTGACCAACGGTTCAAATTAGGTGACGGAGAGGAAGTGTGCGGTAAAATTCAGACTTGTGTTGTGGCTGACAGGACGGTGTAAGCTGTGTCCAACCATGCATGTGTAAATGTATGCATGTGTATTCAGGAGGCTCAGAGCCAGTGTGGGTGGGTGGGGGGGGGGGTGGGGGTTGCGTGGACAGGCTCTGAAAAAGCAGTCCGCTGCCTCGAGGCAGTCTGGGTAGACAGAACAGTGTAACCTGGCACCCTGCCTGATTACATGCGTTCTTGTCCCCAGACGTTGCGGTTGCTCGGCCTGTTGTCTTTGAGATGCTGATGGCGGTTCTAAAAAGCCGCTGTGTCTCCCGGACTCTGATCGGTGATCCACTCTGTATCTCAGCTAAAGGGGCTTTTGGAAAGCGGTATTTCTGGAGGAGGACTGTGATGTATCGGATGTTTGATTTGATGTCTATACCTGGCATTTTTATAGTTCATACAGTAGTTCCGAGTACTGTATTCGCTAAAAGCTCTTTCCACCTGTCTGTTTGAGCTTTGCGCTGCATTTAGCTCGCCCGCCCACGCATTTCAAGTGAGAATACATCCCCTCAAAGCTACACCTACAGTACACCGCAAAGGGGGGTCCTGGGATAAAATGCATTAGTATTCAGATGATGATCAGAGAGGCATACACACACACACAGACACACACACGCAATGACACCATGCACACCACACAACCACACACACACCACACACGCCTGACACATGCCACACACACACAACACACATAGAGGAGTGGGGTCCAGTAATGTATGTGTGAGTGCAGAGCGCTGTTGGGGGCTTGAATCTGGTGGAGAGAAAAAAAGAGAGAGGGGAGGATCTTCCGTGTCTCATTGCTCTAGCCCCAGGACTCTCGACTGTACACACACACACACACACACACCTCAGCCAGGGAGAGAACTAGCAGGGAGGGGCTCCACTCCAGTCTGTCGGGGAGCACAATGCTGACAGCTTAGAATCCTCCGGTTTTGTCTGTCTGGGCTGAGGGCTGATAGTGATCAGTGATAGCCCTGTGCTGTCTGGGTGGCTGGCAGAGGGCTGTCTTCGTGACCGTGCTGTCTGTCTGCTGGGCTGTTTACCTGTTGAGTGCAGCTCCTTGGTGTGCAGGCTGGGCTCCGGCTCTGCTCTGTTATGCATGCAGTGGSAATGAGAGGCTGTCTGCAACGCAAAGGGACAAACTGGATACAGAGAACAATATAACAAAGTGGAGAATGTAAGCTGCGGAGTAAGTGTTTTTTTGTCAGTTTATTAATGTGAATTGGCATGTGTTTTGTTTTAAATGTGATGTGGAGGAATGAGAACGTTCTCAGGGTCGGTGTGATCGGACGTGATGTCAGTCGGTCTGTTTGCTATTGAAGACTTCCTATCTCGTGTAATGTGATGAACGGTGAGCCATTCATTATGATCTCCGAGTGGCCCACTGGCTCTCTAACCCAATCACAAGCTAGAAGCCCAGCTGTGAAAACCAGAGGAACAGCCCACTACACAACAGATAAGTGAGCAGTGTCGTTGGGCTCTAACGGTACACGCAGAAAGTATCAGAACTTATGGAGAGAATGCTCATTGGAGAGAATGAGCATTCTTTATGTCCATGTGATTTGCGCGCTGGGAAGAAGTGAAGAACCTTCCTTGGTTCTCTAGGGAAGACACTATACCGCTGGAACACGGWGAACTGCTACGAAAGGTTGACGACCTCATATGGAGTTCACGTCAGTAGCTTCTGAGCAGATGCCACTTGTTGACACAGTTCAAGGCAGCCTATGTGATTTAGCTTAGGACACTGTATGATATTGGCTGAAATCTAGGCAAACACTACATGAACACAAACACCATATTGTTTTATTGTCTAGGAGTTAAACCAGAGAGATAGAGGAGTCCAGAGTGGTGTGAAAGTGATTTAGCGATGTGTTGCTGGCTGTGTTACATGCCAGTCCCCAGGAGCTGTGTCTGGTCTGGTGAGTCTTGGCTATGAGGGGGCTTAGCTAATACAGCAATGGGGTCCTTTCTGCAAACACAACGTCTGGCCGAGAGGAAGAGCGACGGGACAACGTATCATCTGTTCATCTGGTTAAGAAAGCCACCACTTCGCAGAGCAAGATCAACACAAGCGATGCTTTGAACGTCGGCGATCAAAATGCTTTTTCGCTGACGGCTGAAGGGATGGATGCCGATATATTTTCAAATGATTGGACTGTTGTTGAGAATCAGTTGGAAAGCCAAGCCTATACGGCAACAAAAAAATGAATGAAATAGCTTTTTTTTGTTACATCTCAGCTCTTGACCACAAAACGTCATGTGGATAGGAAGAGAGGCCTCTTCAAACTCGCCACGCTGATGTGAAACTACATTGTGTTTGGCCCTTCAGTCAGAGTGTCTGAAATAGAGGCGTTTCACACCCTAAATTGTGGTAATTGAGTGCTTCAGACAACAGTCTTAATTATGCTTGAGAGGAATAACACCCTGCAGCCGATTGGCATGCAAATGAGCCGGGGAGAAAAGGAAGCAAGGAAGGGAAGGGGTAAATCGTACTCTGTCACCTGGAGGGATGGATGATGGACGTGGATTTAATGTGGAAGTGAATGAAGTGCTCTGTCATTTCCCTGCGTTTTTCTCTGCAGAAGCAATAGAATGTGCAACACTCAGAGAGCGATAACAAAAGAACACTCAATGCTAATGTGACTCTATCAGCGTTTGTTATTGTGGCATATCGTGTTGTGGATTTGAGCTGCATTTTGAGCTTTGATTGTGTGTGTGTGTGTGTGTGTGTGTGTGTGTGTGTGTGTGTGTGTGTGTGTGTGTGTGTGTGTGTGGTGTGTGTTTATGTGTTGTGTGTGTGTGTGTGTGTGTGTGTGTGTTTGTGTTTGTATCTGTGTGTGCTCGCCCACACGTGTTTGTTCTGAAATGCAGTGTGCATGTATGTGTGCTTGAGTAACTTTGCTTGTGGTGTGTGTGTGTGTGTAGAGCACTACTCCGCCCTGTGACCTGCTATTCCACAGTCCGTCTCCAGCTCCCACCGTCTCAGCAGAGTAACACTGGAACAATGAGAGGGAACTTGGCTTGGGTTCACATCAGAGATGTGAAATCACAACCGGACCAGGCCAGAGGAGCACATAACACATGATCACTCTGGGTCAAATGTTTTGCTGGTAGCAGCTAGCTGCCAATAGCTTGCGAAGAAACTGGACTACTTAAGGTACTGCACATGCTCAGAAAAGAAACAATTCTAATTATATTTAGGTCAGCTTGTCAACAATGTCTTTTTTCTTCATTTCTTTTTCATTCAGAACCGAATTTATTCAGAAGTGGAATATTTTTTTTCAGGACAGCTGGAACTACAGAATACAGTTGAAATTGTGTCATTTCTCTGCTGCTTGATTACTCCACTCATTTGAGAGACAGACACTCGCGTGTCAGAAAGAGAGAGCGAGAGAAAGAGAGGGAGAGAGAGAGAGAGAGAGACTGAGTCCGTCGAGAGATTTGTTGTTCTGCTGAATTCCTGGCAGTCCCCCGGCTTTGAGGCAGCCATGCCATTACACACGACTGGCTTCAGAGGTTTGGGCTGCTAGCCTGCTAGCCTGGAATGTGCCAATCAAACTCCCTCTATACACTGAATCTGAAGCTAAATGTATAGCTGTCCCGTTTTATGATGCACTGTTAGAAAAAAGGGTTATTAAAGGGTTATTTGGCTGTCCCCATAGGAGAACCCTTTTTGGTTCCAGGTATAACCCTTTTTGGTTCCAGGTAGAACCATTTTGGGTTTCATGTAGAACCCGCTGTGGAAAGAGTTCTACTGGAACCTAAAACTMMTCTACTTGGAACCAAAAGGGTTCTACCGGGGACCAAAAAGGGTTCTTCAAAGGGTTCTCCTATGGGCACAGACAAAGAACCGTMTTACWTTCTAGATGACAACTTTTTTSTAAGTGTGTGTAAAAAAAAAAKYCYRATAWAWYWYWTACTACGTTTTATATTTTATGCCTGTTTGCTTTTAACAGCKTTCTGGTTTGACATCAAGTGTGGTTCTGCTATATGTGTGTTGTTGGTTTCTGCTTATGAAGCGAATTTAAAATATGGGTCAGTCAGCTTGTTAGAGTTTGTTAACAGTCCTGGGCGACCACCTTACTTTCAGTCATTCTAAAGATCTTTATGAAATGCATGTCACTTGAATATCACTGGAAAGTGGAGAGATATTGGCATGACCAGGGGGCTGGTTTGCCTTTCTTGCTTAATGTTGATGTTTTCCTCTGAGTTAGTGAGTCAGCCATTTTTAAACTTGATCCCTGACCCGGGGACGTGACCCTGAACAATCCTTTTTAGGGAAAGCAGGGAAAGAAAATGAGCCTCATTGGAATGTACAATTTAGGTTGGCTTAGGAAAACCCACCAACGTGTCCTRCTGGGCTTGTTGTCTTTACAAATACTCCCCAAGCATACGCACCATCCACCTGGCAAAATAAAAGCATTTGGTTTGGACAAATGTGGGTTTAAAGCGCTTCTTAGGTTAGCTGTTCTGAGATCATGTTAAAAGCTTATTATTGTTTGAACATCTCAGKGGTAAAGCTGTTCTGAGATCTGTTTTGAGATCTGAGGCTTACCTACCTATGTTTGAAGGACCTCACGGGTTCTGTTCTGTTTTATCAGRTCTGACTTGGCTGTCTGGATGGTGACTCAGAAGCTGAAGTGGTGTTTGAAGTACTTCCCAGGTTAACTCTGCTCCCAGATCAGATTACTCCCCTCTGTGGCAGTTCTGAGGGTGCGTGTGTGTTTGTGTGTGTGAGGCCGCTCCCCCCCCCCCAGTGTGTGTGTGTGTGGCTGCCTGTCTCGCTGCAGGGGGAGAGATCAGTCAGTAAGTCAGTCAGTGTGCTGTAGCGGAGGACTGAGTAGGACGGGGGAAGTGTAGTCAATCCAACTTCAGCTGCTTCCCTCAGCGAGCTCCTAGTAGCTCCTACTGCAGCCAGGGGATATCACCGTGGGCTGCTACTGCTGCTGGCTCTCTCAGGTATGGACAGACAGACAGGGAATTCTGCAGGACCACAGCCATGTGGGTTGGCTTTTGCTAACTATCATTGTCTTGTTTGTGTGAGAGTAGCATAGATCATCTTCATTTGTGGTGTTGTGGAGCTACACAATTGTGTGTTGGAGTTTAAAACGGGTACTTTTCTTATACATTTTTACAGGTGTGTTTGTTATTAATGGATTATTTTTTAGATGTAGTGAATATGTGACAAAACCTTTACAGGAGTTCCTGAAATGGCAGCTAAATGTAATTTATCCTTGAATGTAGTGCATCGCTTAATGTCAGGGCACGTGTTCCTATTCATGCATGCAAATTGTCCTTAAACAGTGTTGCTCCTTTTGGGTGATATGTTTTATTAATGTGAGCGGTTCATTGGTGAGTGCTGAAGGCCTACAGACAATGGTTACAGAGAGCTTCCCRCTGGGCACAAACTGGTTGAATCGACGTTGTTTTATKGTAATTTGTCAACGTATTGTGACGTAGAATCTATGTGGAAAATACATTGGATTTGCAAAAAGTCATTCACTGTTGTTTTGAGGGTGAAATTTCAGCAACAGAAATATGTCATAATGCTAACCACTTTTCAACATAGACAAACCTTGTATAAAATATGTTGAATTTGTACCGTTGAATCAACGTCAGATCTTCGATGTTATATCCACTATCAGAAAAAAACAATAGGCTGGGCAGCACCTCCTACTGAAGAGTTGATCTATCTACGCTATCCATTTGGTCTCCCATCCAGGGTTTTAACGTAGCCCAGCATTGATATTTGTCAATGACTACTACCAATGTGCCGTCGTGAGAATTACTATTGAGAGATCTCTTAATAACTAAATAGATTCACTGTTGTTATTGAAGTCATTCCAAAGAAAAGGTTTAACAGAGCAAGTTAAATGTAACCAAATGTAAGTCAAACACTTAGTGTACAAAACATTAAGAACACCTTCCTAATATTGAGATTCCCCCCATTTTGGCCTCAAAACAGCCTCAATTCGTCGGGGCATGGACTCTGCAAGATGACAAAAGCGTTCCACAGGGATGCTGACCCATGTTGGCTCCAATGCTTCCCACAGTTGTGTCAAGTTGGCTGGATGTCCTTGGGTGGTGGAACATTATTGATACACACGGGAAACTGTTGATTATGAACAACCCAGCAGGGTTGCAGTTCTTGACACAAACTGGTGCGCCTGGTACCTACTACCAATGTTCCCTCTATTTCTTTTGGTACTGAGCAAATTTCTGGTCTGCCGAGCACAAACTTTAACGTTGTGAAAATTCTGTGCAACTTCCAGCGCGTGTTTACTGTGAACACTGAGGCTGAACCCACTTTGAGTTACAGTTTCAGACAGTGGTCAAGTAGGCTACCGTGGCTATTTAAGTGATAATAACCGAGAAGCCGTTGTTTGGAGGATATATTGGCACTGGTGCTGTTAGGCCAGAGACGAAGTCGAGGGCCGGCAAATCGTGCCAATATATCCTCCAAACACCGCCTTCGATGGCATTATTACTGTTGTACTACGAGTTACCAACATATAGAAAATAATGAGTTACATATTTTCATTCAAATATTTATTATTATGACATTATTCATACTATTTAATCCTTCCACAAGATATAGTCCCGACACAAATCTAGGGTTGCTACCCAAGCCGGCTGGTCGTTCGATCTATCGGTTCGGTTGCCAGAAAGGACACCCACCCAGTTCAGTCATTTTGTTCGGTATCTATGGACGCGAGCCAGTCATTTGTTCGAAATGTTCCATTGGCTGGCAACGTTCTTATCCCTTGCTTGCTAGTGTAACACTCTCACCAGGCTCGAATTTGACACCCGCGATAATACCTTACTTAGAATATCTCAACAGCATGGGATGTTAGGTGAGAAGGACATCTCCAAGAAGAATCCCTATTGTAAACTCACTAATGTGATGACAACTAGAGTATTAACTTCAGATAGAACAGACATAAGGTTCAAGGTCTATATTATCACATTTTCAATGTACCACATCAAAAGAAATTAAAGGAATCAACCCCAATGGTTTCTCACAACCCATGCACAAATTACTTGCAAGCTTGCTTAAACCTGTTGGCGCGRGTTGGAGCTCAAAAGAAATGACGACACACATAAAGTCCCGAAGCACCCCACCTCACTACTCGTAGATATTCCCTCAGCGAAGTATGGCAGTTCCGTGCAGGTGTCCTCACAAGATCCACAGCAAGCACAGCTACAGTGGGGCAAAAAAAGTATTTAGTCAGCCACCAATTGTGCAAGTTCTCCCACTTAAAAAGATGAGAGAGGCCTGTAATTTTCATCATAGGTACACTTCAACTATGACAGACAAAATTAGGGAAAAAAATCCAGAAAATCACATTGTAGGATTTTTAATGAATTTATTTGCAAATTATGGTGGAAAATAAGTATTTGGTCAATAACAAAAGTTTATCTCAATACTTTGTTATATACCCTTTGTTGGCAATGACAGAGGTCAAACGTTTTCTGTAAGTCTTCACAAGGTTTTCACACACTGTTGCTGGTATTTTGGCCCATTCCTCCATGCAGATCTCCTCTAGAGCAGTGATGTTTTGGGGCTGTTGCTGGGCAACACGGACTTTCAACTCCCTCCAAAGATTTTCTATGGGGTTGAGATCTGGAGACTGGCTAGGCCACTCCAGGACCTTGAAATGCTTCTTACGAAGCCACTCCTTCGTTGCCCAGGCGGTGTGTTTGGGATCATTGTCATGCTGAAAGACCCAGCCACATTTCATCTTCAATGCCCTTGCTGATGGAAGGAGGTTTTCACTCAAAATCTCACGATACATGGCCCCATTCATTCTTTCCTTTACACGGATCAGTCGTCATGGTCCCTTTTTTTTAAATCCTACAATGTGATTTTCTGGAGAAAAAAAATCTAATTTTGTCTGTCATGGTTGAAGTGTACCTATGATGAAAATTACAGGCCTCTCTCATCTTTTTAAGTGGGAGAACTTGCACAATTGGTGACTGACTAAATACTTTTTTGCCCCACTGTATCAATGCAGACAGTACTCCTTAGCAGCAACAGATATTCCATGGAAACATGAACTCGTTAATCTTCCACAAGCAATTCTCTCCAGAGAATTGTTGTTTGTTGCAAGAAACCACTTTACAACCACTTTGCAAGAAACCACTTTACACTTTATTCCCATACCATTATTAAAGAGAATCAGACAAATTATGCTACCCTCTGCCTATTGGCTACTTAGCTTATTCAAGACCGTCTCAAAATACAACACTGCTCCTTTTAGACAAAAAAAGCTCTTTACCTGACTCGCTTTTCAAAGGTGTCTAGAAATGTACATGGTGTGTGCCCTTGTAGGAAGCAATCACTCCCCCCTTACTGACTACAAATGATCTATAACTGGGCTAATAACTGACTAACTAGCAAAGGATATGAACATATTTGCACACGTTGCTACGTGCAGCTCTCGCTTTTATCTCAAAACAAGCGCATCAACTCATGACCACTCATGCTGTAAACACAGTCTAGTTCAAAGTGAATGGCACAGATCCATATATGGCAATGGTCTATTTGCATACAGGCCTACTGCAGCTCTGATTGGTTATACACACCGGTATGTGTAGAGTACTGGCTGAGTCCTGCTTGTCAARGCAACAGAATRCTACTCCGATGCCTTRTGRCTACAARAAAATCTCTMGCATAGTTCATTTTGTTTCGTTGTGTTGCATTGAAACTGGCTYATATTGCYTTGATTCGATCACAATTCCCACAGTAAAGGGAAACATTGATAGTGTTAACTAAGGGGGAAAACTCTCAAATTCAATCTCGTGCTTCTCTGTGTGGGTTGATATTTCTTCTGCGCAGCAGTCCCGGGGAGGCTGRGAGCGGAACATTACCCCGTTCAAAGGCACTTAAATCTTTGTCTTGCCCGTTCACCCTCTGAATGGCACACATACACAATCCATTTCTCAATTGTCTCCAGTCTTAAAAATCCTCCTTTAACCTGTCTCCTCCCCTTTATCTAAACTGATTGAAGTGGATTTAACAAGTGACATCAACAAGGGATCATAGCTTCAGCTGGATTCACCTGGTCAGTCTATGTCATGAAAAGAGCAGGTGTTCTTAATTTTTTGTACACTTAGTGTATATTATCAATGATYKTATTTAGGRCTATATAGCATTTGCGAAGTCCTCAACAGCTATTGTTTKAATACAACCSAGGGTTCAACTAAAACTAGACAATACATATAGGCCTTAGACAATACATATAGGCCTTAGACAATACATATAGGCCTTAGACAATACATATAGGCCTTAGACAATACATATCAGGCCTTAGACAATACATATAGGCCTTAGACAATACATATAGGCCTTAGACAATACATATAGGCCTTAGACAATACATATAGGCCTTAGACAATACATATAGGCTTAGGTTTTCAAGCTTTAGTTGATGTCAAATGTAATCTTCAAGTTAATAATGAATATGTTGAATTCTCCATTTCAACCAAAAATCTAAGTTAAAGAATAGGACTAAATCAAATCCAACTTTATTTAAAGTGCATATGATCTGATTTAGTCCTATTCTTTATCTTAGATTTTTGGTTGAGAGGGAGACGTGAATCAAACATYTCAATAATTATTTGTAGACAAACTGGAATTAAAGTCAGACTAAGTGAGTGGCACAAAATATACATCTCCTTCAAATGTTGATATTTGGTTGCAATGACAACCATACACAATTTAATATAATTTTTGCAATACAGTAAATAGCCTATTAACTTGTCGAAATAGTTAACAAATGATATGTTGGATAGTCGCCAACTAAACCAAAAATAAATGTTAAAGAATATGATTAAGCCAGGGGTTCAGAGGAAACTATCGAAGCATTAGATACGTCTCCTTTAAATGTTGATATTTGGTTGTGTTGTCAACCTAACACAATTCAATATGACTTTTGTAATACAGTAAATAACCTAAAGTTAAGGCTATCCAACCTGGTCTCAGAGCATTTCGTATGATTCTTTACGTAAATCCGAGACACTCCATTTAGTATGATACMTTATGTTTCGTATGGTATATATTCATTTGTGCATGTCCATCATCCATTTCTTAGGATATGTTACGAATTACAATTCACATGATATGTTACGAATTTGCAAAAAGTACACTATGTTACGAATTCGCGAAACAATTTGTTGTGGCTAACGTTAGCTAGGTGGCTAATGCTAACTTTATCTAGCTGGCTAGCATTAGCTAGGGTACGGGTTAGGGTTAAGGTTGGGAGTTAGGTTAAAGGATTAAGGTTAGTGTTAGGGGAAGGGTTAGCTAAAAGGGTTAGGGTTAGGAGAAGGGTTAGCTAACATGRTAAAAAGTTGCAAAGTAACTAAAAAGTAGTAAGTAGTTGAAAGGTTGCTGATTAGCTAAAATGCAAAAGTTGTCCGTGATGAGATTCAAACACGCAACCTTTGGGTTGCTAGACGTTTGCGTTATACACCCACCCATCCACCCACACCGACACCGACCAACCACCCTCCTTTAGTTCTTGCATTAAGCAACCTTTCGTCTTATGTAACCATACCAAATGTTACATATCATACTAATTGGATTGTCCCGGATTTACATCRACTATGTTACGCCTAGTCTATGAAACTAATGTAACCGTTTTAATTCAACATTAAAATGAGTAACTTGTCCATGGCCACATTTTGAGGTGACTGTAACTATAAAAAGCGTATTATGCTATCATAGAAAGCGTGCATGTTCAAGATAGCACGCAAAGGTCGCAGGTCTGTGGAGATCTCCACAACATAAATATCTGTGCAGAATCTCGAACGGCARTGATCACTTGCACCATGTACTTTGAATGTAATCTCAACTGCAATCCAGGTCATTTAGTTGTGCTATTAGATGGAGCACAGTGATGACACATTAAGTTGTATAAATACAAAATGTCTGACATTGTATTCCAATTTGAATTTTGTTCTGCTTTTAAATGGTTGAAAGTGCAGTGATAATACATTTACATGACAGCTAAACCAAAAATCAGACATTGTTTTTCTATTGGAATTTGGTTGTGCTTTTAGATGGTTGAACGCATAATGATAATACATTGGGAATTCAACAAACTTCTGCCTGTCTTTCTGATTGGGTGAATAAAGGTTGACATTTCATTGATCAACATCTCAACCGAAAATGACGTTGAAATGACGTGGTGTGCCCAGTGGGTTTGTCTTTGCCTGGTTTGGTTTCTCTCTAATCTGTCTGCTTTAGTGTACTGACGGACTGGCTTTTTGCGTGTGAGCAACCAGCCATTCTAATATACACTCAGAGTAGTAATTTGTTATCAAATGATAGTTATGGTGTTGTTTTTATTCCAAGCAAATATAAAARGGTTATGTGGCACTTTTGTCTGTGTAATGACTTGAGCAGCTTGGAGTTAGGTGTTCATCGCTTGGCAACAGCTTTGAATATATTGCTGAGGGGGTGAGAAGTCTAGTAGAACTAATGGCTTCCCACCCTGACCAAACAGAGTGGACATGCAGGACAGCGTGGCGTGGGGGGCTCAGCTCAGCTCACTTCCCTCCACTGGCCTCTCAGACCAAAGTCACCCAATGTCCTGCCCCAGAGAGTGTCCACTGATCCCCTCACTCCTCTGGGGCCCTGTGTCTCTAATCCTGCATTCGCCACACAGAAACAGGAGGGGTATACAGTGTGTGCCGCCACACCACCCCCAACTCACTCTATAGAGACTCCAGTCTCTAATATCTAAACAAACACAACAATATCAACTCATTTGACCCCCAACGTCCCACCTTAGTCTTTCACATACTTTTCTGGTCATGGAATATATTGGTCATCTTTCTTTACAAGTACACATTTTTGATAAGTYACAATCTCCCAGTCAGGGTGAAARGAGGGGAGGGAGAGGGAGAGGGAGAGGGAGAGGGAGAGGGAGAGGGAGAGAGAGACTTAGAACAATATCCAACCAAAAGCACAGAGACCCAAATAATGGTGAATTACGCCTTCATTACTGTGCGACTTTAAAACTCTATAAACGTACACTCAGAACCAAAAAAGCACAGTACAACAGCAAGCAGCTGACACTAATTGAGGAGTCCATAAACACAAACAACTTCTGGCAAAATTGAAAAAAAKRAAAAAAATCTAAACAAGAGGAATTAGCGATACAAAATGGTGATATATGGACAACCCATRTTAAAACTGTTCAAATTGACACAAATGCAGAACAACGCCAAATTCATGAGAAGTTGAATGGATTAGAAAAAGCTATAAAGGACAATCTAAATCCACTGSACTCCCCAATTACTGACCAGGAGCTCAATAAGAAACTTCAGGCTCCCAAATTTAAAAAGGCATGCGGACCMGATGGTATCCTAAATGAGATGCTCAAACTCACTAGTGCAAAATTTCAATTGGCTATATTAAAATTGTTTAATTTGATCCTGAGTGTAGGTTATTTCCCTGACATCTGGAATCAAGGACTCATAACCCCAATCTTTAAGAACGGAGACAAATTTGACCCTAACAATTACAGAGGCATTTGTGTGAACAATGCCCTGGGGAAGGTTTTCTGTAGTATTATCAATGTAAGAGTTCTAAACTTCCGTAATAAGCACAATGTCTTGAGTAAAAGCCAAATTGGATTTATACCAAAAKWWKACACAACTGATCATATTTACACCCTACACACCCTGATAGATAAACATGTCCACCAAAATAATTCCAAAATATACMCTTGCTTTATCGACTTCCAAAAAGCATTTGATTCTATTTGGCATACAGGACTGTTCTACAAAGTTATTGAAAGTGGTGTAGGGGGTAAAACATATGACATAATTAAATCAATGTATACTGCAGCATTAAAATTGGTAAGAAAATAACAGATTTCTTTAACCAGGGGCGGGGCCTTTGCCAGGGTTGCAATCTGAGCCCTGCACTCTTCAATATTTACATTAACGAATTGGCCACTATTCTAGAAAAATCCTCAGCCCCTGGTGTTAGTCTCCACAATTCAGAAGTTAAATGCCTACTCTTCCCAGATGACCTATGCCTGCTGTCACCCACAGCACATGGCCTACAGCAGAGCCTGGACCTGCTAGAGCAGTACTGCCAGACCTGGGCCCTGGCAGTAAACCCCAAAAAGACTAAAATAATGATTTTTAAAGAGAAGATCCAGATCTCAGGGAATTAGACCAAAGTTCTCAATTGGTACAAAATATATAGAGTACTGTACACACTACAATTACTTAGGTTTAAAAATAAGCTCAACTGGACACCATAATGAGGACGTGAATAAACTGAGAGAGAAAGCAGGGCATTCTACGCCATTAAAAAGCAAATTCAAATTGAAATACCTATTAATACCTATTTGGCTAAAACTAATTGAATATGTCATTGAACCAATTGCACTTCATGGCAGCGAGGTGTGGGGTCCACTTGCAAAACAAGATTTCATCAAATGGGACAAACACCCCATTGAAACCCTGCATGCAGAGTTCTGTAAGATTCTCCTACATGTCCAGAGGAAAACTACAAACAATGCATGCAGGGCAGAATGAGGCCAATATCCACTAATAATAAAAACTAAAAAAAGAGCAATTACGTTTTGGAAACATCTAAAATACAGTGACCCCCTCTCATATCCTTACTAAGCACCTGCAATGCCAATCAATCAATCAGAATAAACCAAATTACAACACAGTCAAAACAAAACTACATTGCTTATTGGGAAACACAAGCACAAACACAAAGCAAAATGCAGTGCTATCTGGCCCTAAATCGACAGTACACCGTGGGCTAAATATTTGACCATGGTTACTGATCAAAACCTTAGGAAAACCTTGACAAAGTACAGGCTCAGTGAGCACAGCCTTGCCATTGAGAAGGGTAGACACAGGAACCTGGCTCCCTGTAGAGAAAGGCTGTGCAACCACTGCACAACAGCAGAACCTGAGACGGAGCTGCATTCCTGACAAAATATCAAAAATATAAAACAATTAGAGAGTGTCATTTTCCCAAATTTAAACCCTTATTCAAGGTTTCAAAGAACTCTCTGATGAGGATAGGCTACCCGTCCTGTTGGGGAGGACGCAAAGAGCTGTGGGGTGGCAGCGCACTACATTTCTGCCTGCCATAAGTTGAGGGACAGTGTCTGACAGACCAATCACCTGCACATGTACTCTTACTGTATGCTTATTGTTTTTGTTGAATGTGTGGTTATTTTGACCTCGGTTATGTGTTGTTACTGTTGTCCCGTTGACAATTTTGATTCTCATTTTTATATTGTAAATATCCAAAATAAGCTTTGGCAATATGTACATTTTACATCATGCCAATAAAGCGAATTGAATTTTGAGCGAGAGAGAGACGAGAAGAGAGAGAGAGAGGGAGAGAGAGAGAGAGAGAGGCGAGAGAGAGAGAGAAGAGAGAGAGAGCCGAGTACACACCGTGCGCGAGAGTGAGAGACGCCCTCGGCACCCACAGGAGCACAGGAACGAGAGAGAACAGACTGAGAGAGAGAGCGACCGAAACACAAGACGGATGGACGAGATCAGAGAGTCTTTTCCACTTTGACGCGACGAGGGACTGAGCAAGAATAGGCGATGAAGTAAAGACCAGAGCAGACCAGTGTGATGCCCAGGCTGCATTGCGGGAGATGAGAGCAGGCAGACATCTACGGTTGCAGAGAGAGCGTGACGCACGAGAAGCACAAGACTGCTAAGAGCACATGCACGCGCTATGTTCAACGCTACGTGCTGAATGCGCTCGCCCGAAGTTTCTCATACCTCTGCTACTTCATTATGCTCAGATTACGGAGCAGCTATGTTCTCCAATCTCGCATATCGCTTGTAATCGAGGATACCCAGCTTCTCCAGATCCATTGAGCAACCGTGTCTGGTTCAGATTGTTTCAATCCTTCAGACGCTATTAATAAATATATCGTACTTCTGTCTAATAGGCACTATGTGTGACGCAGTTCTTGAAGGTCGGGTGAACACAATAACAGTGATTTTACCAGATGAAGACGCGGCCGTAATTTCTGCCTTGTCTCCACCCAGCTCACCCTAGCCAGAGGACGTTATCACGTTCATATAGCCAGACGAGAGAGAGGGAGAGGACGACTAATTGAAGTCGGTTGATTAGGGGCAAGGTGTACCCTGCCAGCTCCAGTCTCTGCTCATTATTCAGACTGGAGGAAACAGTGACAGCAGCATCAGGAGCCGGGGAGGGCCTAACCTGTATCTCCCCCAGGCCCTGGAGGAGCCACACTATCAGTCAGCCTACATGGGTTGAGAGCTCACTCTACCCCCAGTCAATCTCTGACTCACAGCCTAGGACACCCCCAGGAGACTCCCTCCTCCATTTAACAAATAGTCAGGGTTGATAGCATAGCAAAGGGTGAACCGTAACCTGTCTGAACCTCAGCCCACCAGTCATGATTAGTCCTGTGCTGGGTGGCTAGAAGCAGAATGGGTCCATCTGAAATATGTATTGTTTTGACCACTTCAGCTCTCACAAGTCCATAAAGTATACAGTAGAACTCTCCCAAGCTGAAACGGAGGAATGGAGACATTCCGAATACTGAGTGACTGTGTCTCTGTGCTGGACCTCTTCCACCTTTGCCACCCCACTCCAGCCCCTGGCCTTGTCTTGCATTTCTCAGCCCTGGCTCAGTGAAAAGATGAATTGTTTTGGTGTAGCTGTGTGTGTGTGRGTGTGCGTGCGTGTGTGTGTGTGTACCATTTTATATTCCTCACAGTAAACGTGGTACTATACTGAAATGGTTGGACTTAGTTGAGACAGTGGACTGAGTGTGTGTGTGTGTGTGCACGCGAAGACCAGTGCAGTGAAACAAGGGCTGGATTGGGCACTGCAGGACAKCGGGCTGGCATTTGGCCAGCAGGACACACCTGGTGCTTTACCACTGACACTTACCCCCACACCAGTGGGCCGCCAGTGTTTTATGTTAATGCCAGCTCTAGTGTTATGGTGTTTCCATCAGGAGTGTGACACTAAAGACTTCTGGCGATCAGAATCAACAACCTCGGCATCATTCAAGACTGTTGCTTTGTGAGAAGGTGTTAAAGTTCACAGTTAGACATTGTTATGTAAATGCAAGCTGAAAAGTACCCAGGGCCTTGGCTCCAAGTTAGAGTAGGTCCGCCGGAGCCATGGCCTAGAGAGACACCCGTGCCGGCCCATGTAGATGGAAACAGAAAKGTCTGAGCCTTTTGGGTAAAACATTGTGGTTAATCTTCAATGGAAATGTAGCAACTGTGCCTGGCTTAGGGTTGCAGAGGGAGGGTATATTACTGGAAACGTTKAAAGTTTACCAGTAAACTACCAGAATGTGGGCATCTTTCAAGGATTTGATGTAATCTATCACAAGACATCTAGTGGCCCTTTTGGGTACTTCAGATTATCACAGGTGTCTGAAATGGTTGGACTTAGTTGAGACAGTGGACTGAGTAGACCTGTGAATTGAGGGGTCTGTTGCTTCTGGCTGAGGTGTTGATGCTCTCACAGGGAACACTCAGCAGTGTCTGGCTGTGGCTGGCCGAGTTTGTTTTGGTTAGCTCAGCAACAATCACACTGGCATGGGAGACTGAGGACAGACAGACAGGCAGACTTGGAATGAGTGAGTGTCCTGATCCGTGTGAACTTAGAATCATAAAGAGAACCTTCCCACCCAACTCCCCCCACACTTCAACACCTCTGTGAGTACTGTGAAAGGAGTGGTTCTGTCACACAGACAGTGGATGATAAACTCCTCACACATCTACATGCACGCAGACACACACACACACACATACACACATCTTTAAGTCCGTTCACACACAGATAGAGCCTTTGGCCCTGAGAATAGCAACATTTTCAGTCAGACKTCCACTCCTGTAATTAAAGGTATCCTCAGTGTGAACCCACAGGGAAGCCCTGGCGTGGAGCTGTCTGTCATCACACAGAAGGCAGCTTGCATGAGACCCAGACATCCCAACTATTTCTTATCTCCTGGCCTCCACACAAACCTCCTTTAAAACGGTGTCTTGGTTAGGGCCCATCAGGGTTGGTGACAGGCAGGACGTGGTGTGGTGGGAAACTCTCTTACCCAGCAGCCCCCCAGGTCCTGGGAGACACTCTACTGAACGCTAATTAAAACTAGTTAGGAATTTGGAGGGAGACGTTCCTAACGTCACAGGCATGATGGGAATGCTGTCTCTGGCCAACAGACCTGGTAAAAGAGGAAGAATAAGAAAGAGGGAGAATAATAGGAGTTTTTTTTCCTCTTTCTACCCTGTCTAGTCTTATTAATGTATCTCTGTCTCTCTGCAGCGCGTGTTAAACTCAAGGCCCCGCGGGTGGTTTGAGTATTTGAATCGACGTTGAAATGGCCAAAACCAAATTGAAACCGTGAAGAAATGATAACGGGCCTACGCCTAAAGTCTTTTCACTCTGTCCAGCTTGCCGATGTCGTCGAAGCGAACAGTGACGTGCGGTAAGGTCCGAGGCCGGGTAGACACTTTCTATTGTCTACCACTCACTCCACACGCACACATCCATAAAGCGGATTTGTCGCTACGCTGTTTTTCAGTATGACGCGATCACAAAAAGATAACCATCAAACATCCACAACCAACCATCAAACAGCAACAGGTAGGCGGCGCAACCTTTAGGCACACATTCACAGGCCCTAATTACGCAACTGCCCTGCACGACCAGGCAACTTTCAGKACCACAGACAGCGACCCAAATGCCAGCGAGTAGGGCTACWTGTAGACAGCGCTACACACACTAAATGCCTAGTAGTCAGTGCTACTGCTTGAGATATATACTAACACAATAGACATGTGTCAKGCCCTGGCCATAGAGAGGCTTTTATTCTCTATTTTGGTTAGGCCAGGGTGTGACTAGGGTGGGCATTCTAATTTCTTTGTTTCTATGTTTTGTATTTRTATGTTTTGGCCGGGTATGGTTCTCAATCAGGGYCAGCTGTCTATCGTTGTCTCTGATTGGGAATCATACTTAGGCAGCCTTTTTTCCTTTGGTGTTTGTGGGTAGTTGTCTTTGTTAGTGGCKTGTATAGCCCTAGTAAGCTTCACGTTCYTTTTTGTTGTTTCMTGTTTTGTTGGCGACATTTAAAATAAAGGAAAAARGTACYCTCACCACGCTGCAACTTGGTCCGGTCATTTCCCTGACGWCGTTCGTGACAACATGTAACGTAATAATAGTAGTCAGTGCTACTGCTTGAGATATATACTAACACAATAGACATGTAATGTGATAATAGTAGAGGGCGCTAAACACTTGATGTCCATCCCTCTTTCCTTCTGGGTAAAGACATCAGTGACTGAACTGTAGAACTCCTCCCTGTTGGCTCTCCGTTTTAAAAGTCTCTCGGTCTCGATTTTCAACGGAMATGATGGCAAGGGATGAGAGTCGCCCTTTATCGGTCCGGTTTCGACTGTATGTCTTTATCCGTTTCAGAGCCGAAAATGACCTCTCAACGGATGCTGTTGTGGCTGGTATAGTGAGCACCAGCTGCAGTAACTCAGTCTGTGTCTGGTCATGCTGGAAGAAAAAGCTGAGGAGCTGTCCATGTGATTTGTCCTGTACCATTTGTTAACTGTACAATCCGACAAGATCTTCCTTAAGTCTAACGAAATCGAAGTAATTGGCATAATTTGACAGGCTCTCGTTTGCTGGTGTCGAAATTTGTGACAGTGTTTCGATTTTTTTGCAGTCCTCTAAGCCAAGGAAATGAAAGTKACCAAAGAGGTCAAACCTGGCTCTCATCTGAACATTAATATGGTCCAGCATGTAGTAGTATATTCACCCCCTCTCTACTGATCAGCTGTTTACTACGAGTTTCGCATTCTGCCAGGCCCAGGTCATTGCATTTCTGCTTGAATCGCTCATAGAATCTATCAAAGTCTTGTCACTGCCGTTCCAGCGCTTTCATTGTGTCGCTGTTACGGGTACGGCAGAAACCCATATCCATCTTTTTGTTCTGTAGAACACAGAAGAGCGCGCCTGTTTCTTTGAAAATTCCATGGGCCGTGAGCAAAAAGCAAACACGGTGGRGTCTCTAGATGAGTTGCTAACTGTTCATCTTTCTCAGCTAAGTCTTAAGGCGTGTACTAGTTCCACATGGTTGCCCCTGGGCCTGTTTGATGAGCTGGCACTCTCATCGTTGCCACGAAATGCCATCCCCTGTTTAGGTAGCATGTAGCATTAATTAGCTAGGTCTTTCAAAATCTCACGGCTCTCTTTTACCTTTGCATTGTGCATGCWGATGTTCAATCTCCGGTGTTCATTCAATGGCAGATCTAGCGGCGAGCTACTGAATCTCTTCGGAGCTATCTGGCTCTGGATGTGAGACACAGATTTCTCATGATTGTTGAGTGCTGTAGGCTAGTTGTTCAAGTCGCAGTTACCGGCTCTTGTCCACACGCTGTTGCTGGTGGAGAACAGCAGGTAGGGGAAGCAGTAGAGTTGYRTGCTAGCAGCGCAGCCACWGAGCCAGTTTTTCCGTTGATAACSCTCAGTTTGAAATGATCGTGTTATATTTTGTCCCCTCTTTTGATGTATGTCCTTAAGCTCATTGATAAAAGGATTATTGATCAAATGTGTATTTATTTATTTTACATTAGTTATTTTGTCATTCATTTTCACAGGGTGGGCACCCAGACCGCATGTCGCTAGACAGCCAGGGAGGGGAACAATCTTTTGTACATTTTGATTACAAGGAAATATAAAACATTTTAAGTGCCGCCCTCCGAACCTCTGTGATTTTATTTTTATTTATTTAACCTTTATTTAACCAGGAAAAGCCCATTGAGACTGAGTCTCTTTTTCAAGGGAGACCTGGCTAAGAAGACAGCAACAATCAATACATTACAGAATTAAAACATACAACAACATGATCCAGCCTAAAAATAAGCATTTACACTCCTCTGTAACAGTCTTCCATCAATATTTTAAATTAATTCGGTGGCACCAACATATCTAGATGAAGCATGGATTGTAGACTATTCCATGCGTCTGGTGCACACGAAGAGAAGGCAGTCTTGCCTAATACTGTGAATGTCCTGGGGACTTTAGGTAGCAACCACTTAGCAGACTGGGTATGGTCACTGCTGGTGGTGAAGGAGACCAGACTACAGAGGTAAAGAGGGAGTTTACCTGCTGGTGGTGAAGGAGACCAGACTACAGAGGTAAAGAGGGAGTTTACCTGCTGGTGGTGAAGGAGACCAGACTACAGAGGTAAAGAGGGAGTTTACCCAAAAAGGGCTTTGTAGATGAACACATACAAATGAATCTTTATGCGCATATAAAGTGAGGTCCAACCTACCAATTTGGTTCAATGTGCAATGGTGGGTGAGTGACTTGACATTTGTAAAAAAGGACACATGATAAACAGAGTCCAGCCTCTAAGACGGAGGTGGCTGCATGCGTATACAGCAAGTCACCATAATCAATTACAGAGAGAGAAGGGGCCTGAACAAGCTTCTTTTTTACGGTGTCAGCATCTTTGGCTTTGAAACACGGTGATGCTTGAATGTGGCACGTGGGGGGGAACTGGTCTGACACCCCTGCTCTACGGTGTCTCTTGCTTTCTCCCTGACATTCAGTCTATCATGTCTTCCCCCTTTCTCGCTACGAACTCCTACCATATAATATTCAAACTCATACTCTTTCTCTCTTCTGTGTTCCTCGCTCCCAAGTTGGGACGACAGCAGCTCGGTGAGCAGTGGGATCAGTGACACCGTCGACACAGATGACATCAACACCAGTTCCTCAGTCAGCTCCTACGTCAACACTCCGTCCATCTCCTGCAAGGACCTAGAGGGACAGGTAGGTTCTGCCCCAATCACACTGTAGGAGGTGGCAACCATATTATTAGAATTACTAGAAGGGTGAATGAACATGCTATTTCTAGGATGGCAGCATTTGATTCTCTTGGCCCCAATCATTTGAKTGGSTATAGTAAGCTGAAAGGAACTGCATACACTAGGCTGCACTTCAACTTTCTCACTGCAGCTATAAGCAGAGTGAAATATACATCTGTGTCTGTTCTGCAGTATGTGCTGATGTGGTTGCTTCAAAGTGTTTATTGAAATCGCAGCCAGGCACACCACCACCCAGGTTCACGGTGCATCTTATRCCGACAATCCCATCAGTAGGTATTTATTCTTAAGTGCACATTTTCASCTTTTAGACCATCGATCTGAGGTGSAYACTTTGTTTGCCATACAGTAAAASTGTCTCAATCTTGGTTCTAGAGACTTATGATGCATTTCCTTTAGGTCATGGTTCTCCAACTGGTGGCCCGTGGCCAAYTTTGGCCTGCGGGTGMTTTTATTTGGGCCCCCAYGTTTTATGAGCAAAACAAAACCCGGTAAAAACACAAGGAAACCAGCTCCAAGTTAGTTACATTTTTMAAATCTGGCCCTGAGAATAGCAACATTTTCAGTCAGACCTCCACTCCTGTAATTAAAGGTTTCCTCAGTGTGAACCCACAGGGAGGCCCTGGTGTGGAGCTGTCTGTCATCACACAGAAGGCAGCMTGCATGAGACCCAGACACCCCAACTATTTCTTATCTCCTGGCCTCCACACAAACCTCCTTTAGAACGGTGTCTTGGTTAGGGTCCATCAGGGTTCGTGACCGGCAGGACGTGGTGTGATGGGAAACTCTCTTACCTAGCAGCCCCCCAAGTCCTGGGAGACATGCTGCTGAACACTAATTAAAACTACCCTGAACAAAAATATAAACGCAACATGTAAAGTGTTGGTCCCATGTTTCATGAGCTGAAATAAAATATCCCAGAAATGTTCCATATGCACAAAAAGCTTATTTCTCTCAAATGTTGTGCACAAATTTGTTTACATCCCTGTTAGTAAGCATTTCTCCTTTGCCAAGATAATCCATCCACCTGACAGGTGTGGCATATCAAGAAGCTTGCATTTTATCGATGGCAATTTGAATGCACAGAGATACCGTGACGAGAACCTGAGGCACATTGTCGTAAGGATCTGTACATAATTCCTGGAAGCTYAAAATGTCCCAGTTCTTTCATGGCCTGCATACTCACCAGACATGTCACCCATTGAGCATGTGTGGGATGCTCTGGATCAACGTGTACGACAGCGTGTTCCAGTTCCCGKCAATATKRAGCAACTTTTCACAGCCATTGAAGAGGAGTGGGACAACATTCTACAGGCAAAAATCAACAGCCTGATCAACATTAGGATGTGTCGTGCTGCATGAGGCAAATGGTGGTCACACCAGATACTGACTGGTTTTCTCATCCACGCGCCTACCTTTTTWAAAATATATTTATTTTGTATATATAGGGGTTAGATCAGCTTTAATATTGCAGATAGATTGTGGCTTCCATCAATGTAATTGTCTGCATCATTTCCAATCCCCATATATATTTTTTGTGAATATATTTTCCTTTATTATGTCCCCCTAACCCTACCACCCCTCCCCTAATTGGWGTAAACTAATGGACAAAKAAACTTTGMCTTTTACTTCCAGCTTATACATACTATATACATTTCACAGACACAGTATATTTTACAATAGTTATCTTTTGTTTGTTTTTAGTCCCATCCTTCAGCTCCATAAGGTTTTATTTGTATTTGCCATAGATTTTTCAACTGTGCTGTGATGTTTCACAAAAGTTCTAAACCTTTCTATTTTCATAGATTTTACATATTGTAAAATAAAGATAKATTTTTTTGCTAAGAGTATTAATATAMTATTGATCAATTGACTATGACTTTTTAAATCACCCAGCAGTGCTATTTGCAGAGTTAGCTCCTAGTAACTGMTGCAATTCTTCAGTCATTCCTGAACCTGCGACCAAAAACAAGCTACATATGGACAGTACCAAAACAAATGATCTAATGAGTCTGTCTCTTCACAGCAAAATCTCCAGAGCTGGGATGGTTGTATCCCCCATATATATAATGTTCTATTGGTTGCAAGAATTTTTATAATAATTTAAATAAAAAAAACTCAATCCAGTGTCGTTTTCTGTATCAGTTTATTAACCACGTGCCATGGAATTGCCACATCGATAATCTCTTCCCAACTATTTTGTAATCTATATGGTACAGCTGTCAAGTTTTTGGTCCTTAAATGAAACTGGCATACTTTTTTATTTATCACAATTTTATTGAACCAATTTTGGTCTTCAATGCAGGGCCAACAGACAAGTTCCTTACTTTCTCCCCCTTCCACTTGCCTCTTCCATTTTTGCAGTAATTCTGCAATTAGTTAGTTGCAATTTTYAGTAGAGTAGACATTTCCATATATTTTTGTTAGCTGCATGTGTGACATAACTCCACCAGTCCTATTTGTGATATAATTTATAGATTATACCGTTTATATAATTTAGTCTATTTGAGTTTAACCATAATATTTGTTCTTTCATTTCTGGAGGATTCAACTGAAATTGCAACCAACTATCTATGGCTTGTTTTAAAAATAGCGATATTTTGGAGATGATTTCATTTTCAAGTGAGAGTTTGTAATCTGAATAAAGGGAAAAAGGCCATTCTTGAACATGGGGTGAGATATTCTTACTAATCTTCTAGAGAACCAGTTCAGATTTAAGTATAACTGTTGTATGACTGAAGCCTTTAGTGAGAGGTATAATGCTTTAATATTTAATCATTTCTGCCCACCGAATTCATATTCATTATATAAAATAGGCCTGTTTAATTTTGTCTGGCTTGCCGTATCAAATAAAATMGAATATCTTTTGCTCATATAATTTAAAAAACTGTTCACTAGGTGTAGGCAAGGCCATAAGCAAAAAGGTCAACTGAGATATGACAAAAGAGTTAAGCAAGGGGATTTTTCKACAAATAGACAGGTATTTTCCTTTCCACTGTAGCAAGATCTTATCTATTTTTGCTAATGTTCTGTTAAAAGGTATTGTAATGAGATCGTTTTTTTATTTCGGGATATGAATACCGAGTATGTCCACTTCACCGTCAGACCATTTCATTGGTAAACTACACGATAATGTAAAAGTTGTATTTTTTTGTGATCCAATACGTAACATAGTAAATTTATCATCATTTGGTTGTAATCCAGAGAGGTTGGAAAAAGTATCTAGATCTTCTGAGGCTGTGGAGGGATCCAAATTGTGGATTTAAAAGAACATGAATCATCAGCTTACAATGACACCTTTGTTTTTAAGCCCTGGATATCTAAGCCCTTGGATATTATTGTTGGATGTGATTTTAATAGCTAACATTTCGATGGCCATAATAAATAGAAATGCTGATAGTGGACAACCTTGTTTTACTCCTCTTGACAGTTTAATACTTTCTGAGAAGTAGTCATTATTTAATATTTTACACATAGGGTTACTATACATAACTTTAACCAATTGTATAAGAGATTCTCCACAATTGAAATATTCCAGGCATTTATYTATAAATTCCAGTCGTACTTTATCAAAAGCCTTTTCAAAGTCAGCTATGAAAACCAGGCCTGGTTTCCCAGATTTCTCATAGTGTTCTATTGTTTCCAGTACTTGCCTTATATTATCTCCACATTTTTGTCCATGTAAAAAACCTGTCTGATTAGGATGAATAATATGCGGCAATAGCTTTTTAATTCTGTGTTCTATGCATTTTACTAGAATTTTTCCATCACAACGCTGAAGTGTATTGGGCCTCCAATTTTTAAAATGGACTGGATCTTTATATTTACCACTTGGGTCCTGTGTGCTGTTGAGTTTTGGCCGCATGAGGAAACATTTTTGACTATTCAGCTCTAGATAAGAAATGACTGAGGTGTTTTTGGTGTAACATATTATACACCTACTACTACTGCACAGAACATGCTATTATATTCTGTTCTGTTATGTAAAATCATGATGTGATTTTGTGAGGCAATGATTCAGCTTGGATCTAACTTTACTAAACGAGCACCATTGTGAGAAGTGATAGTCTTTTTATTTGTAATAGCAATACTAATAATACTAATATGTGATGAGTAGGTGTAGGCAGCAGAACTTGATAAGGGTTCATTTAAGCAATTTGAGCYCCCTTTAAAATGTGGTGCTGGACGACGCACTTGAACTCGCCCTACTGTCCGAGTGCTAAGCTTACAGAGAAAAACAAGTTGGTCAACTCCCTAACCGGGTTGGTCACATATCGTTTTGGGTCCCACTGCTTAAGAGGGSGACCGTGGAGTTTTATGAACATCAAGGCGGACACGCAGTGAATTTGGATGCTAGACCTCGTTGGTGGGCTGATACGGTTCACGCGGTGGATCAGTTTGCCTGCATGCGCAATAGAGTTAGTACTTTTCTGTAAGCTTAACACRCGGACAGTAGGACGAGCTCAAATGCGTCGTACATGAACCCCAAGTCCGTAACAAACTGTTTTGAGGACAGACGTTTTATCACCCCCCTGGTCGTGTTTTCAGTCTGTGGCTGTTCTTGGATTCTATTTGGCCCTAAACAGAGAGTACACAGTGGCAGAATACCTGACCACTGTGACTGACCCAAATTTAAGGAAAGCTTTGACTATGTACAGACTCAGTGAGCATAGCCTTACTATTGAGAAAGGCCGCCGTAGGCAGACCTGGCTCTCAAGATAAGACAGGCTATGTGCACACTGCCCACAAAATGAGGTGGAAACTGAGCTGCACTTCCTAACCTGCCAAATGTATGACCATATTAGAGACACATATTTCCCTCAGATTACACAGATCCACAAAGAATTCGAAAACTAACCCGATTTTGATAAACTCCCATACATTATCTACTGGGTGAAATACCACAGTGTTCCATCACAGCAGCAAGATTTGTAACCTGCTGCCACAAGAAAAGGGAAACCAGTGAAGAACAAATACCATTGTAAATACAACCCATATTTATGTTTATTTATTTTCCCTTTTGTACTTTAACCATTTGCACATCGTTACAACACTGTATATATACATAATATGACATTTGTAATGTCTTTATTCTTTTGGAACTTGTGTAATGAGTGTAATGTTTACTGTTCATTTTTATTGTTTATTTCACTTTTGTATATTATCTACTTCACTTGTTTTGGCAATGTTAACATATGTTTCCCATGCCAATAAAGGCCATTGAATTGAATTGAATTGAATTGAGAGGTCGGGAAGAAAGCACCATTTACCTACCTATAGGCTGCTACAACCTACATATTTATTTAGTTTGTCATTCTATCGTTTTCATGGATTTTTGTAGCAATTAAATAATTTATTTAAAATGTATCAGAATTGATATTCCAGAAATATTTGTTTACTACGCCTCCGGCAGCACTACATCCCTGTTCAACTCGCTAGTGGCTGAAACTATCTCACTGGAGAAAGCATCCGAGTGAGCGAAACAGCGCCCCTCTGTCTCACTGTATGTGAACCATTTATCTGATGCTGTCTGGACAAAAAGAGTACGACATGCCATACTCTTGTTCAGACAGCATCAGATAAATGGGCTACACGTACTGAGACAGAGGGCCTCTTTTTCTCGCACGGATGCTTTATATGAGATTGATGTGTCGTTCTGCCTGTCGGTCAAATCAATTATTCATATTTCAATGTTTTATTTAGGACAGTCAAGGAGGAACGGTAGGGCGTGCCAGACCCCCTAGGGCCCGCCCATAATGCCTTCCCTGATTAGAAGTACATGGTGCAAGTGATCAATGCTATTTGAGATTCTGCAGAGATTATTACAGCTATTGTGAATATCTACACAGACCTGCGATGACCTATGCATGCTATCTTGAACATGCAGACTTTATATAATTATATAAGAATAAATGTATAGTTACAGTAACCTCAAAATGTGGCCATGGATCTGCTACTTATTTTAAGGTTGAATAAATACTGTGACATTAGTTTGTAAGATAGCCTTAACTTTAGGCTATTTACTTTGAAAGTAATATTGAATTGTGTTTGGTTGACAACACAAAAACATCCAAATTTAAAGGAGCTTTATCGACTGCTTGGGTAGTTCCATCTTAGCCACAGGCTTAATCCTATTCTCCAACTTGTATTTATTAAAGAATAGGACTAAATCAAATCAAACTTTAAATGCACTTTAATCAAAGTATGATTTGATTCAGTTCCTATTRTTTAACTTAGATTTGTGGTTGAGATGCAGACGTGAATCCAACATATCAATYATTAATTTGTAGACAACATGTTATTAAAGCCAGACTGTCAGTGGCACAGATTGAACTATCCAAGCAGAAGATTGATCTCCTTTAAATGTTGATATTTGGTTGCGTTGACAACCAAACACATTTCAAAATCACTAAATATCATCATTACATTTGTAATCAACCAGAGCTTGAAACCCTAGGCCTATTGTGTTGTCTATTTTTAGTTGAATTCTGGGTTGAATTGAAACAATAGCTGTTGATGACTTTGTAAATGTTATACAGGCCTAAATAGCARCATTGACTATATAGGAGTGATAAAGTATGGTCACATTTCATTTGCTCTGTTAAATCTACTGTTTGGAATGACTGRGATAGCAACAGTGAATCTATTTAGTTTTTAAGTGGAGCGCAATCAACAATCATTCTCACGATAGCACATTGGCAATACTCAGTGACAAATACTGTATCATAGCATGGCTGGGATTGGTTAAAACCCTGGATGGGAGACCAAAGGGTAGCTGTTGATAGGTCAACTCTCCAGTAGGAGGTACTGCCCAGCCTATAGTTTTTTTCTGATATTGGATATAACATTGAAGAATTGWTGTTGTTTTAAAGGAATATTTTACACAAGATTTGTCTACGTTGACATTTGTTACCATGATTACATAATCCTGTGGTTGAAATTTCACCCTCAAAACAACAGCTGCAGACTTTTTTTTTAAATCCAATGTATTTTACACCTAGATTCCACATCACAATATGTTGACAAATTACATTGATTCAACCAGTTTGTGCCCAGTGGGTTATGTCTGTCTACATTGCTTATGTTGAAGTCTGTGTGACAGAAGTCTGTAGCCTTTCCAAGCAGTTCATGTTTTTTCCAAAGTTAACCACATATTGCTCCTATAGAGACAGTCTCTTTTCAATGGAACATCACGAGAACAGCAGTGAATGAGTTTTCTCAGGAATAAAGCAGTTGGCATGGTTGTGATATTGTGCACTGTAAAWAATAATCCAGTTGTTTTTACGGTAACTTATTGGCAGCCAGTTACCTGTTAGTGACTGTAAAAAAAAAAGGTACAGTATGTTACCATAAAATCCAAAGAAACTTTGGTTTAGCAGTGAGACACTAATATAGAGAGTGAGACACTAATATAGTGTTAAACCAAAGAATCTTTGGAATATACGGTGACATACTGTAATTTTTTTTTACAGTAAAGTACAGGTAACTGGCTGCCAGTAAGTTAACGTAAAAACAAAATATCTTTTTTTACAGTGTAGAAGACTGCAGCAAGGTTATTTCCAGTCATAAAAAAACCACTGGTAGACGAGAGGAGAGACGGCAGCTTTAGTTTTCATGTCTTCTACCATTAAGAGTTTCTCTGCATCCTCCCGTGCCAACGAGTGACTTAAACATCAACAGATGATTGAAGTCCAGCCCCAAAACCAGCTCTTCAAGCCAACACTCAATCACAAAATCTCTCCCATTTTCTCTGTAACTATTGCCTTGTATAGAATTGCTTTGTGTTGCATTTTTCTGCTGCTCTGTAGAATACAGTTTGGATTTATTATTGCAGGTATAGGCCTAGAGATAAGTGTTTCAGATTCATGCTGATAAAGAACAAGGGCATTAAAATTCTTTCCCTGGTAATCCATTTTTATTAGTATTTTCAGTAGCTATTTAAACAATGACGTGTTATAACCGGGACTTAAGTAAGCTCGGTGAGAGCTGGGAAAACACACTATACTGCTCCAACACATTGTTTATTTGTAGGGCCAAAGTAATGGTCCTGTTCGCCCGCCTCACTCTCCAGTCTCCACTTTTTTTTATTTCAAGGCGGTAATGTTGATTCGTGAAGCATGAAAGAGCCGTCTTTGCTGATTTCCTGTGGTAATCACTTCAGGTCTTGTCAGGATTTGTAGGCCTCCATTGTAGTCCACTACTTAATTCTTATTTCTCAAATGACTGCCTCGCCTGGTTCACCAACTACTTCTCAGATAGAGTTCAGTGTGTCAAATCGGAGGGCCTGTTGTCCGGACCTCTGGCAGTCTCTACGGGGGTGCCACAGGGTTCAATTCTCGGGCCAACTCTTTTCTCTGTATATATCAATGATGTTGCTCTTGCTGCTGGTGATTCTCTGATACACCTCTACGCAGATGACACCATTCTGTATACATCTGGCCCTCCTTTGAACACTGTGTTAACAAACCCCCAAACAAGCTTCAATGCCATACAACACTCATTCCGTGGCCTCCAACTGCTTTAAAATGTTATTAAAACTAAATGCATGCTCTTCAACCGATTGCTGCCCGCACCCGCCCACCCGACTAGAATCACTACGCTGGACGGTTCTGACTTAGAATATGTGGACAACTACAAATACCTAGGTGTATGGTTAGACTGTAAACTCTCCTTCCAGACTCACATTAAGCATCTCCAATCCAAAATTAAATCTAGAATCGGCTCCTATTTCGTAACAAAGCCTCCTTCACTCTGCCAAACATGCTGCCAAACATACTCTCGTAAAACTGACTATCCACCGTTCCTTGACTTCGGCGATGTCATTTACAAAATAGCCTCCAACACTCTACTCAGCAAATTGGATGTAGTTTTGTCACCAAAGCCCCATATACTACCCACCACTGCGACCTGTACGCTCTCGTTGGCTGGCCCTCGCTACATATTCGGCGCCAAACCCACTGGTTCCAGGTCATCTATAAGTCTTTGCTAGGTAAATCCCCGCCTTATCTCAGCTCACTGGTCACCATAGCAACACCCACCCGTAGCACACACTCCAGCAGGTATATCTCACTGGTCATCCCCAAAGCCAACACCTGCTTTGGCCACCTTTCCTTCCAGTTCTCTGCTGCCAATGACTGGAACGAATTGCAAAAATCACTGAAGCTGGAGACTTATATCTCCCTCTCTAACTTTAAGCATCAGCTGTCAGAGCAGCTTACCGATAACTGTACCTGTACAGAGCCCATCTGTAAATAGCACACCCAACTACCTCATCCCCATATTGTTATGATTTTTTGTTGTTGCTTTTTGCACCTCGAGTATCTCTACTTGCACATCATCATCTGCACATCTTATGTGTCAATGTGTTCATGCTAAATTGTAGTTATTTTGCCTCTATGGCCTATATATTGCCCTACAGCCCTAATCTTACTACATTTGCACACACTGTACATAGGTTTTTCTATTGTGTTATTGACTGTAAGTTTGTTTATCCCATGTGTAACTCTGTGTGGTTGTTTTTGTCGCACTGCTTTGCTTTATCTTGGCCAGGTCGCAGTTGTAAATGAGAACTTGTTCTCAACTGGCCTACCTGGTTAAATAAAGGTGAAATACATTTTTTTACATTTAAAAAAAATAATAACTTAGTCTCAGCAAGATTGAAGTGACAAGTGGATTTTGCAACCCTCAAACACAGGAGATAGATGACTGAAAAAAAGACAGATCCTCAGGTGGGCGGGGAATACGCATTGCTACTAAAAAAGCACCCTGGTCTTGACTGTGTTTTTAACGGGTGCTGTTTGTTGATGAGAATGTTAAAGCATTCACAGTAATAGGGGCATGTGGAGTTGTTTAACTGGAATGATAGCATAAGGGTGAGCTTATGAGGGGAGATAATATAGTAGATCATTGCTTTTCTTTCTGCTTGCTCTCCTTGTGAGATGATTCACATGTTATTATATAGTATCTACACCACTTGAATAAACAGAAGTAACAGATGTTTTATGTTTGGTTTCCCCCCCAGCTCCAGACGGACGCGGAGAAGCACTCAGCCGTCGAGCAGAACTCTGTGTGGTCCGGCAGCGACGAGATCAAGAGGTCAGACGGGAGCTCGGACAGCGGGTTCAAAATGGAATCGGGCTCCAAGTGGTGCCGCCGCCCCTCAGACATGTCGGACGAGTCGGGCAGGAGCTCCTCGGACCGCAAAACGCCTTCCATGGCCCACACGGGCTCCTGGAGGCGAGGCCTGAGTGCCCAGGTGGGCGTGACCTCGCCCAGGACCAAGGCACCTGTCACGCCAGTCTGCGGCACGCTGAAGACCCATGGGACAGGTACGTTACATACAGAGTAGAGCCATGTTGTCTCTGTCTGCAGTCCCAACAGCCACACTGTCTATGTATTGTGCTCTGTCAGTCTGAACTGCATGGGTTCCTGGAGCATGTGAAAAGGCAGACAGCAGTCAACCACAGAGAGGTTTTATCTGGTGAGATCAGGGCTCAGGTTGCCAGGTGATGGAACCACTCTCCGGAGAACCGTTCTGAAGACTTGGTGATCTCTTACCTTTTTATATTGAAGTGGTAGATAGAGAGGCCTTTGAGTTGAAACATGTTGGAACTCAGCAGGATGTCTGATGCTACTGTATAACTGCACTGCTGAGTGAATGTGCTTGGTCCATGGTTGACAGACTGTGTCATGTCTCCACCCACAGGTAAAACGGACGACACCAAGGTGTCTGAGAAGGGCCAGCATCATCTCTCGCCCCGGGCCAACAGCAGCATGCAGCGCTCCCCATCAGACACGGGCCGCAGCAGTGGAGACGAAGCCAAGAAGCCCCCCTCCACCTCCAGCTCCAGCCGCACCCCCACCACCAACACGTTTGGCTTCAAGAAGCACGCAGGAGGAGGTATGACCATGGTGACAGCCAGCGGAGTCACCATCACCAGTGGCTCTGCCACCCTGGGGAAGATCCCCAAATCAGTGCAGCTCCACGGGGGTCGGGGTCTTGGTCGCCAGGCCAGTGTGGATGATGGCTACCTGCCTGTGAGCTCCCACTCCACCCTGCAGTACCGCAGCCTCCCCCGGCCCAGCAGAGCCTCTGGCGGGGTTCGCAGCGCCAACCGCTCCTCCAGCACCAGCATCGAGTCCAACCTCAGCTCCAGGTCCAACACYCACCACGGCCCCAAAAGCCGCAGCCAAGTCCCCAAGCCCAGCGCCGGTGGCATCCCCCTGCCTGGCTCGGGATCTAACCAGACAGACAAGGAGAAGGGGGTGTCCTCTGAAGCCAATCCCATGGCCCAGGGCTCAGCAACTCTGCCTCCTCAGGGAGCCAGGCAGCCAGGGGGAAAGTACCCAGACATCTCCTCCCCTACTCTGCGCAGGTGAGCCCACCACCTCCATACTACAGTCTACTTAAAGTACACCTACCCCCATATATCAGGGGCTGTCTTACACTAACAGTCGYTGAGTCTGATAGTTCCTTCCTCCAGCCCTGAAAGCACTACCACACCATCCTGCTTGTGTTTCAAGGGGTGACGTATTCAGGCACAGTGCAAACAGATTTGAGCTGAGATAATCATCATATCAGCATTATAGTAACATTAAAGAACATTTAGAGAGCCCTTATCAGGGTTTCATTATGTTTTTTGCCCATGAACCAAAAMACTTGTGTTATCACTAGGCAGCTAGAGGGCCTCTCTTCCCTTGTGACCTGTGAAATAATGGCCTATCACTGCTCATTAAAAGCAGGGTGACAGAGCCCAGACTGAGGGGCCAGTGTTTTCTCTAGCTCGAACCCAGGAGCTCGAACCCAGGGGCCGCCTGGTGTTGCTTTAACTGATGGTGCTGGTGCTTGGACTTATCTGACTAATCGCCTGATGAGGTAATGAGAAAAGAGAGCAGCTGTTCTCCCTCAGTGGTCTGAGAGTCTCACTTCTCATTTAACCCTTGTTGATTTAACGTTGTCAAAACTAATATGGTGTCTGTGGCACACGCTTTGCATCCTGCTTTAATTAATATAAATGACCTGTTGATTAAAAGCCACGGTAGAAGATGTATGATAGCTGTTCACACGGACGCCCAAAACGGACCGGGGAATCAGAGAGAGAGAGATGTATTTTTCTTGCGATTATGTGGTTATACCATGAAGTAGGTATTGTGTTCCCGTGGCAACGTTATGATATGTATTTGTTTCACTTCTCTTTGCATTAACCAGCATTTTCATCACAAATTCCTTCAACAATTCTCTACTTAAAACCCATGCACGGCATATAATTCTCCTGTCACCCCTCTCCCGTGCCGTCCAGACTGTTCGGAGGCAAGCAGGGCAAGCAGCAGGCCCCAGTCACCACRGCAGAGAACATGAAGAACTCCACCGTCATCTCCAACCTCCACGCCAACTCTGGCCAGCAGGGCGGCGCTCTGGACTCCCCCTCGGKCAGTAGCGGGGGCAGTAGCCCTCTGTATGGGGGTGGAGGTCGTCTGGGTGTGGAGGCCCACTCCCTCTCCCCCCTGGCTTCCAGCCCCGGCTCGACCCTGTCCACCCCCTCCCACAGCCTGGCCTGGAGCAGCACCCTGAGCAGGGACACRCTGAGCCCCGGCTACCCCTCCCTCAGCAGCCTTGCCACCAGCAGCGAGTCCATCGACGTGTCCCTGGGCAGCGGTGGCCACGGACACCACGGCCATGGTCACGACACACTGCCAGCCTGCGTCAGGAACAACGGCATCAAAACGGGAATCTCAGAAAGGTAGGAGCAGGGGGGGGGGGGGTTCCGGAACGGCCAGGTGTGGCTATGTGTTTTAATATCTACTACAAGCTCCCCTCCCTTTTCCTCCCTTTGTAACTCGACCTTTAAACTGTTGTGTGCATGAGGGTTAACAGAAGTGTTTGACTGGCCATATTGATGATAAAGGAGATGATAGGAGACTGACTCCTAGCAGGTGTTGGTGGGATGAAAGCATGGATTCTATCATGACTGATGATCTCTCTGTTTTCCCCTTCTCTTGGTGCTGCTCCTCTCTCTGTTTTGTCTACCCCTACCTCCTAACCCCCTTCTCCCTACCCCCTAGTCTTAGCCCCCTCTCCTCTCCCTCAGCTAGTCCCAAATTCAGCAGAAACACTTTACCCCGGAAACAGGACAGGTAAATGTGTCTATATGGAGCTAGGCTTGCTTGATAGTGAAACAGCTGCCTGTGTGTGGTGTACTGTGTTGTGAAGTGAAGTGACCGTTGGATGTTTTCGCTGCCTGCACCTCTTTCACAGCATGCATAGCGCCATCTGCTGGCTGACCTAGGAACGGCAGGCCTGCAGTCTGAGGACTAATCTTGAGATGTACATCAAAGCATATAGGACACAGCAGCTGTGATGCTTCTATAGATAAGAGATCAGTTATCTGTCTRTATATGTTCAGAATGACAACACACTTACCCGCACCAACACAGGAATTGGCCCTGTGATTAGATGTATATTACACCAGTTTTCTTTTACTTTAACAATGGCAGAACTCCCAAAATACTTCTCTGTAAATCACCATTTCCATTAGATATTTACTCAGGAAAAAAAATAGATACATTGCGAAAAAAACAAGCAATTAAGTATTGTTTTCATGAAGGTACATTGACGACGTGCAACTTCCACCTGTGATTTGTGATTGTACTAGATGCACGTTATCAGACAGCCTTGACGTTATCCATGTGCCTCCCTGTCCATCAACAACCTAGGTCATTAGACCTGTGCAGCTAGTGACTTGCGACGTTCACCCATAGCTGTGGATGTGAGGTGGCTTTTCAGCGTCTCCCATCTCTCTCAAGGTACGGCCACCTGCCCCAGCTGCGTAGTCATGACGACCCCCGGGACTGGCTGCGTTCCCACTCTGCAGGAGGTCTTCAGGAGTCTGCCGGCAGCTCCCCCTTCTCCCCCGCTTCCAGCCTCACCTCGCCCTCCGGAGCCCGCTTCAACTTCTCCCAGCTTGGTAGGTGTAGCCTCAACCCTCTCTACTCATCGCTATGATGATCATTGCAGGAGCAGTGATAGTCATCTCTGCACCCAGAACTAAATATTGTGTGCATGCTGGCTTAAAGTTTCGTCTCTTTCAAGAGACTACAGTGATATTTGTGGTGATGTAAGGACAAGTAGTAGTGATTTTATCTATTTTATACAACGGGTTTCTCTAATCCTGAATGCTGATTGGTTAAACCGCATTCCAGCCGGTGTCAATTCTACAAGTTGCCACCGGGCTAAATCTACGATGTTAAAATGCCTATTTACTCTGTTCCATCTGACTGCGCAATCCACTGTATCTTCAGCCCAGCCAAGCAATTTATAAACATGATCTCCTCTATAAAAATCATCTAGACATTATCTCACATTTCTTTTAGACTAACATTTCGTTTTCAACAGCTGAGATTTGTATAAACCTTGCTGTCTGTCTCTCCAATGTTTGCAACATTGTTTCAATATTCAAATTCGATCTCCAGCTGTCCCATAGTAATGAACGTGTCAGGAGTCGGGATGAGACAGACAGACAGACAGACAGGCTGCGTTTCTCAGCCAGTCTAAATCATGAATCAGCTGGCATCATTTTTATGGATATATACAAAGAAATGTAAATTGAAAAAAGGTCAAACTAAATGAAGTGCAGCTAGTTTGCAGTCTTTCCAGCTTCAGTTTGAAGTGATTGTGTTAGCTGTGTTGTTGGCTAGTTCCTCTGAACAACAACAGTGTCCTGATGAGTGAGCACATTTTCTATGCCAAGCGAAAATCGCACCTCATTAGCTCATTGTTATCGATGTATCCAAATAAATGTCACMAGAAAACAMCTTAAACAAATGCGGCTACTTTGCTGTTATTCTTGCTGCACTTTTTGACGAAACTGTAAGTTAGCATTAGTTGGCTAGCTAGCAAGCAAGGGATAAGAACATTGCCACCCAGTATGGCAATGGAACATTTAGAATGAACGAATAGATACAGAGCAAAAAGACTGAACGACTGGGTCGCCGAGTCTCTAGCAACCGAACCGATAGAACGAATGACCAGCCGGCTTGGGTAGCAACCCTAGATTTGTGTCGGCATGAAATAGTATGAATAAATTCGTTAAAATAAAGTTTTTAATGAAAATATGCCAATCATTATTTGAATATGTTGGTAACCCGTTGTACAAAAGTGATAATGCCCTCGAAGCCGGTGTTTGGAGGATATATTTGCACAGCTCTGGCATTATCACTGAAATGTTGTATTTCACTCTTACTTTCCACTTTGAGTGAAGAGTAACAGACAGCAAGCAAAGATGTCTGATCAATGCCCTCTGCCCATGTCTGTTTTTTAAGATAACCTTTGACCTGTGTTATGTAACGGATGTGTCCCAGCAGGCAGCCCTACCACAGCTGCACAGATCAACCTGGCCAACCTCCGCAGCGGCCTGGCCAATCAGGAAGGGCCGTATGACCCGTACAGTGAACGCCTGAGGAACTCGTCCATGTCTCTGGAGGAGAAGAGTCGCACCATGAGCAGCTCTGGGTCCTTCAGGGATGGACTAGAGGAGGGTAAGACAGACTGACACACTCTTCTACCTACAGTATCTGCTCTCACACATGGCCTCAGAGAAATACTGGTCAAGTCATTTTTGTTTATTCAAGTTTTTTTTAAGAGGGTTGTTTTGACACTCCACATGCATGTGTGAACTATCATTTTACTTCTGAATGGATTATAACTCCCTTAGAAAATCAAGCTTTTGCTTAACTAAGATAATCTTTTGAAAGCTTTCATTCTTTACAGGAAGGACGCTAGTGAAAGATTCATATTTTTCTTACAAAATGAATATTTATTGAATCGACATGCTTGTTCCACCAACCACTTAATAAATCACCAGTGAAATCATTCATTACATTTAGTGTGCCAGTGTCATTTGGAACCTGCGTTGATTTTCCACACATCTACAGTTGAATTGGGAAATAGAAAGAAGCACTTTGTTTCGATTTGCGAAATGTACATAGACTGAGGTTTGATGATTGACTGCACTTCTTTGGCTCTGAATGGCTTGTTGCTCTTGTGGTTTGTGCTTGTCCTGAGGCTCTCATTTTAGCTGATCCCTCTATGGTGCCAGGTTCTTGGCTGGTGTTGTGGCATGCAGGCCAGGGTGAGGAGGAGGAGGAGGAGGAGGAGAAAGGCTGATCAGTATCTCCTCTCCTCCCCCCATCGCAGACAGACATCTGACTCAACACCAGCCTCCTGACAGGAGCACAAGGCCCTGTTTGACGGCACCCCAATGTCTACTTTTCGACTTTAGATCACAGATTATAGAGTAAACATGGGAAAATCCCTGCTCCAGTGACAGTATACATATCAAAGTTGTAGGTCTCGAGTCCTGTCTCGAGACCACATTTTGAGCGTCTCGGTCTTGTCTCGGAGTCTGATGCATTTGTACTCTGTCTTGACTCGTTCTAGGACAGTGAGTACTCGTAATTTCTTCCCGAGACCACTAAAGAAAAATCCTGATTGGATATTTTTTTCACTTAATTGTTAACCCATTCCAACAAAAACTATATAACAATTATTAGAATTGRTATATAAATCCTTAGCCCTTCTCTGAAGGTGTAGAAGGCCCTCATTGTTCGATTGGGTTCAAGTCCGCGCTCTGGCTAGGCCACTCAAAGACATTGAGGCTTGTCATGAAGCCACTCCTGCGTTGTCTTGGCTGTATGCTTAGGGTCATTGTCCTYTTGGAAGGTGAACCTTCACCCCAGTCTGAGGTCCTGTGCACTCTGGAGCAGGTTTTCATCAAGGATCTCTTCGTTCATCTTTGCCTCGATCCTGACTAGTCTCCCAGTCCCTGCCGCTGAAAAACACCCCCACAGCATGATGCTGCCAGAACCATGCTTCACCGTAGGGATGGTGCCAGGTTTCCTCCAGATGTGACGCTTGGCATTCAGGCCAAAGAGTTGAATCTTGGTTTCATCAGACCAYAYAATCTTGTTTCTCATGGTCTGAGAGTCTTTAGGTGCCTTTTGGAAAACTCCAAGTGGGCTGTCATGTGCCTTTTACTGAGGAGTGGCTTCCGTCTGGCTGCTTTACCATAAAGGCCTGATTGGTGGAGTGCTGCAGAGATGGTTGTCCTTCTGGAAGGTTCACCCATCTCCACAGAGGAACTCTGGAGCTCTGTCAGAGTGACCATCAGGTTCTTGTTTTGCTGGGTGGCCTGCTCAAGGAAGAGTCTGGGTGGTTCCAAACTTATTCCATTTAAGAATGATGGAGGCCACTGTGTTCTTGGGTACCTTCAATGCTGCAGGAATGATTTGATACCCTTCCCCAGATCTGTGCCTCGACACAATCCTGTCTCGGAGCTCTATGGACAATTCCTTTGACCTCATGGTTTATTTTTTGCTCTAACATGCACTGTCAACTGTGGGACCTTATATAGACAGGTACAGGTATATAGACAGGTTTCCAAATCATGTCCAATCAATTGAATTTACCACAGGTGGACTCCAATCAAGTTGTAGAAACATCTCAAGTGTAACGTGTACGCTGGGAGTCAGGAAGCAAGTATAGTGAATGCGCGGGAGCCTGGCGGGCCGGCCGAGGCGCGGGAGTCTGGCGGGCCGGCCGAGGCGCGGGAGCCTGGCGGGCCGGCCGAGGCGCGGGAGCCTGGCGAGCCGGCCGAGGCATGGGGAGCCTGGCGAGCCAACCAAGGCTTGAGAACCTGTAGAGCTAGCTGAGGGATGGAAGCCTGACGAGCCAGCTGAGGCATCCTCGGTTCCTTCGTCAGCGGCACTTGGAGCCGACGTCCCCAGTAAAAAAATATATATATAATCCCTGTTGCTGCTTCCCCTTGGGGAGGCATTATTCTATAACGTGTAAGCTGGGAGTTGGGAAGCAAGTACAGGGAGTGCAAATTTCATAATATAAATAACCTAGTACAAAACAAGAAACACGAAAAGTGTACAGACAGAAACAGAGTCAATWATGCCTCAGAAAAGAACCAAGGGGAGTGACAGATATAGGGGAGGTAATCAGGAAGGTAATAGAGTCCAGGGGAGTGTCATGAGGTGCAGGTGCGCGTAACAATGGTGGCAGGTGTGCGTAATGATTAGACAACTAGCGACGTCGAGCGCCGAGGAGCGGGAGTAAACGTCAAGGATGATCAATGGAAACAGGATGCACCTGAGCAATTTCGAGTTTCATAGCAAAGGGTCTTTATATTTATGTAAATAACGTATTTCTGTTCTTTATTTGTAATAAATTAGCAAAAATGAATTATGGGGTATTGTGTGTAGATTGCTGAGGATTTCTTTGTAATTTAATCAATTTTAGAATAAGGCTGTAACATAGCAAAATGTGGAAAAAGTCAAGGGGTCTGAATACTTTCCCGAAGGCACTGTATAGGCCTACTGCAATGATATACAGTTTATTAGGTACACCACCCTGTTCACGTAAATAATGGTTCGCACCTACAGACAGTGAGTCACGCGGCCGCGGCTTGCTATATAAAGCAGGCAGACAGGCATCGAAGCATTCAGTTACTGTTTGATTGAACGTTAGAAGGGGCAAAACGAGTGACCTAAGTGACTTTGAGCCTGGTAAGATTGTCGGTGCCGGGCTCGCCAGTTCCAGTATCTCAGAAACGGATTGCCTCCTGTGCTTTTCACGTACGACAGTGTCTAGGGTTTACCGAGAATGGTGCGACAAACAAAAAACATCTGGTCAGCGGTAGTCCTGTGGGTGAAAGCAGCTCGTTGAGGAGAGGTCAAAGGYGAATGGCAAGAATTGTGCAAGCTAACAGGTGTGCAGGTAAAATAACAGGTAAATAACAGCGCAGTACAACAGTGGTGTGCAGAACGGAATCTTGGAACGCAAAACTTGTCTGTCCTTGTCARYGARGYGCTATTGCAGCAGACGACCACACCGGGTTCCACTCCTATCGGCTACAACAACAAGAAGTGGCTACTGTGGGCAAGCGATCACCAACACTGGACAGTTGAGAATGGAAAAACATTGCCTGGTCCGACGAATCCCGGTTCCTGTTGCGTCCGCAAAGTCAGGATTTGGCGTAAGCAGCATGAGTCCATGGCCCCATCCTGCCTGGTGTCAACTGTACAGGCTGGTGGTMGTGGTGTAATGGTGTAGGYAATGTTTTRCTGGCACARYWTAGGTCCCWTGATACCAAGTGAGCWATGTTTCCACGCCCCTGTTCTGTAGGCAAAGAGGGATGTGACCCGGTACTATATYGGTGTACCTAATAAACTGGCAACTAAGTGTATACCTGGGCTAAATGTCACTATCTGTAACTAGCTGACCCCCGTAACTCTTCATGGGTTTCCTTGAGCTTGTAGTCCTATAAGACCTGCCTTTGGTTTTGACACCAGTGCCTGGAAATCCATACTGTTATGGAATTATTTTACCCCACCATACATCCACACGCTTCAGTGGACTCTGGGACATTGGAGAACACACTCAGGGCTCTAAATAATTGTACAAAGGCTTGATAAGCAGCTAAGCATTTAGTTAAAGGCCCAGTGCAGGCAAAAACGTGATTTCTCTGTGTTATATATAAATATATATATATATATATATATATTATATACACACACATTTCCACACTATGAGATTGGAGAAATACTGGGAAATTGTGAAAATGATAATGCCCTTTTAGTTTAAGAGCTGTTTGAAAAGACCGCCTGAAATTACAGCCTGTTTTGGCCTGTCTGGTAACATCACCAGGCAGTAAATTATACTGAACAAAAATATAAACGCAACATGCAAAGTGTTGATCCCATGTTTCATGAGCTGAAATAAAAGATCCCAGAAATGGAGTGTTTATGTATGTAAAAAACCCTTTTATGGAGAAAAACTCATTCTGACTGGCTGGGCCTGGCTCCCCAGTGGGTGGGCCTGGCTGCCAAGTGGGTGGGCCTGGCTCCCCAGTGGCTGGGCCTGGCTCCCCAGTGGGTGGGCCTGGCTGCTAAGTGGGTGGGCCTATGCCTTCACAGTCCCACCCATGGCTGCACCCCTGCCGAGTCATGTGAAATCCATAGATTAGGGCCTAATGAATTCATTTCAATTGACTGATTTCCTTATGAACTGTAACTCAGTCAAATCTTTGAAGTTGTTGCATTTATATTTTTGTTCAGTATACTTAATAGACCAATAAGAAAGAGTTCCAAACCTCTCTTCCAATAACAGCTAGTTTTCCGTTTTTCCGCACCTACTCAGACCACCCCCAGACAGTTCTAGCAAAATTCTTGCTTGCGAAATTGCTCTTTGCTAAGAAGCTATTTTTGTTTCTTTTTGACTATTTTAATTGAAAACAATCACAGTAAGGTGCTTCATCGTTACCCAGAAATGATTTGATATTGAGATATAAATGGCTYCATTGGCCCTTTAAGTTTGGCACATCCCCCTGCTGTCATTTTAGTCCTGCGGTGATGTTGTGGTTCTATTCCATTATGATTAATGAAGAGAGAGACAGCTCATATAGCGAGGCTGTGTTAGTGTAGTAACAGCACTCACTAAAGCGTAATGATGATGTATAGGCTGATGACTGCTGCTAAAGTGTGAATGTGTCATACTGTATGTCTCACCAGGGCGATTTTAAGCTTGGACATGTGATTATGTGAGTGTAGTCAGGCAGTTAGATATCGGGGCGGATGTGTGGATGTCAAACCATATCAGCACAATTAAAGGATAGGCTACAAAGTAAACTAGTTCCAGTAACATAACAGTGCCACGCACGCGCTCACACATACACACGCGGTCATACACACACACACACACACACACACACACCTAGAGCAGCACCTCTGTTGTAAATGTTCACCCAGGGGACCTGTTTATGCATGTTGCTGTTTCCAAAGTCGTCAGGGGGAGATGAACCACTGCTTGCATGAAGCCATTATCCATGATTGATGTCACCAGATGAATGAGTTGTTTTTTGTTTCTCTCCAGTCCACGGCTCCTCTCTGTCTCTAGTGTCCAGCACTTCCTCTGCCCACTCCATGGTGAGCGACACTTTGATTCATGTTTGATGCACTGTCCAAACACATAGTACGAATGTTAATATACTTAGGGCTGGTTTCCCAGACAAAGATTAAGCCTAGTCCCGGGCTAAAAAAWATATATATTTTAATTGAGGTTCTTCATTGAGCATGCTTTTTAGTTCAGGACTAGGGTTCATTTGTGTCTGGGAAACCAGCCCTCGGTGAGCTATATGGGTGAAAGTGAAGAGGGACCATCTCAATGTGCCTGACTTGACTGCTGAGTTGCATTGCTAATTAACTGCTTGTGTGAATCCTTGTAGCCTTAGGTGGAAACTGAATATGTTCAGATTGTCTGTCTTGCTGTCTTATCCCAGGCATACTGTGACCTGCATTAACCTCTCTTCTCTTCTCCTCTTTTTCATAGCCGGAGGAGAAATCTCAGTCGGAGGTAAGAACAACTTTACTTTCACACAAACAATGTGCCACCATTGATTCCCTTTGGGACTGTAACATCATAACTGTTTATGAGCCAGCAAGTTATTTGGGTACTACATACTCTATATCCTAATATTATGTTTCCTGTAGATAAGCATTATCTTGTTTTTCTGTTCTCAGATTCGTAAGCTGCGGAGAGAATTGGACGCTTCCCAGGAGAAGGTATCTGGTTTGACCACTCAGCTGAGTGCTAATGTAAGTTTGATGGCAAATGGTTACTATGCTAAGCACTGTGGCATCATGGTTCCGCTGGTACTAACTGTCCGGGTTGGGGTCAGTTCCATTTAAATTTCAGTCAATTCATAAAGTAAACCAAATTCCAATTCCACATTTTRCTCATTGAAAAGCATGGAAGAGAATTGGAATTGGTGTTTCAGTGTACGTTGTGAATTGACCCCAACCCTGCTAACTGTATATAATGCCTTGGTTGTGGTCATTGGAATGGATTCGTCCTAGTGTTGCGTGTTACCAGAATTTAAAATACCTACAAGTCAAAGAGTTCCAGCATTGCGCATGGTGTTTTTGTTTACCTTTGCGTGGCGTCCTACAGCACATTGAACATGACACTGGGTAATGGTCTGAGAGGGGAAGCAGGCGTTCAGCCCCATTATCTGCTCTCTGAATGTAAACAAACATGACAGCCCTGCAGCAGAAACAGCATCAGTAACAGCCTAATGAAATGGTACATCCTCGGGCCCGCATCCACACTGGTTATGTGATCTCACAAACAGAGATTTCACAACAAAGCAGGTTAGAGCAGCTGTGGGAGCTTGGGTGGAGTATGAAGGCTGTAGTTCCTTGTAAGAGAACTCGGGTTAGGCTGCTAGAGTATGGCCTGAGCCCCTGGCCTTACCAGCCCTGTAAGACATACCTGCACTAGGACCTGACAGACTGTACAGCCTGATAGTGGAGGAATCAGCCAGCCTGCCACATGCCCCAACACCAGCCCCTCTGTCTGATGGAAACCCTCCAGATCTGTTCCCCGCCTTCTCTTCTGCCTTCTGCCAAGCTATCAGCTCATATTCCGTYGCGGCCGGGCTCTGGGCTGTGATAGGAATCAGAACATGTGTTTACTCATACCTCTGTGTGATGATCAGAACAGAAGCACCTAACTATCAGTCTTCAGCGTCTGTCTGCTACCGGACTCATACTTTATCAAAGGAAGACTGGATCACCCTGGACCTGGATCACCCTGAGCTGAGGCGCTTTAGCCATGTCAGCCAAAAGCCCCAGTCCCGGGGCTAGCAGCCCGGTGATGGTGACGTGGTGTCCCCTGAACCACTACCCGTCCCTGGGGAAGGAGGCAACCAGAGAGAAGGCCAGACGCAAGCTGCAGCCCAGGCTGAGACGCAGCCAGAGCTACAGCCCTGCAGGCCAGAAGGAGGACAGCAACATACAGCAGGACCTCACTGAGGTGGGATCTGACTGGAACCTCTGGGCTCTCACAGGGCTTCAGCAGCTTTGAGTCTCTGGATGCTTTGTTTTGGGAAGTGAGCTTGTATGTTGGCATGTGGGTATTTGTCTGTTTATTGTGAGCCACAGTATAGTACTACTGTTACTACATCCTGGGTATTTGTCTGTTTATTGTGGGCCAGCAGTAGAGCCTACTACTGCTACTACATCCTGGGTATTTGTCTGTTTATTGTGGAAGCCAGCAATAGCCCCTACTACTGCTACTACATCCTGGGTATTTGTCTGTTTATTGTGGAGCCATCAGTATAGCTACTACTGCTACTACATCCTGGGTATTTGTCTGTTTATTGTGGAGCCATCAGTATAGCTACTACTGCTACTACATCCTGGGTATTTGTCTGTTTATTTGTGGAGCCATCAGTATAGCGTACTACTGCTACTTACATCCTGGGTATTTGTCTGTTTATTGTGGAGCCATCAGTATAGCGTACTACTTGCTACTACATCCTGGGTATTTGTCTGTTTATTGTGGAGCCATCAGTATAGCGTACTACTGCTACTACATCCTGGTATTTGTCTGTTTATTGTGGAGCCATCAGTATAGTGTACTACTGCTACTACATCCTGGGTATTTGTCTGTTTATTGTGAGCCATCAGTATAGACGTACTACTGCTACTACATCTTTTCTGTTTTATTGTGGAGCTAGCAGTATAGCTACTCTACTACATCATCTGGGTATTTGTCTGTTTATTGGTGGAGCCATCAGTATAGCGTACTACTGCTACTACATCCTGGGTATTTGTCTGTTTATTGTGGAGCCATCAGTATAGCCTACTACTGCTACTACATCCTGGGTATTTGTCTGTTTATTGTGGAGCCATCAGTATAGCGTACTACTGCTACTACATCCTGGGTATTGTCTGTTTATTGTGGAGCCATCAGTATAGCGCTACTACTGCTACTACATCCTGGGTATTTGTCTGTTTATTGTGGAGCCATCAGTATAGCCGTACTACTGCTACTACAGTACATGGTTGGGTTGTGAGCTGTAACTAGAGGTTGGAGCTCAGTGTGTCTGTCTGTCCTAGATATGTCAGAGGACACGTGCGTCTCTGTTGCAATACTCTTGATGTTCTGCTTTTGTTTTGCCTGTAAAGCTGTTATCAACTACCAGGAACGTGATGTTTGATTTCATGTTTGATTTCAAAAAATGTGCATGCTTTAGGTTTTCTGTGTAATGTGAATTCGATTGCGCTGATTCTTGTCCTTGCAAAGTATATCAACAACAGCAATGCATAAGAGAAAATTTACTATCTTAAACCCACCACAGCTTTGGAAATCCTAACACCTACGGTATGGAATAGTTTTAGCATTTATCTTCTAAAACACAAGCCATCCATTGATTTCATGCATTTGAGGTGGTTTCTTTGGGTGTATATGATTGCCAAACTGACTGAGCCGGTCTGCAATCTCTTTGTACGCCTTCGTCAAATGTCCAACTGTGACATTGATGAGTAAATCAACGTGCAAGTTGATAACCAGCATGACTTTAAGCAGCATGTTTCTCTCACACCTGTGTCTCTACAGAAGATAACAAATACTTGTGATCAGTTGACTCTGCATAAGAGAAGAAAACATCCTAAATGTTTTTCGCTTAACCAGAATTCCCTCTTTTTCCTTTCTCTCTGCTCGTCTGTGGCTGTGAGAAGGTAGCAGGTCTCTGGTTTCACGAAGGCAGATGATAGCTAGCTAGAGGMTTTTTTTAGGACTCGTGTTGGCCTCATGTTCGCCTCATGTTCATCTCTACCAGGCTACTGAACCATGGAACCCTGCCCAGACAGGTAAATCGGTAGTCGGCAGAGAGCCTGGCCCATTATATCAGCATGGATCCATTTCTAACATGCAGTGACTTCCCCAGCTGTCCCTGTGGAGAAACTCAACTCCTCTCGTTCTTACTCAAAATACTCAATGTGCACCATGACACGGAAGCCATTATCACCTGTGGATGTTTTTCTTTTGGCTCTGTGTATGCATGTCGTGAAAGGTATGTGGGTGTGTTCTTACGAGCGAGACCTTTTCCTAAAAKTGCAGTGTGTTGCCCGTTTCACAGCCCTGAGTGGGGCTTGCTAATCAAACAAGTGTGTGTCAGGTGYAGGAGAACAAATGACKTTGTCAGCAGGTCAGTTTGCAAACGTATACATGGATAGCTGAATGTGTACTGCTGTGTGCATGTCCGTAGGCTCACCTGGTAGCAGCGTTTGAGCAGAGCTTGGGGAACATGACCATCCGACTCCAGGGTCTTACCACCACGGCTGAGCAGAAAGTAAGGACTGGAGCCGTCAAAATGTCGGTTTCCTCAGAAATATGTCTGTCTTTCCTTGGATGGATCGTGATGCTAACTGTGTTGCTTCATCACGTTGTTGTATTTTAGGATTCTGAGCTGAACGACCTGAGGAAGACRGTAGAGCACATGAAGAAGCAGAACACAGCAGCCCAGGCAGCCATCGACGGTGTCATCAACCTGCCAGAGCTCACCTGCAAAGGTGATAGGCCAGGTGAGAAGTTACCTCCCACATCAACATGAAACCCAACAAGAACAGATGTCTATTGGCTAGTGAGAAAAAGGGCATCTGACACCGAATCAGAATGGATTAGAATTCTATGCTGGTCCCTGTCTCACCCTCTGTCTTGTGCATCCCACAGCCTCAGACAATGGAAGCCCCCAGTCTCAGCAGGATCTGTGTATCCGCAGACAGCACTCATCTGACAGTGTGTCTAGCATCACCAGCGCCACCAGCCACTCCAGCGTGGGCAGCAACTTGGAGCTGGACGCCAAGAACAAAAAGACGAGGAAGAACTGGGTAGGTCTTCCACTCTCTGTCTATCTAGCTGGCTGGCTAGTTGTCTGTCTGTCCCTCTATGTCTGTCTGTTGATCAACATGGCTGGCTAGCTGTCTGTCTGTCCCTCTATGTCTGTCTGTTTATCAACATGGCTGGCTAGCTGTCTGTCTGTCCCTCTATGTCTGTCTGTTTATCAACATGGCTGGCTAGCTGTCTGTCTGTCCCTCTATGTCTGTCTGTTTATCAACATGGCTGGCTAGCTGTCTGTCTGTCCCTCTATGTCTGTCTGTTTATCAACATGGCTGGCTAGCTGTCTGTCGCTCTGTGTCTGTTCGTCTGTCTGTCTCTGTCTGCACGTCTAATCTGTCAGATGTTCTTGCCCTTTCCTCCAATCCTTCTGTTTGTGCTCAGCCTTCTTGCGCAGGAGCAAAGGTGAATATGGTTATTGTTGTTAGTGAGCTGCTCTAGAAACTAGATTGTGAGTTGACAATTGTGAGGTGTTCCCTTATTACACATGGCAAAACCGCAAAGAAACTGCACGCAACRACGAAAAGGTCACCTGTAATCTGTTAGTCAGGAGACACGAGTTTAGGTCAATATACTCGTGCATTTTCTGCCTGTAGAAAAGAGGTGTGTACACAGTATGTATGTTGGTTGAATACTGCCTGTACTAACCAATGAAGTCAATTTAAAATGTCTGCGTGTGTGTTCTTTTGTCCTGATATGATGCTGTTGCGTGTGCTGGAGGGAAGGTGAATGATGACTATGTACGCAGACGGTGATGATARTAGTATCTGTGTATTAGTTAGAAGTACAACCGTGGCGTACCTGACTATTTGACCACAAGGGGGCAGATGACTACTGAGTTTAAATATCTAAATCTCCCCTTTAGTGGTTGAGTAGTCGTGTCAATTAGTGAGAAGTTTATAAAAGTGATAACTCTTCCTCCCTAGCCTTGTGTTCATTCCTTGTTTGTAGCTGTGAGGGTATAGTTTGCGTTCAGTCTCTTTAGTGAGCTGCCTTGTGTACAGCCTATTCTATGTCCTTAAGACCTGTACACAAGTTCGTGGATTGTTCCTGTCTTAACAAAACAAATCCACCATACCTCTATTGTGTCTCCAAGCTAAAAGTTGAAATTGTCTATGATCAGCATGCTGTGGTCTTGTCTTTCCCCTCTTGTGCTCTCCTATCGTGTGGAGGTCTATGAGGTAAGATTAACACACTAATTTCCAGAATAMACTTTTATTCCTTGATTAGGTGGAGATAGTGAAAGAGTAGAAGTTTGTAACTGTTTTGTGATTCAAAATGTATTTCTGGGCATTTTTTCACACTTATATGTCTGTGTGCTTTACTATGTAATCAGGTKTCTCTGTTTTCTTCTCTTCTCTGACCCCATCCCCATCCTTGGCTGCAGCTGCGGAGCTCTTTCAAGCAGGCATTTGGGAAGAAGAAGTCGTCCAAGTCTGCGTCCTCCCACTCCGACGCAGAAGAGATTGCCGACTGTTCCCTGCCCTCCTCCCCCAAGCTAACTGCATATAACGGCTCCACCGCCTCAACACCCATGATCCGGAACTCCCACTCCAACTCTCTGTGAGTACCTTCTCCCACTCCAACTCTCTGTGAGTACCTTCTCCCACTCCAACTCTCTGTGAGTACCTTCTCCAACTCTCTGGTGAGTACCTTTCTCCACTCTCTGGTGAGTACCTTCTCCACTCCACAACTCTCTGTGAGTACCTTCTCCACTCCAACTCTCTGTGAGTACCCTTCTCCCACTCCAACTCTCTGTGAGTACCTGGGCCAGGCTATTAGACACTCACCTGTTTCTAAATGGGAGGTGATAGTGGATCATAATGGAGGCTCCCGTTTTCTCAATTAATACAGTCAACTCAGGGGTCTGGAACATCACATGACCATATTATGATTACTACTGATTCCCATAGTGTCTGATACAGCTATCTCAACAGCTTTATATATTATATACTTTATATATTCACTACCGTTCAAAAGTTTGGGTCACTTAGAAATGTCCTTGTTTTCCATGAAAACATACATGAAATTAGTTGCAAAATGAATAGGAAATATAGTCAAGACGTTGACAAGGTTATAAATAATGATTTTTAATTTGAAATAATAATTGTGTCCTTCAAACTTTGCTTTCGTCAAAGAATCCTCCATTTGCAGCAATTACAGACTTGCAGACCTTTGGCATTCTAGTTGTCAATTTGTTGAGGTAATCTGAAGAGATTTCACCCCATGCTTCCTGAAGCACTTCCCACAAGTTGGATTGGCTTGACGTGCACTTCTTACACGTACCATACGGTCAAGCTGCTCCCACAACAGCTCAATCGGGTTGAGATCCGGTGACTGTGCTGGCCACTCCATTATAGAATACCAGCTGACTGCTTCTTCCCTAAATAGTTCTTGCATAGTTTGGAGCTGTGCTTTGGGTCATTGTCCTGTTGTAGGAGGAAATTGGCTCCATTTAAGTGCCGTCCACAGGGTATGGCATGGCGTTGCAAAATGGAGTGATAGCCTTCCTTCTTCAGATCCTTTTACCCTGTACAAATCTCCACTTTAACACCACCAAAAGACCCCCAGACCATCACATTGCCTCCACCATGCTTGATAGATGGCGTCAAAGCACTCCTCCATCATCTTTAAATTTTTTCTGCGCATCACGAATGTTCTTCTTTGTGATCCGAACACCTCAACTTAGATTCCTATGTCCATAACTCTTTTTTCAATCTTCCTCTGTCCAGTGTCTGTGTTCTTTTGCCCATCTTAATCTTTTATTTTTATTGGCCAGTCTGAGATATGGCTTTTTTCTTTGCACACATGCCTAGAAGGCCAGCATCCCGGAGTCGCCTCTTCACTGTTGACGTTGAGACTGGTGTTTTGGTGTGTACTATTTAATGAAGCTGCCAGTTGAGGACTTGTGAGGCGTCTGTTTCTCAAACTAGACACTCTAATGTACTTGTCCTCTTGCTCAGTTGTGCACCGGGGCTTCCACTGCTCTTTATATTCTGGTTAGAGCCAGTTTGCTCTGTTCTGTGAAGGGAGTAGTACACAGCATGTACGAGATCTTCAGTTTCTTGGCAATTTCTCGCATGGAATAGAACAAGAATAGACTAATGCGTTTCAGAAGAAAGTTATTTGTTTCTGGCCATTTTGAGCCAGTAATCGAACCCACAAATGCTGTTGCTCCAGATACTCAACTAGTCTAAAGAAGGCCAGTTTTATTGCTTCTTTAATCAGAACGACAGTTTTCAGCTGTGCTGACATAATTGCAAAATGGGTTTCTAATGATCAATTAGCCTTTTAAAATGATAAACTTGGATTAGCTAAGACATCGTGCCATTGGAACACAGGAGTGATGGTTGCTGATAATGGGCCTCTGTACGCCTATGTAGATATTCCATTAAAAAATCTGCCGTTTCCAGCTACAATAGTAATTTACAACATTAACATGTCTGCACTGTATTTCTGATCAATTTTATGTTATTTAAAAAAAAGTAAGTTCTACTAAGTGACACCAAACTTTTGAACGGTAATATATATATATGTTATATATATCCATCATTCTTAAATGGAAGATATATATATTATATATATATTATATATAACACAGTGCATTCGGAAAGTATTCAGACCCTTGACTTTTTCCACATTTTGTTACATTACAGCCTTATTCTAAAATGGATTAAATAGTTTTTTCCCCTCATCATTCTACAACAATACCATAATGACAAGCGAAAACAGGTTTTTAGAAATCTTTACACATTTATTACAAATAAAAGACAGAAATACCTTATTTACATAGGTATTCAGACCCTTTGCTGTAAGACTTGAAATTGAGCTCAGGTGCATCCTGTTTCCATTGATCATCCTTAATGTTTCTACAACTTGATTGGAGTCCACCTGTGGTAAATTCAAATGATTGGACATGATTTTGAAAAGCACACACCTGTTTATATAAGGTCCCACAGTAGACAGTGCATGTCAGAACCAAAACCAAGCCATGAGCTCGAAGGAATTGTCCGTAGAGTTCCGGAGAGGATTGTGTCGAGGCACAGATCTGGGGAAGGGTACCAAAAAATGTCTGCAGCATTGAAGGTACTCAAGAACACAGTGGCCTCCATCATTCTTAAATGGAAGAAGTTTGGAACCACCAAGACTTTTCGTAGAGCTGGCCACCCGGCCAAACTGAGCAATTGGGGGAGAAGGGCCTTGGTCAGGGACGTGACAAGAACCCGATGGTCACTCTGACAGAGCTCCAGAGTTCCTCTGTGGAGATGGGAGAACCTTCCAGAAGGACAACAATTCTCTGCAGCACTCCACCAATCAGGCCTTTATGGTAGAGTGGCGAGACGTTAGCCACACCTCATTAAAAGAGCACATGACAGCCCGCAAGGACTCAGCCATGAGAAACAAGATTTTCTGGTCTGATGAAACCAAGATTGAACTCTTTGGCCTGAATGCCAAGGCGTCACATCTGGAAGATCGCTACTTCCTTGATCCACGTGAAGAAAACCTGG
>NC_036866.1:40756557-40760049 GCF_002910315.2 Salvelinus sp. IW2-2015
GTCAAAATGTCGGTTTCCTCAGAAATATGTCTGTCTTTCCTTGGATGGATCGTGATGCTAACTGTGTTGCTTCATCACGTTGTTGTATTTTAGGATTCTGAGCTGAACGACCTGAGGAAGACCGTAGAGCACATGAAGAAGCAGAACACAGCAGCCCAGGCAGCCATCGACGGTGTCATCAACCTGCCAGAGCTCACTGCAAAGGTGATAGGCCAGGTGAGAAGTTACCTCCCACATCAACATGAAAACCCAACAAGACAGATGTCTATTGGCTAGTGAGAAAAAGGGCATCTGACACCGAATCAGAATGGATTAGAATTCTATGCTGGTCCCTGTCTCACCCTCTGTCTTGTGCATCCCACAGCCTCAGACAATGGAAGCCCCCAGTCTCAGCAGGATCTGTGTATCCGCAGACAGCACTCATCTGACAGTGTGTCTAGCATCACCAGCGCCACCAGCCACTCCAGCGTGGGCAGCAACTTGGAGCTGGACGCCAAGAACAAAAAGACGAGAAAGACTGGGTAGGTCTTCCACTTTCTGTCATCTAGCTGGCTGGCTAGTTGTCTGTCTGTCCCTCTATGTCTGTCTGTTTATCAACATGGCTGGCTAGCTGTCTGTCTGTCCCTCTATGTCTGGCTGTTTATCAACATGGCTGGCTAGCTGTCTGTCTGTCCCTCTATGTCTGTCTGTTTATCAACATGGCTGGCTAGCTGTCTGTCGCTCTGTGTCTGTTCGTCTGTCTGTCTCTGTCTGCACGTCTAATCTGTCAGATGTTCTTGCCCTTTCCTCCAATCCTTCTGTTTGTGCTCAGCCTTCTTGCGCAGAGCAAAGGTGAATATGGTTATTGTTGTTAGTGAGCTGCTCTAGAAACTAGATTGTGAGTTGACAATTGTGAGGTGTTTCCCTTATTACACATGGCAAAACCGCAAAGAAACTGCACGCAACTACGAAAAGGTCACCTGCTTAATCTGTTTAGTCAGGAGACACGAGTTTAGGTCAATATACTCGTGCATTTTCTGCCTGTAGAAAAGAGTGTGTACACAGTATGTATGTTGGTTGAATACTGCCTGTACTAACCAATGAAGTCAATTTAAAATGTCTGCGTGTGTGTTCTTTTGTCCTGATATGATGCTGTTGCGTGTGCTGGAGGGAAGGTGAATGATGACTATGTACGCAGACGGTGATGATACTAGTATCTGTGTATAGTTAGAAGTACAACCGTGGCGTACCTGACTATTTGACCACAAGGGGGCAGATGACTACTGAGTTTAAATATCTAAATCTCCCCTTTAGTGGTTGAGTAGTCGTGTCAATTAGTGAGAAGTTTATAAAATGATAACTCTTCCTCCCTAGCCTTGTGTTCATTCCTTGTTTGTAGCTGTGAGGGTATAGTTTGCGTTCAGTCTCTTTAGTGAGCTGCCTTGTGTACAGGCTATTCTATGTCCTTAAGACCTTGTACAAGTTTCGTGGATTGTTCCTGTCTTAACAAAACAAATCCACCATACCTCTATTGTGTCTCCAAGCTAAAAGTTGAAATTGTCTATGATCAGCATGCTGTGGTCTTGTCTTTCCCCTCTTGTGCTCTCCTATCGTGTGGAGGTCTATGAGGTAAGATTAACACACTAATTTCCAGAATATACTTTTATTCCTTGATTAGGTGGAGATAGTGAAAGAGTAGAAGTTTGTAACTGTTTTGTGATTCAAAATGTATTTCTGGGCATTTTTTCACACTTATATGTCTGTGTGCTTTACTATGTAATCAGGTATCTCTGTTTTCTTCTCTTCTCTGACCCCATCCCCATCCTTGGCGCAGCTGCGGAGCTCTTTCAAGCAGGCATTGGGAAGAAGAAGTCGTCCAAGTCTGCGTCCTCCCACTCCGACGCAGAAGAGATTGCCGACTGTTCCCTGCCCTCCTCCCCCAAGCTAACTGCATATAACGGCTCCACCGCCTCAACACCCATGATCCGGAACTCCCCACCTCAACTCTCGTGAGTACCTTCTCCCACTCCAACTCTCTGTGATACCTTCTCCCACTCCAAACTCTCTGTGTACCCATGAGTACCTTCCCAATATCTCTGGTTGTGTAGTACCCTCTTCGTTCACAACTCTCTGTGAGAGTACCTTCTCCCACTCCAACTCTCTGTGAGTACCTTCTCCCACTCCAACTCTCTGTGAGTACCTTCTCCCACTCCAACTCTCTGTGAGTACCTGGGCCCAGGCTATTAGACACTCACCTGTTTCTAAATGGGAGGTGATAGTGGATCATAATGGAGGCTCCCTGTTTTCTCAATTAATACAGTCAACTCAGGGGTCTGGAACATCACATGACCATATTAATGATTACTACTGATTCCCATAGTGTCTGATACAGCTATCTCAACAGCTTTATATATTTATATACTTTATATATTCACTACRGTTCAAAAGTTTGGGGTCACTTAGAAATGTCCTTGTTTTCCATGAAAACATACATGAAATMAGTTGCAAAATGAATAGGAAATATAGTCAAGACGTTGACAAGGTTATAAATAATGATTTTTAATTGAAATAATAATTGTGTCCTTCAAACTTTGCTTTCGTCAAAGAATCCTCCATTTGCAGCAATTACAGACTTGCAGACCTTTGGCATTCTAGTTGTCAATTTGTTGWGGTAATCTGAAGAGATTTCACCCCATGCTTCCTGAAGCACTTCCCACAAGTTGGATTGGCTTGACGTGCACTTCTTACGTACCATACGGTCAAGCTGCTCCCACAACAGCTCAATCGGGTTGAGATCCGGTGACTGTGCTGGCCACTCCATTATAGAATACCAGCTGACTGCTTCTTCCCTAAATAGTTCTTGCATAGTTTGGAGCTGTGCTTTGGGTCATTGTCCTGTTGTAGGAGGAAATTGGCTCCAATTAAGTGCCGTCCACAGGGTATGGCATGGCGTTGCAAAATGGAGTGATAGCCTTCCTTCTTCAAGATCCCTTTTACCCTGTACAAATCTCCCACTTTAACACCACCAAAAGACCCCCAGACCATCACATTGCCTCCACCATGCTTGATAGATGGCGTCAAGCACTCCTCCATCATCTTTTAATTTTTTCTGCGCATCACGAATGTTCTTCTTTGTGATCCGAACACCTCAAACTTAGATTCCTATGTCCATAACTCTTTTTTCCAATCTTCCTCTGTCCAGTGTCTGTGTTCTTTTGCCCATCTTAATCTTTTATTTTTATTGGCCAGTCTGAGATATGGCTTTTTCTTTGCAACACTGCCTAGAAGGCCAGCATCCCGGAGTCGCCTCTTCACTGTTGACGTTGAGACTGGTGTTTTGTGTGTACTATTTAATGAAGCTGCCAGTTGAGGACTTGTGAGGCGTCTGTTTCTCAAACTAGACACTCTAATGTACTTGTCCTCTTGCTCAGTTGTGCACCGGGGCTTCCCACTGCTCTTTATATTCTGGTTAGAGCCAGTTTGCTCTGTTCTGTGAAGGGAGTAGTACACAGC
>NC_036866.1:40764472-40835185 GCF_002910315.2 Salvelinus sp. IW2-2015
TTGTACGAGATCTTTCAGTTGTCTTGGCATTTCTCGCAATAAAATAGAACAAGGAATAGACTAATGCGTTTCAAGAAGAAAGTTATTTACCACGGAAGAAGCCACTGCTTTCCAAAAAAACATTGCTGCATTTCTGAAGTTTACAAAAGTGCACCTGGATGTTCCACAGCGCTACTGGCAAAATATTCTGTGGACAGATGAAACTACAGTTGAGTTGTTTGGAAGGAACACACAACACCGTGTGGAGAAACAAAYGCACAGCACACCAACATCAAAACCTCATCCCAACTGTAATGTATTGTGGAGGGAGCATCATMGTTTGGGGCTGCTTTGCTGCCTCAGGGCCTGGATAGCTTGCTATCACAGAAAAATGTATTCCCAAGTTTATCAAGACATTTTGCAGAAGAATGTTAGGCTATATGTCCGCCAATTGAAGCTCAACAGAAGTTGGGTGATGCAACAGGACAACAACCCAAAACACAGTAGTAAATCAACAACAGAAGGCTTCAACAGGCTTCAACAGAAGAAAATACGCCTTCTGGAGAGTCCTGACCTCAACCCGATTGAGATGCTGTGGCATGACCTCAATAGAGCAGTTCACACCAGACATCCCAAGAATATTGCTGAACTGAAACAGTTTTGTAAAGAGGAATGGTCCAAAAATCCTCCTGACCGTTGTGCATGTCTGATCCACAGATACAGAAAATGTTTGGTTGAGGTTATTGCTGCCAAAGGAGGGTCAACCAGTTATTAAATCCAAGGGTTCACATACTTTTCCCATCCTGCACTGTGAATGTTTACACGGTGTGTTCAATAAAGACACGAGTGTGTTATTTGTTTAAGCAGACTATGTTTGTCTATTGTTGTGACCTAGATGCAGATCAGATCAAATGTTATGACAAATCTATGCAGAAATACAGGTATTTCCAAAGGGTTCACATACTTTGTCTTGCCACTGTATATATACAGTACCAGTCAAAAGTTTGGACACACCTACTCATTCAAGGGTTTTTCTTTATTTGTACAATTATAGTGGCTACATTGTTAGAAATCAATAGGCGAAGAACATCACACCTATTTGGTCTATGTTATAAGTACACAGTACTATGGAACCACATCACTCGTAGATAACCAAAAAAAGTGTTCCAACCAAAAAACATATAAGACAGTTGCCTTGAACAGCTTTGCACACACCCTTGGCGCATGTCCTCTCAAACAGAGCTTTCCAGAATAGCGTATGTCAACGTTGAAATAGCCAATTTCAATTAAGCAGGGTGTGAGGCTTCTGTTAAAAGTTAAATTGTAGGAATTATTGTCCTTCTTTGGAGCGCATTCAGGGTAAGAAAAGGCTGAGACTCAAAGCAAGGATAAATATTTCAAAATCTTCAAGACTGTTGGAAAAGTTCTTCGGAATCAGATTACTGCACCATCGCGAGAGAACTTGGCTCGTCATAAGTGAAAGAGACCGCCACAGGTAAAGGAAGACCCAGAGTTACTCTGCTGTAGAGGAAATTTTTCATTTGAGTTAACTGCATCCTCAGATTGCAGCCCCAAACAACAAATGCTTCACAGAGTTTAAGTAACATTCACATCTCAACATCAAATTTGTTTAGAGAGGGAGGAGACGAGCTGAACAGGCCTTCATGGTCGAATTGCTGGCAAGAAACCACTACTAAAGGACACACAATAGAAGAAGAGACTTGCTTGGACAAGAACACGAAATGGACATTAGACCGGTAAAATCTGTCCTTTGGTCTAAAAGAATTGAGTCCCACGCCCACATTAAAAATTTTGTCACGCATAAGATTTGAATAATTTTTCCAAGCTAGCTGCTTGTTTCCATACTTAATTCCGTTTTCAAACCTTTAAACTTTGTGAGACGTAGAGTAGTGTAACGGAGATACTTTCAGGTGTCCCGCAGCTGGGGTCTTCCCCAAACCGTTGCATCATGGAAGTTTTAAAAAAAGGTGGATGAATATTGAATCGCCTCACAAACATGGTGGCGGGGGAGGATCAGAGGTAGGCTACGGAAGAGTGTGGATGGGTGGTGGGGTGGTGCCAGTTGGTTGACGCGTGGTGACACGTGGTCAAGGGCCCTACGTGAATGGTAGTCGCATAATATTATAGTGAACTGTTTAATATTTTAATTATAATCAAAATTGCTGCTTCTCAATAGATTTATTATGAGAATTTTCATGGACAATCTCGGCCACACTAATTAACCCAAGAGTTCACTACAGGCTTCACGCCACAGCATTCTAGACGAAGCGGCGAGGGCTGGACTATATATGGAAAATGGTTTATAAATAAAACATAAATATAAGAAGATTACACATAAACCGGAAAATGGACAGGCAAATAAAATTCAGCTAGATGTTGGTATGCCCTCCTCACAAAGAATAACTATTTAAGGTGTATATTGCGCTTAGTGGGACTTGATCGTCAAATCTATTGTTCATATTTTTTATAATGAATATACATCAACATGGACAATGAACCATCGCAAAACAATCCAACCACCTCATGCAATGGGCTGTTGTATTAGTGGACTTATTTGAGACTATAAGGAAGAGAGAAGTGATAGAGAGGACGATTTTAAAAAAAAAAATACGGAATGGAAAAGAAGAGTTAGTCTTTTGTCAGGACATGAAAATGATCCATGGCTCCTCGCAAAATAGCCCCATGTTGTAATTGTCTTTCTCTGTTTCTTTAATTGTATCAGTTTAGTAACCACGATCACCTGACCGTATCAACCCATTTGAGATGGTTTGGGAGATGGGATTGGAGAATGTGAAATAATTAATTATCCTACAGAGTGATATTGGAAATGCAGCCAATCAAGTGCTCAGCAATATTGGTTGTGGATATCCCTTTCTAACACTTTGTTTGGTATTCAACATTTTTTTTTCTCTTTATGGTTGACTTAGTCTTTTTGGGTTTGTATTTTTCAAAGAGAAATGCCTAGAGGGAATAGTCGTACCAAAGCTGTTCATCAAGTATGGCAGCAAAGGGTTGGGCCGCAACAAATTCGCTATTAAAAAACCATTTTTTGAATTTTGAAGATTCAAATTATTAAAGCCGATATGCGGATTTGAATGGCTGTTGGTTGTTTTAACGGTTATTGCATAAAACCACTTTTTTGGTTACTTCATGATTCTACATGTGTTATTTCATAGTGTTGATGTCTTCACTATTATTCTACAAATAAAGAAAAACCCTTGAATGAGTAGGTGTGTCCACACTTTTGACTGGTACTGTATGTGTGCGTGTATATATATATATATATATATATACACGGTATATCCCAGTATCCCAAGCTGTGTGTGTGTGTGTTATCATTAGAGACTGCATGGCCTCATTGTTTTAGTCAATAGTTGGATGTTTGTATTGAAGCTGTTCTTCTCTTGTCTGTTTGTCTGTGTGTGTCTCTAGTCCCTTTCTCTCTCCCCTGCCTGTTAGTGGGCGTGGCTGGGGCGGTAACACTGGGGTGTTGAGGACTGGTTCTCTCGCTCGGTAATAGAGTATGAAAACTGTCTGAATAACCCACAGTCACTTTATGAGCAATTCTGATGATGGCTAATCCTAACAAATGTCCTTGATGCACCAAATTATTATTTAACCAATTAATATCAACTCGATCACTCATGCCATGTTGTGCCATTGAAACTGGAATTCTGAGCCAATCACACACATCCTTCACAGGACTTTGATCTTGRCCTGTTTACAATTGCCTGAACCCCTATCTATCGCACAGTGATTCAGTGCCTCTGGATTAACTTGGAATAAGCGACAATCATTTTTTGCAGTGACAAACCAATAATTTGTACAGCATGTTACTGAGAATGATAATTGTGCTCCATGAGGTTTCTCGGGYATGTGCTCTTGAGGACTAGCATTCTGTTTAACCCTGAACTGACCAGACATCTGTCTCGTCTGCAGGATCTCAGAGTGCACAGACAGCGAGGCGGAGACGGTGATGGCGCTCCGCAGCGAGCTCCGAGACAAGGACATGAAGCTGACTGACATACGCCTGGAGGCCCTCAGCTCCGCCCACCAGCTGGACCAGCTCAGGGAGTCCATGAACCGCATGCAGGTGAGGGTGACTGAAACATGACCACATATGACCATTGATATGACATGATGAGGGCCTGGAMGTTTCCCTGACCTTGTGACCTGGCATTTTCCTGGTCAAGGTTTGCATGGTCAGGGGAAAACTCCTCACCCTAGAAATGACRACGCAAACATTGGCCATCATAAAGCATGTCAAATACAAAGTGGTACGATGCWGTGAGTTATGTTTGACCTGATGTGTTCTAATCTGTCCTCAGGGTGAGATAGAGAGGCTGAAGACAGAGAACGACTGTATGAAGATGGAGAGTCAGGGCAGCTGCAGCAGAGCAGCCTCACAAGCCTCAGTGGCCTCACCCTCAGCGGGCCAGTCACAGCATAGCCTCGCTCTAACAGAGTCCACCAGCCTCGGTAAGAGAGAGAGTGTGAGTGAGCGAGCGAGCGTACGTGCATGCGTGTGTGTGCGCGCCTGTGTTAGTCTTTGTGCGCGAGCATGTGCATTCACCTGTCCATGTGTGTGTGTTTGTAGTCCTGTCTGCTGTAGCTAATATCTATGTCCCTGTCTCTGTAGACATGTTGTTGGAGGACAACGGGGACGGTAGCTCACGGAAAGAAGGACGACACGTCAAGGTGGTCGTAACTCTAGATGAGGATGCCAAGTGGAAAGAGGTACGAAACTTCTTACACTTCCAACCCCCCAGAAATTACAATGGCTAACAAAAAAATGTATGCCTTTCACCTTATTTGTCCTTAATATCAGATCTTATGATAAGTTCGTCCTCATATTTTATAGGAGCGTAGACCTCGTCAGTTCCTGATTGGGTGCATTGGTGTCAGTGGGAAAACCAAATGGGATGTGCTGGATGGGGTGGTCAGACGTCTCTTTAAGGTAAATCAACAGACACCAAAAACTCAGCCTGGTAGAGGAGTGACTAGAGTGACACTTGTATCTGACATGTGATTGGTTTGTGGTCCTTTGTCGGATGTATGATTGGTCCATTGTCCTGTATCTGATGTTTGATTGGTCTCTGGTCCTGCAGGAGTACATTATCCACGTGGACCCAGTGAGCCAGCTGGGTCTAAACTCAGACAGTGTCCTGGGCTATAGCATRGGGGACATCCATCGCACACGTGGGACTGACACCCCTGAACTCCTGCCCTGTGGATACCTCGTTGGAGACAGTGACACCATCTCTGTCTCTCTCAAAGGTATGGGCAAGAATGGACCTCTCGGAAGTTTGGAAAATTAGAACTATACCTTTATCACTCGCGTTGTTTTTGCTAGCAGTCAATATTTAAATAAATTTGAACCCTGTAATTAAAAGCTGTCTGGATCAGTCAATAACAACACCAGTGAACCTATCCTTTAATGTATGTGTCCTCTGCTGCCCCCTGCCTGCAGGTGTGTGTGAGCACAGCCAAGACGACTTGGTGTTTGAGACGCTGATCCCCAAACCCCTGCTGCAGCGCTACGTGTCCCAGCTCCATGAGCACCGTAGGATCATCCTGTCTGGCCCCAGTGGCACCGGGAAGAGTTTCCTGGCCAGCCGATTGGCCGAACACATAGTGCTGAGGGAAGGGAGAGAGGTCACCGACGGGACCATTGCCACGTTCAACGTAGACCACAAGTCCAGCAAGGTCTGTCAAACACTATCATGATTGTTGAATGTAGTTGAATGTAGGAAATAACCTTTACCAAGGCATGCTTTCTGTATGATAGTGGAGGTGCCAAAATGTAACCGATATGGAAGTATATGAGAGAGGAGATTCACAAATGGAAATGCTTATTCCCTTTATATTGCAAATTGGAACTGTTGGAGGATACAGTAATTGGAAAAGAGTGTTGCCAGGTGACATATGACGTAGATATATCAACGTAGATCAACGATCAGGGTAGCGAGGTTCGCCATCTCTGGTATTTACTTTTTTTGCTTTTGTAGTAATACTCTACTTCTTACTAAGATGTCTAACGTTTACAAACCCAGCAGGTTTGCTCCAGTTGTAATAGGTTTATACATTGTGCGTGGCTTTTAAACTGTATTTTTGTTTCCAACATTTGCTAACATAGGTACACATATAAACCATGGCATAGAAGGATGTACAGTGGCTTGCGAAAGTATTCACCCCCTTTGGCATTTTTCCTATTTTTTGCCTTACATCCTGGAATTAAAATGGGTTTGTTGGGGGGGTTGTATCATTTGATTTACACAACATGCGTACCACTTTYAAGATGAAAAACATTTTTTATTGTGAAACAAACAAGAAATAAGACAAAAAAACAGAACTTGAGCGTACATAACTATTCACCCTCCCCAAAGTCAATACTTTGTAGAGRCACCTTTTGCAGCAATTACAGCTGCAAGTCTCTTAGGGTATGTCTCTATAAGCTTGGCACATCTAGCCACTGGGATTTTTGCCCATTCTTCAAGGCAAAACTGCTCCAGCTCCTTCAAGTTGGATGGGTTCCGCTGGTGTACAGCAATCTTTAAGTCATACCACAGATTCTCAATTGGATTGAGGTCTGGGCTTTGACTAGGCCATTCCAAGACATTTAAATGTTTCCCCTTAAACCACTTGAGTATTGCTTTAACAGTATGCTTAGGGTCATTGTCCTGTTGGAAGGTGAACATCCGTCCCAGTCGCAAATCTCTGGAAGACTGAAACAGGTTTCCCTCAAGAATTTCCCTGTATTTAGAGCCATCCATCATTCCTTCAATTCTTACCAGTTTCCCAGTCCCTGCRGATGAAAACCATCCCCACAMCATGATGCTGCRACCACCATGCTTCATCGTGGGGATGGTGTTCTCTGGGTGATGTGAAGTGTTGAGTTTGCACCAGACATAGCGTTTTCCTTGATGGCCAAAAAGCTCAATTTTAGTCTCATCTGACRAGAGTACCTTCTTCCATATGTTTGGGGAGTCTCCCACATGCATTTCGGCAAACAACAAACATGTTTGCTTATTTCTTTCTTTAAGCAATGGTTTTTTTCTGGCAACTCTTCTGTAATGCCCAGCTCTGTGGAGTGTYGGTCTTATGGACAGATACTCCAATCTCCGCTGTGGAGCTTTGCAGCTCCTTCAGGATTATCTTTGATCTCTTTGTTGCCTCTGATTAATGCCCTCCTTGCCTGGTCTGTGAGTTTTGGTGGGCGGCCCTCTCTTGGCAGGTTTGTTSTGGTGCCATATTCTTTCAATTTTTTAATAATGGATTTAATGGTGCTCCGTGGGATGTTCAAAGTTTCAGATATTTTTTTTATAACCCAACCCTGATCTGTACTTCTACACAACTTTGTCCCTGACCTGTTTGGAGAGATGCTTGGTCTTCATATTGTCGCTTGCTTGGTGGTGCCCCTTGCTTAGTGGTGTTGCAGACTCTGGGGCCTTTCAGAACATGTGTATATATACTGAGATCATGTGACAGATCATGTGACACTTAGATTGCGCACAGGTGGACTTTATTTAACTAATTATGTGACTTCTGAAGGTAATTGGTTGCACCAGATCTTACTTAGGGGCTTCATTTCAAAGAGGGTGAATACATATGCACGCACCACTTTTCATTTATTTATTTTTTTAATATATTTTTTCACTTCACCAATTTGGACTATTTGTCCATTACATGAAATCCAAATAAAAATCAATTTAAATGACAGGTTGTAATGAAACAAAATAGGAAAAACGCCAAGGGGGATGAATACTTTTGCAAGTACCCTTGTTCTCTTGGGACATCATCTGCAGGCAGGGTTTCACAGCTCTCTGTCTGAGGACAGAAAACATCAAAGAAACAGGTTTCATTATATACTCAAATTAGACAGCACATATTATGTTGCTACATGTATATCTCTGTCCTAAGTTTTCCTCTCTAGGGACTGGTACTAGAGAGTATTTTCATAATGTCCTCCCACGAAGGTACTTGCCCTATCCAGAGTAGTCTACTCTCTCRCTTCTCTGACAGCTGGAGCTGCTAACGTTAATCTGTTCACCTTCCATGACTGTTAGCTACCTAGCTACAAATGTATTTTGAGTTTGTGTTTTTCATCAAGATAGCTAGCTAATATGAAGTTATTTTTTTATTTAACTAGCTAAGTCAAATAAGAAATAAATATTATTTACAATGACAGCCTACCCTGGCGACGCTGGGCTAATTGTGCGCCACCCTATGGGACTCCCAATCACAGCCAGATGTGATGCAGCCTGGATTTGAAACAGGTACTGCAGTAATGCTCCTTGCACTGAGATTCAGTGTCTTAGACCACTGTGCCACTCGGGAGTTAGCTTGCTGTTAGCTCGCTGGTGATATTAATTTCCACTTAGCTAGTTATACCGTATGTAAAGTTGGCTAGCTAGCWAGGTATCACGTTTCAGGTAAGATCCAGATGCAGACAGTGTCGAAGTAACAAAAGTTTATTACTCGTACAGGGGCAGTCAAAATGACAGGTCAGAGGCAGGCAGAGGTCAGTAATCCAGAAAGGGTGCAAAAGGTCCAGAACGGCAGGCAGTCTCAGGGTCGGGGCAGGTAGAAACGTCAAAACCGGGAAAAACTTGAAAACAGACACTAGAACAGACAGGAGCAAGGGGGAAAACACTGGTAGGTTTCACGAAACAAAATGAACTGTCAACAGACAATCAGAGAACACAGGTATAAATACACTGGGGATAATGGGGAAGATGGGCGACACCTGGAGAGAGGTGGAGACAAGCACAAAGACAGGTGAAACAGATCAGGGTGTGACACTAGATAACATTACATTAGACGCTCATTTGGGTTTAGCCAGCACACTAACATGAAGTTACTGTAGCAAGCTAGCTAGCTAATAATATATTGTTTTTGATCATTTTCTAAATGTATTTATTAACTTGTAAATATAAATATGTTCTCCCACTACCTCCATTTTCTGGGTCCTAAGAAAAACTAAATAATGGGAAATCTTCCCGATATTTTTGGTGGTAGCAAAATTCAGCCAGCTAGTGATGGGGTGATTAATACTGGAGCTCTGATGCCATTTTCAAAGCATACTGATTCGACACAACATATCAATGCTTGTATCAAAGCAAAGATTATGAATTTCCTGAAAAGATACATGTCTCTCCGCCCTAACAACGGGAGTCGTTGTCTGCAAAGTGGCACTGTGGGCTGTTTAGCTCCCGCCTGTCCTTTCTTTGGATTGGTGGATACATCTCATTATTATAATCCCGTCAACCGTCTGTATTCAATAGAGAGAGATGCTATGCTACTAGCCTCATGTCATGAATATGTAGAGACAACTCCGATATTTTCTCACAGTTGCCGGGATGTCAGGTGTCCAACTTATGTCGGTACTCGTAACAACTTCAGCATTACGAAACTTCTATTCCATCAAATAAACCTCATGTYGCAAATAGGCTATACATTTTTTTTACCTGCTGGAGGGAGACAGATTTTCCGCCGAGTTGTGCCTCTCTCTTCCTCTTCCTCTCTGATCAAAGTAACAATACCACGTGATAATGACGTTCAAAGCTTTGGACGTCACACTATCATCTGACAGGTGTTGGAACTCGTAACTGAGTGCACCAACCTCTGCTGAAAGGAGGTTTGTTTTTATAACTAGATATTTCACCTTCTTAGCCAACCTGGTCTCAAATTCGCGACACTCCATTTAGTATGATATGTTACGTTTGGAATGGTTAAATAAGACAGATGGTTACWTAAGTCAAAATCGAAAGAAGGGTGGTTGGTTGGGGTGAATGAGTGGGCGTTGTTCCAAAGGTCGCGAGTTTGAATCTCATCACAGACAGCTTTAGCATTTTATCTACATAGCAACTTACTACTTTTTATCTACTTTAAAACTACTTACCATGTTAGCTAACTCTTCCCCATCCCTAACCTTAACCCTCTAACCTAATGCCTAAACTTAACCCTAACCCATAGCCTAGCTAATGTTAGCCACCTAGCTAGAATCTGTAATATATCATACATTTAGCAAATTTGTAACATATTGTACGTTTGGCAAGTTCGTAAACATATTGTACGTTCTGCAAATTTGTAACATATAATACTAATTGTAATTTGTAACATATACAAGTGGGTGACGGACATGCAAAAATGAATACATACCATATGAAACGTAACATATCATGCTCAATGATGTGTCTCTGAATTACGTACAGAATAATGTGAAATGCTCTGAGGTCAGGTTGCAACAGCAGGTGGAAAGATAGCTCAGGGCCTAGAGCCATATGTCAGAGGAATCTATCCTGAAATCATAGCACACTTTTATAGAATCTTGACAAGACCGATTTACATGTTTTTTATTTCTTAAACAGTGATTGTAAATTAAACCGCTCTAGTATTATGGAACCAAAGTTTTYTGTTAATATGTAAAAGTGAGTTGAAAAAGTTTAATTCAAACCCAAGGCAAGCAGTTACCGTGTGATAAAGTAAATGTAAATGTATAAATTACTTTGTTTGATCCCTCAGTCAGTGGATCCTGCTGTGGCTTCCAAATGGACCTCTGCTGGACACTACTTACAGACTTACTCAAGATATTATTCTCCATTTCTTACCGAACAGGTGGATCTGCCCATAGAGCAGCGAGTGAGTCTCTTGCCTTGTGGAGGCTCAGGATCAAATCCCTGTACAGATTACACATATTTTTGTTAAACAAATATTGAAACACTGGCAACATTGTATTTCTAACTTTTAAATGGTGAGTTTCAATAAGCATAGGCTGTTCAGTTTTTTTATTTAACATCTTAAATCACGCAATGGAGCCAACGTCTTTTGTAAATATTTTGTTTCWAACAAAAAATCGAGGTTGCTTGTTTCAAAGCACAGACAGATAGTTTCAAAGTAYCATTACCATCGATGACGTCCGAAGCTTCGTTTGATCACCTGCTTTTTCGAACCGCATGTTGCAAAATGTGAGATCCCACTGATTTCACCGTGGTGCCGGTGCTTTTTTGATGCAAAGTTGCTTTCGAACACTGACCTCCACTGGACACTTTATGTACACATATAGATCCATTTCTTCCAGTTTATAGCACCTGYACGGTAGCTCAGCAGGTAGGGACAGGGATTTGGGATCAGACKCCAGCATAGGCACAAAATCTAATTCTTGCTGTGGTTGAATTTTTAAAAAACAAGCAAACCACACGCTCTTCRTATTGTTGTTTATTAGTTTAGCCTATGATAATCTTTTGTCTTCAGCATCCTAAATAATGAACCTGGAAGAAAAAAGGGAAACCTGGTATTCGTATCAATTGCGCCATGACGTTTTGATGGGTGCAACAAGTCTATGTAAACATCAAACATGCRTATATGTTACTAAGAACACTTTTATTTGGCACAATTTGGGAAATGGGTGCAATTGCGGCCCACATTTCAGGGCGTTCCTGCATGTTGGCATTCCTGCATCTGCAGGAACTTCTCTTTATACTTCTATTGGTAKATTTTTTTGTTAGGACAGGCGGAAGGCGGGGGCGCTCCGGTAAGGTAGATGGCTGTAATACACAATAATGTTGGATGCCAGCAGCCGATCAACCCCACAGAAGAAGGGGCAGGGGCGACAACGGTAGCTAGTTAGCCGTACACCGGTAGACAGTGTCCTTTGCCCCTGCCTGTCGGGCAATGTTTTCCAGCAGTTCTGTTAAAGACGGCGAGGACAGCTGTTCGTTRGGCAGGCGGGAGAAAAGGACGCTGTGTGCTAGCTTAGCAAGCTAGTCCTAAGGAGGACTTTGATACACAGCAGGCGGGAGCRGGGGGCGACACTGTGTGCTATTTAACTAGTAAGCGTTCATGCAGGAACCAATGGGATGCTCAAGGGGGGGTGGGGGTATTCAGGAAGGAACCAATGGGATGCTCGAGGGGAGGCGTTCTTGCAGATGCAGGAATGCCCACATGCAGGAACGCCCCAAATTGCGGGCTGCAGTTGCACACTATTGGAATTTCATGAAAGGGTTCACAAAGCCTCGGTGTCCCATCACTACAGCCAGCCATGTGGAAGATTGGAGAACACACAGGGCACCAAAGTTCCAGCAGACTGACTCTGGTCTTCCAACATGGAGCCTGGTGTGGTTGCTCAGTGATTTGTGACGCAACTGCAACCCCTCTATAGATTAAATTATTTTTATGTCATTAGTAATGTACTGTGGTATTTTAGAGGCTGTATGGGGAATCATTTTGTGGTTAATGTGGAAATTATTAACTACTGTCTTTGTAAACTCTTCTCTCTGGTGTCCAGGAGCTGCGTCAGTACCTGTCTAACCTGGCTGACCATTGCAACAGTACGAGTCATGGGGTGGACATGCCCCTGGTGGTAATACTGGACAACCTGCACAACGTCAGCTCTCTAGGAGAGGTCTTCAATGGCCTGCTCAGCTGCAAGCACCACCAATGGTCAGTACACACACACACACACACACACACACACACACACAGACTCACACACGCAGAGACACACAGACACACACACAGGCTCACATATGGGCATACACACAGGTGCACGCACTCACACAGTGTTAATTTGCTTGCTCTTACTCTGAAATGTATTGCCTTGTTTGTTCACAGTCCTTATATCATTGGAACAATGAACCAGGCTACATCATCCACTCCCAACCTGCAGCTTCATCATAACTTCAGGTACATCATATCTATAATGTTGTATGTGTTACTGTCTTTTTTTCAGTTCCAAGATAATGTTATTTGATGTCATCTCTATTCTGAAATGTAAAATATAATTGCTGTCATGTAGCTGCCACAAGGGGGCAGTATTTATACATTGATATGTCCTCTGCCTAACCCTCGTTTGAGGAGGTCTGTTTGAACAGTAACTGATCACCCTCTCTGCTGTTGTCTGTTTCCTGTGTGTGTCCTCTCTAGGTGGGTGCTGTGTGCCAACCACACTGAGCCGGTGAAGGGCTTCCTGGGTCGGTTCCTGAGGAGGAGGCTGATGGAGACGGAGATTAGCAGCCGGCAGCGCAACGCTGAGCTGGTGAGGATCATTGAGTGGATCCCTACTGTCTGGCATCACCTCAACCGCTTCCTGGAGTCCCACAGCTCCTCGGACGTCACCATCGGTAAGATTCACAGGAAATCACATTCATCTTCTTCTTTTCTCCTTTTGTTATTACATTATCTGGTCGTATTTTTTTTTACATTGTGATTTAGGAAATAGATGAATAGACTGTACTTGAATGAATACGTACTTTTCAATTGTATATTTTAGATTTGTCAATAAAGAAAATATATAAGGGACAAGATTGAAGGTTCTATGGAATGAAAGGGATGTTTTGTTGACGTTTGTCTGTCTCTCTTCCTCCCAGGGCCTCGCCTCTTCCTGTCTTGTCCCATGGATGTGGAGGGATCCAGAGTGTGGTTCACAGATCTGTGGAACTATTCCATCATTCCCTACATGCTGGAGGCTGTCCGAGAGGGGCTGCAGGTAAAATGACATAACGCTTGAAATGTGGCATCAATTTACATTTGTAGTAGCGCTAGCCCTTTTAATAATGGTTTGTAAACTAACGTACGGACACAGAGAGATACTACATAGAGTATACATAGAGTACGTACAGTGCCTTCAGAAAGTTTTCACACCCCTTGACTTTTTCCACATTTAGTTTTGTTACAGCCTGAATTTAAAATGGATTAAATGTAGATGTTTGTGTCACTGGTCTACACACAATACCCCATTATGTTTTTCAAAATGCTTACAAATTAATTAAAAATTAAAAGCTGAAATGTTATCTGTAAGGTCCCTCATTTGAGCATTGACAATTTCAAACACAGATTCAACCACGAAAACCAGGGAGGTTTTCCAATCCTTCACATAGAAGGGCACCTATTGGTAGATTAAAAAAAATAAAAAGAAGACATTGAATATCCCTTTGAGCATGATGAAGTTATTAATTACACTTTGGATGGTGTATCAATACACCCAGGCACTACAAAGATACAGGCGTCCTTCCTAACTCAGTTGCCGGAGAGGAAGGAAACCGCTCAGGGATTTCACCATGAGGCCAATGGTGACTTTAAAACAGTTACAGAGTTTAATGGCTGTGATGGGAGAAAACTGAGGATGGATCAACAACACTGTATTTACTCCACAATACTAACCTAAATGACAGTGAAAAGAAGGAAACCTGTACAGAATCAAATATTCCAAAACATACATCCTGTTTGCAACAAGGCACTAAAGTAATACTGCAAAAAAAAATCTAAAGGAATTAACTTATTTTCCTGAATACAAGGGTAAAGMTTTTTTTCTTCATTTTTATACTTTTACCCCCTTTTTCTCCCCAATTTCGTAATATCCAATTGGTAGTTACATTGGTTGTAATCTAGAAGAAAAAGAAACGCACACCTATTTGGCGAGGTGCTGGCTAGCAGAGTGGAAAACTTGAAAATAAAGGAGAGCCGCACACTCTAGGAGCTCAGATGCAAAAATACCCTGATGAAGACAGCTTGGCTGTCGAAACGTTGGACATTACATTTTTGCATCTGAGCTCCTAGAGTGTGCGGCTCTCCTTTATTTTCAAGTTACATTGGTTGTCCCAACACTGCAACTCCCCTACAGACTCGGGAGGAAATTCCCTACAAATCCTAGAGGAAAACCTGTTTCAGTCTACTTTCCACCAGACAATGGGAGATYAATTCAACTTTCAACAGGACAATAACCTAAAACACAAGGCCAAACTGMAGTTGCTTACCAAGAAGACAGTGAATGTTCCTGAGTGGCCGAGTTACAGTTTTGACTTAAATCTGCTTGACAATCTATGGCATGACCTGAAAATGGTTGTCTAGCAATGATCAACAACCAATTTGACAGAGTTTGAAGAATATAGAAAATAATAATGGGCAAATGTTGCATAATCCAGGTGTGGAAAGCTTTTAGAGACTTACCCAGAAAGACTCACAGCTGTAATCACTGCCAAAGGTGATTCTAACATGTATTGACTCAGGGGGTTGAATACTTATCAAATCAAGATATATTACTTTTTTTCTTTTTTTTTTAAATACAAATGTTCGGATTTTTCTTCCACTTTGACATTAGAGTATTTTGTGTAGATTGCTGTCAAAAACTGACAATGAAATCCATTTTAATCCCACTTTGTAACACAACAAAAAGTCAAGGGGTGTGAATACTTTCTGAAGYCACTGTTTATAATAAGCTGACACACACTTACTGTTTTTAATGAAAATCACTGAGCAGTTGTTATGAGTCTGTCGGTCTTCCAGATGTATGGGAGGAGAGCTCCGTGGGAGGATCCAGCACGGTGGGTGATGGAGAGCTACCCCTGGGCAGCRAGCCCCCTGCAGCACGAATGGCCCCAGCTGCTGCAGCTCCGGCCAGAGGARGTAGGCTTCGATGGATACTCCATCTCCAAAGATGACTGTCCCAGAAAACAGCTTCCCCATGGATGCACAGACGGAGACCCCCTGGTACGTTGATATAAGGCTTACACCTCCTGTTAACTTTTCTGACAATCTTTAACCCAAATATTGGTTGGATTTGGAAATAATCAAGAAAGTATGTTTGGTATGGCATTACACAATAATCCTGTATGTGATGATGGTCTGTATGGACAAAGGTTTGACTTGATATTTGTATCCAAGAACATAKTCTTTAAAAACACCTTATTGAAAGATTATCTATGGCTTTATGTTCCGCATGAGTGTCTGTATGTAGGCAACAACCTATCTGACCTCTGACCTCTATAAATCTCCACAGATGAACATGCTGATGAGGTTAAAGGAGGCAGCCCACTGCTCCGGCAGCACTCAGAGTTACGACAGCGACTCCAACAGCAACCAGGATCCCCATGAAGACAACATGCTGGATTCACCGCTGGAGTACACACTATGAGTCTCCCTCTGTCGGCTAGTACTCACTCTGGGAAACATCCTAAAGGAACATACCTTTTGCGTTAATCATCCATTGATATGAGGTTCAATGTTRGGTTATGTATTTCAAGTTAGAATTTGACCTCTGCGATTTCATGTCTTTAGGCAGTCAGAGCATCTTATCTACCAGTTGTAACTCACTATTTACACTGTGTACTGATACATAATAGAATAAATAGATTTACTGGGTGGAGGTAACCCGAGATGAAAAACCCAGTCGAAGTTCAATAACCTGAATAATTTCAACTCAGTATTTCTACTGTTTTCAGTGTTTATTYGGAGTCTGTTTACAGTCCCAGACAAAGACACTCAGCCATATAAATGAATGACGTAGTTTATGAGACATCAAACCAGTTGCCTTGACTGTGACCTAACCTAGGCTATAGCTATGTGGTCCAAACTGAGTAGCAAAAACTGTACATACATTCACTCAGCTTCACAGAGCTTGACCTGTGTGCATTTTCTTAGTGAAGAGACATCTTTTTGGTGCTTAACTTTCAAATGATGCCTTGCTACCTTTATAACAACGGTGGTCACATGCATTGACAATGCCTTTGATATACTTGATTTCTATAGAGGCGGTGCAGAGTTTAGGYGCTGCTAACATGCTCATACATTGATGAAAATGACTCCACATCGTTTATGTGCAGCTAGCTGGTAGCGAAAAGGTCTAGGCTTTTGTTATGGATATCTTGAAATCAGTGATACTTTTAGGATTTTTGGTGCTCTCCTGAGGAAGATGAGAACTTTACACCTCATGAGCGTTTCAAACAGTATCCCAAAAGCCCTAGTTTGTCTTTTGTTCAGCTCTAGACAGAGCTCCATCCCTGCATGAAATGTTCCAACACAGTGTTTCCCTATATAGAGGCGCATTGGACATATAGACCCACATCTGAAAGGTCTCTGGCTAGAAAAGGATCAGAGCGACTGCATGGCTTTGAGACGGAGGCGGGCGTGTCTAGTCGCTCACTCTGAAGAATTAGCACCGGTTCCATTTGCGTCCAGTGTTAATGGGATCCTCTGTGTTGCTGTATTGGAGTGACTAGGCTTTATTCCCTCATAAGATGGAGTATTCTTAGAGCAGCTTACTCTACTAAGAGGTACCACTTTGGTTGCTCCCCCTCACAATGTCCCCATTATCTGTCAGTGTTGTTGCTATTCATCCCATGAGTGTTCTTAGTAACAAATGCTTTGCAACATTCATTTGGACCTTTGACTGAAACCAAAACAGTTTACTTGTATTTTTAAGTATTGTCAAGATTTGTATTGCAGGTACATTGATCTGTGAATATTTTTGCAAGGTTTGAATTTTCACTAGCATATCTTACTGGACTGTAAAGGGTGGTGCAAGCACAAATCGAAATGGTTGTTTGTCTTTTCTTGGTCCCACACAGTTAGGATGTTGGAATGATGTGAAAGGTATGCTATTGAATCTAGTGGTTGATAATTGTTGAATTCTTTGATATGTGAATTTTGTTTATGCACATTTTTATTTTGTAATGTGAAGATGTACACATTTGATCTGAATGCCACGTTTTCAAAACATTTTCTATACATCTTTTACTGAACTACAGAGTAATGTGTGTAGGCCTACAGTTAGGTTTCCACCATAGGTTGTTCCTTTCTCTATAAGAGTGAAAAACTATGAGACTGTGAGAATAAATATGGTCCCAATACTGTACTTTCCATCTTTCATATTTTTTTATTCATAGAGAAATCAATAAACCAGTGTTTATTTATTAAGTTGTTTTAAAATGGTAAAAGTTTTATTTGACCTCACGTGGTTTTAAATATTGTTCAGCAATGTTCAGTGTGTTGAACTCATTTCAAGTGTCTCAACTCAGTAGCATTGTTGGAAATAACGCAATGGCCTGTTATTATTTAGGCTACTTATGTGACTGACGTCCTGGTGTATAGCCCTATACTGGGGCGGCAGGTAGCCTAGTGGTTAGAGCGTTGGACTAGTAACTGTCATTTCTAAGGCAATAGAAGACACTGCCCTCTCTCATACTGACCTCTGTCTTTCTTATGAGAAGAAAAGCAAAAAAAGCAGTGACAAAGCTTATCAATCATTGTTTACTTGTTATAGTGGGAATATAATGAAACTATTTAAGTGTTATTCTGTTTGTTGTACCATTGTCAAGAAAGCAGCAGTTGTTCTTTACATTTTAGTTTTATTTGAAAAAATACTCTCAAAGTACAACATTTAAACAAAGCATACAAATAATATATTTATTTTTAAGTTATAGATTTAACATCTACATAGATTAAAAGCAATGCATCTAATATACGCATTTAAGTCAGGTATAATCCTCTTGGTATAAAAATGMCCCTTACAAAATATGGTACAAATAGCAAAAGCTGCAAGAATACATCTAATTTACTAAGTGAATCCCTTAATAAGTACTAAAATATCTACCACAACCAATATGGCCCCTACATTTACGTATAGGCTAGGTGAATTGYTAATATCACGGACAAATAATATGCTCAAATCAAAGGATGCGTGGATCTAATTTGGGTAATAATGTCTATATACAATATACGCAACAATTATATGTGATCAAACAACTTTATACAAACATAATGTATGTATTGTTTATAATTAAGACACTGTAATCTCTTCCTCCTCTGATTCTGAGAAGTCGGAGTGCTTGCTGGAGTTGCAAGGTGAAGAGAGGTGCGACTCCACACTGTTCAAAAGTTCGCGCTCTGATGGAGAGCGGCAGAAGGCCGCGCGCGGGCTGAACGCGTCTACCTCCTCCTCGCAAGACTTCTTCCCGACGTCACTGAGGTCCGGGTGGGGGTTCATCTTAGTTGGAAGGGTTTGCTCCCGGCAACCTCCGGACGACAACAACTCCCTCTCTTTGCAATTGCGCCATTTCATTCTTCTGTTTTGGAACCATATTTTCACCTTGAAAGATATATTTAATATTATAATGCTATCTAATCATGGTTTATTCTAATAACAATATTATAACATGCCAGTAATCAAACTATACATAAAAGGAATGTTTTACATTGATGGGGGTCTATTGGTCTTATTCACTTAGGCTACTGGTTGTTTTTGTAAWWWTMTTTACCTGTGAGTCTTTAAGCCCAAGTTTTGCAGCCAGCTTCTTTCTGTCTGGTTTGCTGATGTATTTCTGTTTCTGAAACATTTTCTCCAGGGCTTTGCGCTGGACATCAGAGAACACTGCCCGTCGTAGCATCCCCCTCCTTGGCTTTCCTCTTGCAACCAGCGGCCATGAAAATGTACCGGGGATAGGAACCACTGAAGAGGATGCTAAAAGTAAAGAAAAAAACATACCATTAGCTTTGCGTCGTGTCATTCCAGGAAATGCACACATAGGCTAACAAAGTAGCCTTGCTTAACAAAGTAGCCTAGCCTTCTTTTTTTCAGGAAGTGGGTGGAGGGGATAAACGTGCATAAAAGCMAATTATTTCGTAGTCTAAAGCAAAGTCTCTCGAAGTCTATAAATGTTGACGGGTTTTTTGTTCTTAAGTTCTTAAATGCAGTCCGTCTGAATGAATTGGCACGAAGCAGCTAATTAGCACATTGCTTGGTCCCTTATAGCATTGGTATGGTAAAAAGGCAGAGTATCCCTTTCGAACGCTCCAATGAAAGTTAGAGGGGCTGATGAAGCGTGAACGGTAATTGTGTAGTAATGAACTAACTGAAAAAGGCTTAGGACAGGACACTAAAGCCATACATTACTGCCACAAAAGAGATTTATACTTTCAAACTAAACACAACCGTATGCCTAGATCATCTGGCCCCGGTTTCCCAATAGCGATTCTAATGGCTTACCCTCTAATAAAGCAGTGGCCTAAATCACATATTTGGCACATAATTGCGCACATGTTGTTACACATCATGAAATATATTGAGGCAGATATTTACATAGCCTAGGATACAGTAGCCTACAATTAGCTAAATATAACTAAATAGATTGAACATGATATTGATTTCGAAAGTCAACGATTGAAATAAATAGGCCTATGTAGCCTACTGTTTTATATTTGAATGCGGTCCCCTCTGTTTTCAATTTAAGTCTAAATTGCAAAAACATTGGCTAATTTGTATTTGTAGGCAACTTCGTTCTGGAGTTATCGGTGGTCACAGAGAGACAGATACTGTAGGGCCTACACATCTTGATATGTTTAGTGGAAATCCTCTGTGTATGAAGTGACGCGGAAGGGCAAAAAGCATCTAAAGACGCTCTTAGCTGTTCTACGRGGTCTGAGGCAGTCGGTAAATAACGAGCGTTTTCAATTGCAACTTTAGTAGGCCTATAACGATGCTTTTGGGAAACAGCTCAGATATTTAGAGCTCTATTCAATCTGTATCGCTGAAGCGTTACTAATTGCGCCATATAGGCTACATTTAAAAGTAATTTCCTATTGAGCCGACATATGCAGCTTTTACCGTGAATGCTGTCTCAGCCAACACGGGAACTTTGCCTTTAAATTTCAATCACGCTGTAACTCTGAACTTCTGTGATGCGGATTGAATAGAGCCCTTAGCGATGCTCCTACAAAAAAATCTAACGATGAATTTAAGCCTTTAAAATGCTTTTAGGAAATTGGGTCCAGGAGAGTAGCCTACTGATGGCTGGGCCTTATGGCTGGGCCATATTTTTGTCCCATCATTTTCATTAAATGAACACAAAAAGCTATTCATAAGGCTGAAGMTGTTTTATTGCTCTCAAAAGAAGCCGTCTTAACCCAGATCTGTACCGTATAGCGTAGCCATTTTAGGTTCTTCTTATCACTATCTTTATTGTTGGCTATTCAAAAGCCAAAGGATGTGTGAATTCACTATAGCTGTGTGGGAAATGATACACTTATTCTTAATCTTGAAATATTTAACACCTAGCATTGTAGCATTAGCTAGCCTGTCATTATATTTTAATTACATTACTCCAGGATCCTGTGCCATTTATTGTTTGCTAACTTTAGATTTCTCACAACAGCACTATGCATAAACATGCATGACACTCTATGTGGTCTTGTGAGAATATTGAAATAGTGAATAGCCTCTAATGGGGAATTAGTCCATGACTGGTAAATGCCTATCAACAGCATGTTTAAGTCAAGTGTGGCTTCCCGGAGGGAGCTGACCAATTGGTCATGGTGCTGAAAGCTTTGTGAGTTATCAGTAGCTAAGTTCACTGGCTCGGTGGGAAAAAGAAGCAATGAAGAGACGCCAGCAGCTTCCTTGTGAGAGGGGATCCGCCTCAAATTTAGACCATGACAATTGCGGCTAATTTGTAGATTAGGGGGACTGATGCAAAATGTCAGCACTGCTAAATAGGGCTTCAAATTGGCGAGACTGATTCCACGACGTTCTACGGCTCCCAACCTCTGAACTAATGATTGTATTCTCCTTAGGTTCAACTAATAAAGGCAGATTGTTGTTAGGTTCAACAACATCAGCTGAATACATGGGCATGACAGGGTTAAGTGGATTTACCTGGAAAATATGATGCTCTGATGAAGGGATGAAACGAACAGTCAAAATATGGCAGAGGGAAGGCTTTTGCGTGCATGGCATGATGCATTAAACGTGGAGACGACGCTGTGATTCAAAATGAAAGAAACATTTACATTAATTGACTGTCGTTTCGTTAAATCATACAGACAAAATATACATAATATCCATGCATTTGCATAAATTCAAAGCAGCTCGTCTGTTTGTAGGCTAAATTCACTCTGACAATTTTCACATTAGCCTATACTTTCGCAATAATCTTACCGTTTCTCGTTGATGGTGCTAGGATGGCATTAACTCCAAACTTCAGATAGTTKGGGTCGTGGTTGATGGAGAGTGCGGTCTGAGTAGAACCCGTTCTTGTCTGTGCTAAAGTGGAGATGACAGCTTGGTGAGTGTGATGACTGCAGGTCAGCGTGGTGGCTSCTGATGCCAGGGGAGACACGCTGGGTGAGGGAATCGTCCGGTGGAAGTAGCTCACTGGCCGACTGATCCGCAACAGGTCCTCCACCAAAAAGCTAGAGTGGGCGGGGAAAGCTGAATGCAAGGACTGGGGCAGAGAGAGAGCCGCCGGCGGTCGAAGTAGACTTGGGCATATAGCGGGAGGCGCAAGTGCACTAGGGAACATCATTGCTCAGTTTGGATGGGTAAAGTAAAAAATAATTGTAAAGAGCCCTTTCTCACTGAAGGAGTTTCCCTCGCCTATAGGATCCAAGTGGAAAGACTCACAGTTCTCTTCTGGCCCTTCCCATTAGAAGAAGGGTTTTATAGTGGACCTTTACCAAAGCCCTTTCGAAACTGACAGCCTAACAATGAAGTTCAACAAAGTTCTCGACGTGAATTTCTTTCAGGGGAAATTCAGTGCCTCCTGATTGGTCCGAATAAACAATTTATGATTGGATTAGACTTCATAAGCAAAGACTAGACAATGTCCTTCAACAAAGAAAGTGTAGTCATCCGTTTTACATATACTTARCACTCTGGTATAACTTTCACTGTGATAATGGTGGCAGCACACACAAACTAATAAAAAAGGTTATTTTTAAAGGACTCCAAACAACCTTAGTCTATGAATAGGGGGTTTATAAAAAATTATCTATTCAATTAATTTGAGCACCTAACTGCATAATGTCGTTAGTTTCGGACTTGTTAGATGAACTATGATAATATCGTGATTCCCTCATTTCTATTAGGATGCGTTGCAATGTGAGACAATTTACATGACCACAAAAGTTGATTGTAAAATGCCATAATTGTAAATATTATCCGCATTCGCTTGTATTCAAAATATTGTTGTAGTTAGGCTATTGTTTTATTATTAGGGTATTATTGTTATTATCATTATTATGTATGATGATAATGATTTGATGATGATCATAATTATTATTGTTTTTGTGATGATTATTATCAGCCTACTGTATTTTCATTTTTTGTATGACCTTTTTCTCTCGTTTAAATTTTTTTTTGTAGCATATTCAGTAGGATATTATGAGCACAATAGGCTTTGTCATCTGTACCAATCTGTTTTTCTCATTGAAAATCAGACAGGTTTCATATCCGAGCATTTTAACTGGTGTGTTAAAAACTGGTGATCTGAGCGATCACGTTTGATGTCGCTGGTCCCGCTGAAAATAATGTGCAYCTCTGGCCTTGGCGCTCTTATGTCTTATCAATGAAGTAACTGTCAAACTCAACAACAACAAAAATATTCTTACCCTGACACAAATCTTTCTGGAAAATCGTTTTCAGCTTGATTTCAATGGGCGTTTAGAGAATCATTCTTTAATGAAAGTGCATTTGTGCTTAATGGCACCATTAGATGAAGCGGTTTTGAATTTAATGACTGAATTTATTCAAAATAACTGTTGTGTGCCAGTGTGCGCCTTGGCAATTTGTGTCCTATTTCTTGGAAGACCAAAACACAGAACAAAAAAAGAAGCATTGAGCCTACTGAGCCTAATTAGATGGTTATTATCTTTTAACAGTCATTATAAGCATTTGGCAATATGTACATTGTTACGTCATGCCAATAAAGCAAATTGAATTGAATTGAATAAGCTTTATATGGGACGAGAATGAACCCTATGATTTATCTATAAAAAAGAAAAATAAATGACATAGGGCCTTTTTTATTTAAAAATTCATGATAGTTAGGGTAGTAGGCGGTAACTAGCCCCCTGGGGTAACTGCACCCCCTGTAGTTCACATAAAGAACACAAGATGTCACCAAATTATTTTCTCAACACTTTCCCTGTCTGTGACTGTTCTTGCTTGGGAAAAAATCCTTTGTGGTAAATTGATCAAATAAATTGACATTTTGAAAAAGTTGTAGATATATTCCAGTGAATGTTAGGTCTATATACAAGTAGGAAGGCCTTAAGATAAATAATCCACTTGTTTAGAGAGAAAAAATGTGATAATTATTTTGTAAAGTAGTAATAAGTTGGATGAGTTTGTTGGGGGCATGACTAGCCCTAACGCWAGTTTATGCTAACTTGCTAGCTAGCAACTTCACTAGCAGTGAATGCTAGCTAGTTAGCATAAGCTGCTAGGAGTACTAGCTACCAACCTTACTACGAGATCATCTGAGGTAAAATACATTAAAAAAGATAACATCACTTACATTTCAGTTGTAAATGTTTCAATTGGTGACTGATAGCTTTAAAGTTAATGCAACTTTATAACCTTTTAGCTATTTTACACAGCATTTTATGTCATATAGCTAGGTAGCTATCTACATTTTTAAGAGAGAGCTTGTTTTTAGCCACAGGTGGAGACTGGATTAGGTGTGAGCAGTGCAGGAGGTGCACTCATGAGTTGTGCTCCAATGTGAGTGGGAATAGCTTTATTTGGGGGGCTCCTGAGTGGTGCAGCGGTCTAAGGGATTGCAATGCTGGAGGCATCACCACAGACCGTGGTTCAAGTCCAGGCTGTATCACAACCGGACGTGATTGGGAGTCCCATCGGGCGGTGCACAATTGGCCCAGCTTTGTCCGGGTTAGGGTTTGGCCGGGGTAGGCCGTCATTATAAATAAGAATTTGTTCTTAACTGACTTGTCTAGTTAAATAAAGGTTAAATAAAAGTAAAAAATGTGTGACCTACAGGTACAAATTAGAATCGTGCAATAGCAGAGCATAAGAGAGTTGCCACATCAATGTTACACTGAGTTAATTAGTCAAGTTAATGTTATTAAATGTTATATTCCAATGTTATTTAATTGTATTATTTATATTCCATTCCAATGTATTATTTTTTTATTAATTAAAAACAACTGTTGAAAACCTTTTGCTCCCGAATGTAATTTTAAAGACTGCTAGGATTTAAAGACTGCTAGGATTTAAAATCTTGCATTATTCAAATCATATTTAGTGCAATTGTACATAATGGATTGTATGGAAAAGGATCAACAAAGAAAGAACAAATAAAATGAATGTGCAGGTGAGATAGAAAGAGGGACTTTACATCGAATCTCCTCATAGTGCAGATATTAATGGTGACATGTGCAACACCCCCCCCCCCATATTTGATTTAAATCGTTAAAATAAGACAACTAGACTTAGCTTTTAAGTATCACTTACTAACAAAGCTCTAAATAAAACGGATTAAATTGATTTTAACACACTTGTATGAAACCCTATGCCATAATCTTCTACCGAGGTAACTGGTAGTATTAAAAAACGCCCCTTTTCTAAAAACAACATTTCATGACATAACTAAAAAAGTGTAAACTGTAGCCATTTATTTCCCTTTATAGTTTATGCACCTAAGCATGACCTTCATCCACATACCAATTTTTTTCCAAATGTTTTTTTTTGTGTCAGCAATTAGACATTYTTCMTAAGGGGGACTAGTTACCCCCTAGTACCCTATGTATAGACCTAGTCATAAATCACCAATAAACCGGGTAGGCTATAATATGACAGCTATACATAGTTCACACTGCTGTCATTCAATTAATGTCAGATCGTATTTTTAATAGTTAAAAGTTTAGAAACAAGTTGAAACAAATAGATGAAGGGCGTGATTTCTTTCCGTTATTTTTTTTATTTTTATGTCAAGCTCCAGAAGTTTTTCTTGCACGGTATACTGCGGGTAGAAAGGGAGACATTGTATAGGGGGCTAGTTCAGACGCATGCTGGGCCACACGTGAGTTCATTTCATTGTAGTATGTCAAAGCAAAAACGTTTCAGGYTAGCTTGCAGGAGGAAAATGATAAACACCCATTGATGAAATAGATTATAAAACAGGGGGGAAAGTTAACTAAATAGTTTATTTGAGGAAGAATCTATTTCGAAGTTATTTTCTGTGTGATCCGACAGGAGAGGTGAATCCTGAGGCCTGTTGGCTAAGACCTGCAACTAATGGTGTTTGACTGCTGCTCTCTCGGGTTTGTTCTCCTAAATCCTAACCATTCATTTTCAAGTGGTTACCTTACACATTTCTTTCTGAAGAGTCAACTGTTCTGCTTTGAATGCGAGGGGAAYAGAAAGCCCGTGTGTGTCCTAAGGGATGGCGCAGAAGGTAAATCTCCATGAAATGATGCTCTATAGGCGCTTCCCAGGAAGATAGATGCATGCACTATAAAAACAACAACAAAACACACCAACAAATCTAGTTGTTTCAACTAATTATTATTAAGTAACTGGTTCCAGTAACCAGTAACTGGTTTAGTGAACAAAAACTTTGTTTTTGTTCACTAAACTTTTCTCTCAAAGTGTTACCTGAAGTAATAAAATGAAAAAATCATGTAACACATGACCAACCAACATGATAAAATGTACTCAAAAGTGAAATCAATTTCAAATGATGCGTTTGCTCAATTTGTCTCATATGTTCATGCAACTAAGAAAAGGCTGTGGAACAGGCATTTGCCATACAATGGTTTCAACTTACATATTCGACACATGTGATTACATTGTTCATATATACAGTAATCATTATTCAACATGTCTTCACCTGGGATTTGATCTCATAACCTCTTGGTTCATGGCTTTCCGATCTTCGTGCTATGTAACTCAAATGTAACTGGGTAAGATTGAAATTCCGTTTATGCTTTACAAAACAATCATACCGCAACATTATTTTTCTGCCCAGTTAGCGGGTAGATTTGCTTTTAGCCAAATCCTTTTAGAGCAAGCCAAATAATTTCATGTTTTAAAAGTTATCCTAGATCAGGATTCATTGTTTGAATGTAAAATGCCAATCACCACGTCTGTGTAGATTATCAGTTAATCTATTATCTCATCATTGATTTGATGTATTTGTTTATAGTTGTACAGGTGTCTAATGGTGGAACATATTTCTCTGTTTTAATGTTACGCCTTCACTATGATAAATAAAATAGCTTTTCTTGAGTGTACTTTTAACAGAGRTGAMATTTACTTTGAAGTGCACCAATACAGGTTAAATCAGTTCTTGACACAGACATTGTGGGGTAACAGGAAGTTTGGAATACTGTTGGAAAGGGGGATACCTAGACAGTTGCACTCAACTGAAATGCGTCTTCCGCATTAACTCAACCCCTCTGAATCATGGAGGGCTGCCTTAATCGATGTCTCACYTCATTGGCGCCTGGGGAGCAGTTGTTGGGGGAAACTGCTTTGCTGAAGGGCAGACTTTTCCACCTTGCCGGCTCGGGAATCCAAGCCAGCAACCGTTCGTTACTTGCCCAATGCTCTTAACCCCTATGGCTACCTACCGCTCCATGAGGTTGTGAGTTCAAATCCCAGGTGAGGACATGTTTAATAGGCTACTAATTACTGTAAAAATAAACATGCACAATGGAGTCAACGTGAGTCAAATATGTTAGTTGAAAACGTTGTATATTAAAAGCAGTGTGTGTAACTAGTTCCTCTGAACTTTTTTAAATGTAAAATGCCAAAATAATAATTTCTAGTTGAAAGAACATACGAGACAAATTGAGCAAACACATCATTTTAAATTGACTGATTTTTTTGCCTACGTTTTCTAATGTTGAAGCTAAGTTTGGGCCAACAACATTTTTTACATTTAGGTAACACTAACCAAAAAGTTGAGTAAACAAAAAAAGGCTAGGAAACCAGTTACTTAATAATAGTTGAAATAACTKGATTTTGTTTACAGTGTGGTAGCCTACTTCCATAACTAACAACAACATGAATTGTAATGATTTTTAAATCTATTTGACAAATGATCTCACACTGGTAGGCTGGCTACCCACTATCCCTCTGATCCAGTCGTCTTGCATGTTACGCAAGCAGGGTCGATTTAGTTKATTTGGACTATTTATCCTATTTTCAGGTTAATACGCGTTTTATGCAAAAGAGCCATGACAATAATAACATAGTCAGAAACACTTTCACATTAACAAGCCTACTCTTATCTTTTCAGACCATTGAATAATGTATTTATCAGGGCAAAGACAAAATMTAGCCAAACCTATATTAAGACACCTTAACACAGCACCCACCTTCACAGAAGACAAAAAAACATCACTGGTATATTCAAAGCATTTTATTCTTTCGCGATCCCTCGAAAATCCCCCTYTTGTACAAATCAAGCAGATGGTTTGCAGGAAATATAGCTTAGCCCCAGTGACCGAAACTAATTTCTACTAGCTTTCCAAGCCAGCACGATTGTTTTCTCTTTACCAAATATAGATACAACAGCTGGTCAGTCGCTGAATTAATCAATTTTAAACATTTAAACCCATTTTTAAGATATTATATCCACATAAGGTGCACTCACCACCCACCCTCCTTGTCCCTAGACACAAGATGTGCCTGAATTAAAAATTTAAATGATCCAGTCGTTAATACTGCTTCATAATTATTTGAACCGTTTAACCTACTAGAATAACTGTTTTAAATTCAGGTTAATTAAGTAAATGATTTAACGTTTTGAAAATATATATATTGCCTTCTTGCAACCTCTTTATTTGTTTAACCGAATATATTCGACTCTTTCCTTGACTTTCACTCTGCCAGTCTATTCAATATATTTAAGAGTAGCCAATTTAGTGAGCAGATGCCCATCATTTGCATTTAGACAAATTCTATTATTTTCCTTTAATCAAATAAATACCCTAGTAAGGGGGGGTTTTGATCATGATTGCAAATTATGACAACATTCAGGGAAATGTAAAAAATAATATACTACCAAATCTGTTAAAAAGTAACGTGGGCTATTATTGGTTATATTATTAGAAGATAATCATCAAGTTTAAATTGTGTTTTTGAATGGTATTTATTTTACACGCTGCTTTGCTTTGGTCTTAACACCTTCGCTAAGCCGCCTGCTTGCGCAGGCTCTCCCTCTTCAAYTCTGGCTCAGCATCTGTTTCTGACTAGGATCCGGCCACTGCGGAACATTGAAGGGATTAGGACTGGCCTAAAATACAGAGAAGCTCTGACCAGCATTACATCGATATTAACTTTGCATTAAACATAACCCCCGTTTTCAAACGGAGAGAGGCACAAGTCCAACGGACAAAGCMTTTCAGTGTGTGTTGCTCTCAATGCACCTGTTCCCCAATTTCATTGGTAGCCAATCTGTCTATGAAGGCTTTCCTTCGAACCTCTACCAATGTCAGTTAGTCCATCCTATATCTGGTCATATATTCATAGTTATGTTTTGCTTAGTTAACTATATATATTGTTTTTGTKGTTTAGAAAACACTCTTATCCAGAGTGACTTACAATAGTGAGAGCATACATTTTCTTACTGGTCCCCATGGGAATCAAACCCACAACCATGGCGTTGCAAGCACCATGCTCTACCAACTGAGACACATGGGTTTCGTCATAACACTTGATGGTTTTAGCGACTGCACTTGAAGAAACTTTCAAAGTTCTTGACATTTTCCGCATTGACTGACCTTCATGTCTTAAAGTAATGATGGACTGTTGTCTCTGTTTGCTTACTCGAGCTGTTCTTGCCATAATATGGACTTGGTCTTTTACCAAATAGGGCTATCTTCTGTATAGCCCCCCTACCTTGTCACAACATAACTGATTGGCTCAAACGCATTAAGAAGGAAGGACATTCCACAAATTAACTTTTAATAACAAGGCACACCTGTTCATTGAAATGCATTCCAGGTGACTACCTCATGAAGCTGGTTGAGAGAATGCCAAGAGTGTGCAAAGATGTCATCAAGGCAAAGGGTGGCTACTTTGAAGKATCTCAAATGTAAAATATATTTTGCTTTGTTTAACACTTTTTTGGTTACTACATTGATTCCATATGTGTTATTTCATAGTTTCGATGTCAGCWATATTATTCTACAATGTAGAAKARAGTAAAAATAAAGAAAAATCCTTGAATGAGTAGGTGTCCAAACTTTTGACTGGTACTGTATATGGGAAACATTTGCCTCAATATGGTCTTTGTACCCTCCCTTAGCTCAACTAACCATTTCAATTCAAAACTTGGTTATTTTCTCTCATTAAGATAGATGGCTAAAAACATTGGACTTTTTGAAACCCTCATAGAATGCTCATTAGTCTTAAATCAGTCATGGGAGATCAGGGGACATATTTAATTAAAATCCTAATCTCTTTGGTCCTCATAYCGTTACACTGCCTAGCTGGATCTTTGGGGATCCCTCTGCACCTGGCAGGTTGTTTAGAAAAGTCTTGTAAACGCCTCTGGTTGAAATGTGCTCCACGAAAAACCAAAGCGCTGCCACAAAGRCTAAGATACAGGTAACTGCCAAATAATGGAAACACTTGAGTAAATGAGGGATACAAAGTATATTGAAAGCAGGTGCTTCCACACATGTGTGGTTCCTGACATAATTAACCAATTAACATCCCCTCATGCTTAGGGTCATGTATAAAAATGCAGGGCAGGCCATTATTTTCGCTACCATGGCTATGCCCCCATAGGATGACAATGTCCCCATCCAAGATTAGTCACTGAATGGTTTGATGAGCATGAAAACAATCTAAGCCATATGTCATGGCTGTCTCAGTCACCAGATCTCAACCCAATTGAACACTTATGGGAGATTCTGGAGAGGTGCCTGAGACAGCGTTTTCCACCACCATCAACAAAACACCAAATGATGGAATTTATTATTGCAGAATGGTGTCACATCCCTCCAGTAGAGTTCCAGACACTTGTAGAATGCATGCCACGGTGCATTGAAGCTGTTCTGGTTTGTGGTGCCCAACACCCTTGAAGACAATTTATGTTTCCTTTATTTTGGCAGTTACCTGTAGTTAGACAAGCTAGCTACCTTGATTGATACCCTGAAATGGCTTCTTCGTAGCTAGTTATTAGGTTGGGAGATCTGGGCTATAAGCCAACTTCATAAAATTACTAGGTGGCTAGTAGTATTACACAGAAACAACAATATTATTATTATTTATTATATATTTTTAAACAGGACAAATCTGAGGGGGCACGTGCCCCTGTGCCCCCTATGGGCATGGCGTCTCTGATAATGGGAACACATTGGGAAAACCTACTCAATAAGATGGCACACCAAAAGAGCCCTGAGTCTTTGAAGGGGAGAGTATTTTTTAAACCTGAGTYCTTGTATGTGCTGACGGGGCTGCAGTGGGAATTTGGGCACGTCGACACAATCTTTAGCTTTGTTTTAGGCCGGAGCTTGGAGAGCTGAGGAAAGCACCTTGTCGAAAGGGCTCTTTTGAGTTTCTCTGATGGGTTGAGCATAGGGGCTCTGCAGCGGCAGRGAGGGCGCTTGTGTACCAAGGAGGAGCTGGGGTTGTTCTCTGGCAACTTGAATGGGGGGACGCTAGCGCCTGTTGGCTGGATGGTATTGATGTGGTTTAGCCGAGTAATCGGATTCAAAGTGAGCCATGGTATATATGTCAGTTCGCATTTCGTCAAGTGCATAATATGCGTGACCGCGGCGTGGGGATTCTGTATTGAGACTTCGTCTTGCAATTCAGTTATAGAAAGCCAAAGACTCATTTAATTCAAATATAATTCGCATTTAACCGTTTACCGACTGATATATTTGCATAACAGCAAAGGCCCTTTGCCTTTTCTGTGTGTGAGTATGTKTTTTTCTGAAGGGTTCCCTGGCCTAGACCCTGTAAGTGTAAAGTGTAATTGGAAGTGTATACTATTCATGTACTTTAGGAGGAGCAGGGTTTCTCACAGGGATAATCAAAAGGCAGAGGGAAAATTCCAGACAATGACATTTCACTTTTCCCACTAAAGGAGCAATAATGTCAGGCTAAGACACTGTAATACGCCTGAAGTGCTGTGAATCTCACGTGATATCATTTCACCAACAATTGTTTGTTGTTGTTTTTATTGTTGTTTTTACAGCTTTTTATTTTTTTATTTTTTTTTAAAGGTTGGAGGCCTGCTTTTCTAAATATGATCATTTTTAATGGAGTTCATTGTTTGTTATTATACAAATGGACCAAGGAAATATGATCAGTCCTTAATCCACTTGTATTAAAACAAAAAGGGAACTGCAACCAGAAGTTTCCATAGCCACAATTTCACCCAATATCTCGCGATAACTGTCATTCATTCAAAGACCTGTTTAGCACATGGGGGGGGGGACTAAAGAAGTAGAAAAACAATAGCCAATAGAAATGTGAAAACACAATTTAATTTAGTAAGGTTTGTTTGGTTTTGCARTCCCCACGAATAGCAACAGGTCCCACTGACATTAAACAACATATGGTCTCAGGAATTAAGCTTTCAGTTCTGGTTCGGAGCACAGTGCTGTTTGACTCGTCTGTTTTWTTTTCAGAAACAGAGTAGGCCTATCGAAAGGCTGGGTTTACCTAAAGTCCCTGTGTCCATACACGTGAACATTATATAAAATTTTAAAAATTACGTTTAAACTTTTTCTCTGTCTCAAAATGTGCATCAGCCAATTGAAATCGTCAACTTAGTTGCACGTGATAAAACGCTACATGCTAGCTGTTCGCACCACATAACCTGGCAAACTTAGCTCTATATGCTAACCTGACCAGCTGGACATGATTATTTCCAGTAACAGATTCTGCATCAGCCAATTACAGATGTTGATGTAGGTGGACGTGATTGAACACTTTTTCATGAAAACGTCCTTAACAGAGAAGTCAAACGGCATGATCTGATAGTCAAACGAACAAAAACGTGTGCAAAATATAAACTTGCCAAAAAGCTCACAGTGTAGCGAGCCTGGCTCATGGTAATTTTCACAGTTTGTGGTAAATTTGAATCCCAGGTGAGATATAGTTTTTTCCTTTGAAATGTATAATTATATTTATTGTGTTAGTGTGGTGCGAAGGGAAGTGCTGCCAAAACCTTGAAAATGAAGATTAAGATGAACAACATTTTACATGAACAACATTTGACATGCATTATTATAATCATCCACTTCATGACATATGCATTATTTGAATCAAGCATCGAGGACTAGCAGTGAACAYTGTTTTGCTTAACAAAACATCTTCACACAAGGGGGGCACATAGCAACAGTTAATGTGCCCTGCAGATTTCAAGTCAACCACTTTAGCGATGCGTGCCACCTGGAAGAGATGGCAATAGTGGTACATGATAGCTATTTGAATCCAGAGGCGCGTAATCKTTTTTTATGTACAGTAAACTTACACAGAGTGCAAATTACAGGGGAGACATGAGCTCCTCTTAAGGAAACAAAAGTCAAACTTTAGTGGGAAGGGGGGGTCTCTAAATATTGATAATTTGACCAAGACGCGCGCCGACAGCAAGAGCATCAATCTCACCGGAGAAAGCATCCAAGCGAGCGAAACAGTGGCCCTCTTTTTGMCCAGACAGCATCAGATACATGGGCTACACACACAGAAACAGAGGGGCGCTGTTTCGCTCGCTCAAATGCTTTCTCCGGRGAGATTGACGCTCTTGCTGGAGGCGCACGTTTCAGTCAAATTATCAATATTTAGAGAGGAGCTCATGTCTCCCCTGTAATTTGCACTCTGTGTAAGTTTATCGTACATCAAAACAAAAACAAAAAACATGAAGAGCCACTTGCGAATTGAAGGACAATTATGAAACAAGAATTAATTCGTTTTTGTTCTTTTTTTATTGTTCCCATTTTTGGGAGGCATGGCTTCCCTTGGCATCTGTGAATACACACCGTTATAGTAGGCTTAATGASAGTCGCCGTGTGTCACTTATGGTTTTTGAACAGATGTCTCTTTCCATTCAGCAAATGGAGTGGATGAATGTGCGCTGCCGCAGGTTGCCTAGTTTTTGAAGTGATTTGTTTGACAACCAGATGAATTTCATTCACAAATATTTCCAGTTAAATGACATGTATCTATTATTAGGCCCATAAAATAAATGTGTGCACGTGCACCCAATAGAGACTCCCCTGAATGTCACGGTATAATTCGCACTCTGAACTTGTAAGAACCTAATTTCAAATGTTTGCATAAAAGCACATGGACGTGTGTGATAAGCAAAAAACGCAATATTTGATCATATATGAGAAAACGTGCCTATTTAATTTTGTCTAACGTGCCTCCAGAGTTGTCTAATGTTAGTAGCCTAGTCAAGGATGCATCATGCAACATTGACACACAACAATTGTGACAGACCAAGAGGAAGAAAGTAAACCTTGATTTTGGAGGTTTAAAATATATATATCTCTCATGGCCAAGTTGACCTATTTTTTTGAAATGCCATTAGTTGTAGGATACAAAGTCTAAGATCTTTGATTGGCTAATGCAGAATTTGTTAGCGTAGGGCTAAGTGTGTGAACAGCTATCATCAACTACATCAACGATTTTCATTGGCTGGTGCGCATTTTGAGATGGAGAGACATACTAAACCTAAAGTATGGAAGCCCTCTCTTTTTCCCTGTGGCAATTTGAACCCACATATCCCAAATCAGATCAATAAAGAGTGATATTGACACGATATTGTCCTCTGCCAAAATGATTCTCCTTCTGTGTCCATCACAAGAAAAACCCTTTGAACCTGCCCCCTCCCTCTCAAGGAGTAATCCAGGGCCCAGACTTTGATTTTGGCCCCCCACCCCTCCTTCCTTTTTCACAAGCCCAAAAATGTACAGCAACTAAAAGGAAAGACAGAAAAAAATGGTGTTAATATCAGCATGTCAGACGCAAGATTAATCCTAATCTCCTTTTCTGTGTGGCAGGTCGCGGGGGTTGAAAGGCATGGGGGAGCAGCGGACGGGGACTGGCAGCCCTGGATCTCTTCCTCCAACYGGATAATGCTGCCAGCCGCTGTGCCTGCTGGCTGTGTGGACTCCACATGGCCGTGGGGAGCCCCTTCCCTACTACTCTGGGCTTTCACAGTACACTTCCTGAAGAGGTGGGTGATATTGGCGCCCCGTCCTCCCCCCCATATGGAGAACCTCTGATCCCAAGCTGCTTGTGCTGGTATCCTTGTTCTCTGAATCAAAGGTATAATAACTTTTGATGTGGTTGCCCCACTGAATATCATTGTTGTCACGGCACCATGCTAGGGCAGGATCTGTTGATCCATACAAAGTGAATGAGATGAGGCATCATTTTCAGCATATGCTGTTCCTTTCTGTCCAACTTTCTATGATACTCTAGTCATTCATTGAAATCACTGGAAACCTTCCTGACTGCAGCTTTAAAGATATTTGAAGTTGTCTTTTTTCCACCTGTTACAACACTCTTTTCCAAGACAGAAAATATTTTACAAACAGAGTAAAAAACTACTTTTATAGGACTATTCCATGCTTTGTTGATAGCCCAAATATGAAATTGGCTCTATCCATTCTTTATATCATCATAAAATAGTGGTGAATTTACCATGCTGGTCAAATGTTCTGAATAACCTCTATGATATAGAGCTCGCCAGCTTGTAGTCCTAAAAAACGGAAATTYGTTACCTCTGGTTCGTTCAACCATTCCTATAGGGGAATTAAATGGGGCTTTGTGATAAATGCCGAAAATAAGGTCTGAGGATAACACAGGCTTAGGAGATCTTATAAAGTTTGGTCRATGAGATAATATCAGTCAGTTAACATGACCTTTATGAACTATGAWGCTTTATGTGCTTGTTGTGATTACACAAATGCTTCAAAATTCATAGAACAAAACGTATACSATCTCCTAAGTCTGTGTTTACCACAGACCTTATTTTCAACGTTCATCACAAAACTCTCCAAAAAAAAACACTCATTTCTCCATAGGCTTTGGCCTCCTTTAATACCTACAAAAAGACTCCATTACTTTTGCTCTCTATTGTGCATCCATCTGAGAGATAATGACAATAGCATTAAGAGTAATTGACAGAAGTAGAATACATACAATTCAAACAATGTGCAATGAGTACGGTTTCAAACTCTGAGAAATCCTGGCCTTTCGATGAAAGGTTGGAGAGCTGCTATAGATTATACAAACAGTGGCRAGGGAGAGCACAATGCATGAGAAGGTGGAGGTATAAAGAGAATAAAGGAATCGCCCCCAAAAGGGACTTCTTTTGGCGTGGGACTTCATGAAGTGACCAGCCCCTGAAACCTCCAGTGGTTCTCCTGTCCACTGATGGTCAAGACTGCGGACAGAAAGGTCCCAAACATTTCTGCAGGACCTTTTGAACTCTGGGATGCACTCTAAAGAGGGGCTTTCAGGGTCCTCTGTATTCAGTTCTCTGACAGACAGACACAGAGCAGGGTGCCTAAAATACTGCCTGGAGAAACCTGAAAAGGCAAGCCCTCTGCAATAGCCTAAGCCACCCACACCAAACACACTCAGCTATGAGTAAAACATCATTTTGTCTTTTGCTCATATGTATTGTATCTGTGTGAGTAAGAATGAATGGGGATAAAGTGAAATAGAGTAATATYCCACTGTGTCTCTATACACTGAGGCCTGCATTCCAAGAAGCTAGCAAGCTCTGTAAAAATCCCCACAAGGTGAATTTATAGTCACTTTCTGTCAGAGTGAGTGAAACAGAGGCCTCTGAATCTGAGCTTTGTACAAAACCCATCCAAGAGTGAAGAGGCTGGACTGAGTACTTGGCCTGCCCAGCTGCCTTGAAGTGAATGGGTTTTCTTTCGGAGGCCATTGAATGCTCTSTGTCTCTCTGAATACAATGTAGGTGTTACTGCTCAGAGAGAAAATAACAAAAATAGTCACAAGAGCTGAGGTTTGTTCTTGAGGGGTGTTTTTTCATTCTTACTCAGTCATGAAATCATTCCTCCTTCAGATGCGGAGGGGTCCCCTTTACAAAGGGCCTGGGGGTCCCAATGGCCCTCCAGACATTTTTATGGGACCTTTTCTCAACTTGATACTACATTTGATTCTGAATAAAACATGAATACTTCTGTGTATTTTTAAACAGGAGCCACGCTCTGCATGCTGACCTTCAATGGACTGAAGTCATTTTCTGAAAGAGGGAGAAAAGGTGAGGAATTTTAGGACACTACTTGCTTCCTCATAMGCACCTTTTTCCTTGTCCATATCCAGGAAACATTGCCTTTTAAAGTGAATCACTTTTGGACCAAAAAAACAAGCCTCTTTTTTTCCCCCTTTGCCTTATAATTCTCTCGGAGTGTGACAAAGGGGAGTCTTTCAGCAGTCTATAACCCTCGCTGGGTCAGAGAGAAATCTAAAGACTATTACGAGCAGAGAGAACACAAAAGGTTGGTGGGGGAAGCTGTTAAAAAGGAAGTCCCCATTCTTAGCAAGCTGAATGTGATGCAGAGATCGAAAGTTTCATTTTAGATTTTGCTGTATTCATGGAAGCATGGCTGTGAATGGAACCCATAAAGGGCCACAGTGGTTCCTTGGACTTTTATTCTCTGCCACATCTCAAGACACAGTTAGCTTAGCACTTCACACAGGGTGCAGCAGAAGAAATATGGGACTTGGCTATAGGATGATTTGCTTTCCTCGATCTGTGTGTGTGTGTGTGTGTGTGTTTTCATTAACAGGGTTTATCAGATGGCCTGCCTTAAAGGGGTTGTTGCAGAGAGGCCAAGAAGTTGCTTTCCACTTCCTTTCCCACCCCAGAGGTGCATTGATTCTGAATGAAAGGCTTGTTTYCACTCTGCTGTGTCACRGTTAAACTCTCTCATGTGAAAACACATTCAATATAAAGGCAGAAAAACACTTGCCACTTATAGAGTATTTTTTCTATTAAATATACTTTTTTTTAAACAAAAGGACGATCTTGAAGAAGTATGAAATCGGTTCTTGGAATCCCACAGAATTGACAACAAGCAAGATGACAAATGCTACAAAACAGAACAGAGAATTCAGTATTCAAACTGGTAATATACAAATAGGGTCAAGGCTAATACAATTCCCTTCACAATGTGAGTGGATAAATACATGCTTTTTCATTTCATTTTCACTTTGAAAACGTTATCACGTCCACCACAACATCATTCACCAGATTATAGTCACACGCTCAGCATGCTCTGCTTTCATTCAGGTTCCTACACCACCTTTGTTTAATAATTTCACAAGGACTAAAGTCACACACACCCACACATACAAAGAGAAAGAAAGGCGATACGGAGGATATTCTCAAGCGGCGCTCATTCATCCCATATCGCCGCTCCTTTGAAAAGGGCTGGGGGAAATGAAAGCGTGCACTAAGCTATTCACCTCCCATTTGAAGGTCTTCGTTTGGTGAAATGTGCCGTATCTGTAACACTCGAGGAGGTCCAAAAGATTTCCCTCAGAGAAAGAGTGGGTGCTCATTTCAGTCAATGTCCTGGRGGTTCTGGTGTGTGCCCCCTCTTTGTGCCGGCCCAGCAGGAGGCCTGTTGTCCTGCCACATTCACGTGCCGATCCCAGTCATCCCACACACGGGGCCCTTCACCTGTTAGAAAGCCACCACCACACTGCAGACACAGCCAATCGCCTTTCGTTTCGCACCCGCTCTGCCTCTTTCAAGGAACAGACTGTAATTTCATCAATTTCTCATGCCTATAATTGCCATGAATACTTTACATTTCCATGTCTAAACATCAACAAAAAAGGGATTTCATGGCCCCGACTTCAGCCAGGCAGATCAACACTGGCAGGGAGAAGAAAGAKAACATAAAATCCAGAGTCTCTGTTACAGTCTGGATACAAATGTGGTTATTTTTTATGGCATGGAGAAGGTCAAATGACGAAGTAGACTTTGATTTGAGCTGCAGAATTTAGCAGGCTGAAAAGCCTAAAATTCTATTGTCTATCTCATCACAGATGACCACAGTTGAGTAAAAGGAAAATACACGTTTTATAAATCTGGAGAACATATTTTGCGATGGTATATTTTCTGAAGACATTCAAGGGACGAAAGACAAGTACACCTGTAAATAGCACCGCAGGTATTGTGCTTTCTCACTCCAAAATGAAGTTAGAATGGTGGACTAAAGTGTGAGATAAAATAAAAACACTGTGGTATTTGTGGTCAGTTGCCTGTTGCAGTGGACAGAGGTTTGGGATGGAGGAGATTTTTCTGATCAGCTCAAAGGTAATTACTTTTACACCATGAAAGCTGCCTGCCTTTGTCCCCTGCTTTATACGAGGGAACATATTTAGGCATTAAAGGCCCAGTGTCTGGATGCAGGAAAGCCATTCCAAAATTTGTAGAAGGCGCCAGAGACAGACGGCATTACACTCTCCAAATGCTACGCTTTTGCATTTGAATGTGTCAACGATCCCCGTCCCTTAGAGAGGGCTGCACCACTAACATCTTTAATCCCTAAAATATTGTGAACCCCAATGAATGCCTCCCATCTAAGCATATGTGTAATTATTTTGTAATGCTCCCCAAAATGTGATTTATATCGTTTGCTCAGTGAATCCCCCCCTCCACATCTCCTTTGTGGTCCAAATAATTGTTTCTTTTTTGGGGTGGGGAGGGGGGCTTTGAAAAAAAAGGAGAACAACAAAAAAAAGGGCTGTGAGCAAAGCCTCATATGAACCGACAATTTACATACTGACATATTCTCTCATCTTTCCACCACCCGAAAGAAAAGAGGGCCTGATTTGTTTGAAGGGGCACGTTGCGGTCATGAAAAGAAAAGTTAAAATGAGGACGAATTCGAAAAGCATAGTCTCAAAGAAAACGAATCCTCTGCCTTGGAATAATAGAGTGAGCGCCAAGTCATGTATAAGTAATCAGAAAGTGCCGACTCCAAGGTTTCTGCATCGTTCTCTTTGTGCCACTCCACAGTGGAATGGGGAAAGGATCCAGGGAACTAGAGCCTTTKATTTTGGATGGATTGAATCACATTATTTGTTTATTAACTGGAATAAAGAAGACATCCGTCCTCCTTAAAATGGTAACCGCATGAAARATCTACAGTATTTAGAAAGCGTGTTATTTGTTTATCAAGTGAGTATAGCTCTACTTCCTCTAACCATATTCCACTTTGATCCTCGAAAAACAAGTCTAAGGTGCTTTGGAATATGGAGTTGTGTGTGTGATCCACATAATAAAGTTTCTAAGTTACAGTTTTCTGTATCCCACATAAAATGAACATAACTGTCTTGTCTTATTCCCATCTACTGTGCATCATATTTATCTGAACTGACTGACTGGACCAAGTTCTATGAGAAGTTATGTAGCAATTAGTTKATTTTAAAAGGACAATATAGTGTAGCTCCATCCAGGCTGGGCAGGGTGAAAGCCAATGAGTGTCAGTTATCCATTAAGTTATTCACCCTCACTTTGGGGCTTTTCTCTAGGCCCACTAAACCCTTATATATACATTGGTTTGCGACAATAAGTCTCTGTTAATTAGCATCAAGTGTTGCCATGCCGAGGATTTGAAGAAGCCACATTCAACTCCCTCTCGCTTTCTAATTTTGGAAATAATGAGAGGGGATGACAMAGGCAGAGGAGTCTTAGTTTTAGTTTGAGCCCTCTCTCTGTCATTGTATCTAATGGGACTTTCTATTGGCYGTAGAAAACAAGGGGGCCTTCAAGTGGGATTGAACCATTCCTCCTGCTTCTCTGGGCCTGGAAGAAAGGAGCAGGGAGAGGTGGAGGGCGCTGGTAATTCTGGGCTTTAATTAAGACACTTCACTTCTTCTATGGAGCTTTTCACTCCCCTATAGTTCAGCTCCCGAGTGTGTTGAAATCAGTAAAAGAGCCGAAGGATAGGGTATTTTGAGAGAGAAACAGGGATTAATTAATGGKCAACTTTACGTTAAAGGCCATGTGCTTGCCGTTTTTGGGGGACTTCACAGGGACATCTGGTGTGCAATGTTTTGTGTTTCAGCTCAGAGAGATTCATCTCTTGCTGACTACACTCAGAAAAAAGGTACCATCTAGCACCAAAAAGGGTTCTTCGGGCTGTCCCCAGAGGAGAACTCTTTGAAGAACCCCTTTAGGTTCCAGGTAGAACCCTTTTGACAGCCGCATAATATTTTTAGAACCCTTTTTTCTTAATGTGTATAGTACAATAAACAAATACATACACTAAACAGAAACAGGCATTTAAAAAAGCCTGCGTTTTAGGTACAAACTTTCTTATCTGGTCAACTGTTGATGCAAATTGAGATTTAACTGAACTAAGTTATAGTACCCCAGAAGTTTTCTCCAAGGTAACACCATTTTTTTTACATCCCTGTAATGATTGATACAGACTTGGAAGAGTTTCAGTGTTGGATAGCCATATCCAGCTAGCTAACATAGCATCCTTCTCTGTTTGAGCCGTGTGTTTGAGTAGGCTAAACTAACTAGCTGCATTTGATGCTAGCTAAGTTCTGACACTTTGTAGAGGTTGAAAGAACACTTGCATGTACCSTGGATACCCCATAACACCACCACAATGTTTGAGTGAGGTTGATATGGTAGYAATTGTGTATTTATACTGAACAAATMGCATTTAGGGATTGCAAATATGTAATAGCACTGMAATTATCTAATTTACAGACATATGCCACTTTGGAGAGGTTTAGGGACACTTGGAAACGTCCCGTGACCACACCTGACACCACTTACTAAAACATCTGCCCATTTCTAGTTGTTAGGTCTATCAATCCCATTTTTTTCTGATATTGTTCACATCTTGTGGAAGCCATCTGATGRGTTTCCAGCTTTGGGAATCAATAATTCACTTATAGATTGTCAATGAAAGATTACTTTCAAAATACATATTTTGCGTGTGCTTGATCTTGTGTATTCTGAACTATGTAACTCCTATCTTTTGATCAATTCCTCATAATCTCTCAGATATCTTCTTTRCAAATATGGGTATGTCTATTTAGGTGGGAATCTACATTATGCCATTACATTTAAGAGGTTAAAAATATAAAACGTAGAAGTGTTTGAAAAAGTATAAAAAGTATAAAATACAGAAGCACTGTATCGCCACTCAAACTTTTTCCCACATGTGAGATATCTCACTTGTAATATCAGAGAACCTGGGTTACGCAAGTAACCTTGAGTTTTTTCCCCCTCATCCTGCTTTGTTGTCAGCTTTCTCGGGTTCCCTTAAGTTCAATGGACACATGGGGTCAAGGCCAATAACAAAGGTTATGAACATCTTCTCTTTCTCATGTTTCTTTGAGAAATACTCTAATCGCCCATGTTGCTGCTGAATGAGTCAGCTGTAATAATGCAGATTAAAGCAGTAGCTTCAAAGTCCCCTGGATGCCCTCTTATCTGTTGAGCTTGGCCTCAGCTCGTCAGCTCAGGGATTCGATCCAGCTGGCCCAACTCTCTAACCACTAGGCTACCTGCATAGCAGGTATTAATAGTAGTGTTTATAATGGCGCCTTCTAAGCATAGCAGGTATTGATATGGAGTGCCCATGTTACCTCATCAGCAAAGCAGGTATTTATATGCTAGTGTTAATGTTACCTCATCAGGATAGCGTCATGTCTCTCCTCGTCTTTACCATTAGCAAGCGTAGGGAATGTCATTCACCTATTAACTTCAGCCAATGAGCATGGCACACTAAGGCAATTCCACCACGCTTGCTGATTAACCTATGGGATCACTCGTGTAATAATCACTTCCCTTTCTGTCAACCAATGGGCATACATCTAGGGGAGTACTTATGTTAACTCTCTCACTTGATGTTTTGCAGCAACAGTCTTCCAACAACCTTCTACCRCCCCACCACCACCAACATAAAAACCTGAAGGACCGTCATCGGAACACCATTCTCAAAGTGGGGGGGTTTCGATGCCAGCGACCTGTCATCAACATCTGGCTCGGATGAGCATTCCTCAGAGACTCAGAGACGAGGCCTACCGCAAACTATTCAATAAAATTCCATATTGTGTTCCGTCTGTTGTCATTCAGTTAAGCCTGAACTCGACTGAAGTGAGGTTCTTAGTGAGGCTCACTGTCCTCTTCATTTCTCTCCATCTGAAACACTAGTCTATACGTACTGGAGAGAARGAGAGGAGACTGGACGGATGCCTATCAAGAGACACCCGGTCCAAATGATGGACAGATTAGCAAGAACAGATGGAAGGGTCACAGTCGAACAACTCTACACGGAASACATAAATACAATGTTGAAGTGGAGTTCATTGTCCCTGACAGACACTGTCAATCAAAGTGGGTGCTCCTCGCTCCACTGCTATCACTAGCAGGTCCTTCGTTAACCCACCGCATGGCCCAGTGAAAAAGAGCATTGTTAATGTGCTGAAATCTTCCTGGTGGCTATCAGCACTCTTCTTTGTGACTTTTAACTCTCCAAGGGAGCCAACAGGCTGCATGAGGGAGGTCACACTAAGAATGTGCGACTATGTCATAGGTCTTAGAGTCTGTGCAACTAAGTCKAGACTGAAAGGGGATCAAYCTCATGCTGCATTTAATACACTGCCCCATGTTGGGACGCTAACAATGCTGCCATCTCCCCCAGTGATGTCATCTGAGACCCTGCTCGGCTGTGAAGATTTTAGGGCTGCTGGTTCCTGCTGTAGGGTCAACCCCCTTGGTCATTTTTCTCTTTACCAAAGCGTCTGTTTTATTAGTGACATACATACATACATACATACATACATACATACATACATACATACATACATACATAATAGGCGGTGTCAGAGGAAAGCCCATAAAATTGTCAGAGACTCCAGTCACCCAAGTTATAGACTGTTTTCTCTGCTACCACACGGCAAGCAATACCAGAGCGCCAAGTCTAAGACCAAAAGGCTCCTCAACAGCTTCTACTCTTCTAGGGAAGAGAACCTGGGATGGTATACCATAGCAAGGAAGAGAACCTGGGATAATCTACCATAGCAAGGAAGAGAACCTGGGATGGTATACCATAGGAGGGAAGAGAACCTGGGATGGTATACTATAGGAGGGAAGAGAACCTGGGATGGTATACCATAGGAGGAAAGAGAACCTGGGAGGGTATACCATAAGAGGGAAGAGAACCTGGGATGGTATACCATAAGAGGGAAGAGAACCTGGGATGGTATACTATAGGAGGGAAGAGAACCTGGGATGGTATACTATAGGAGAGAGAGAAACCTGACATGATACCATAAGAGGGAAGAACCTGGGATGGTATACTATAGAGGAAAGAACCTGGATGTATACTATAGGAGGAAAGAGAACCTGGGATGGTATACTATAGGAGGAAAGAGAACCTGGATGGTATACTATAGGAGGAAAGAGAACCTGGGATGGTATACCATAAGAGGAAGAAACCTGGGATGGTATACTATAGAGGGAAGAGAACCTGGGATGTATACCATAGGAGGGAAGAGAACCTGGGATGGTATACTATAGGAGGTAAGAGAACCTGGATGGTATACCATAAGAGGAAGAGAACCTGGGATGGTATACTATAGGAGGAAGAGAACCTGGGATGGTATACTATAGGATGAAAGAGAACATGGGATGTATACTATAGGAGGAAAGAGAACCTGGGATGGGATACTATAGATAAAGAACCTGGGATGGTATACCATTGAGGAAGAGAACCTGGGATAATATACCATAGGAGGAAGAGAACCTGGATGGATATACCATAAGAGGGAAGAGAACCTGGGATGGTATACCATAGGAGGGAAGAGAACCTGGGATGGTATACCTATAGGAGGAAAAGAACCTGGGATGGTATACCATAGGAGGAAGAGAACCTGGGATGGTATACTATAGGAGGAAAGAGAACCTGGGATGGTATACTATAGGATGAAAGAGAACCTGGGATGGTATACTATAGGATGAAAGAGAACCTGGGATGGTATACCATAGGAGGGGAAAGAACCTGGGATGGTATACTATAGGAGGGAAAAGAACCTGGGATGGTATACCATAGGAGGGAAAATAAGAGCTCGTCTTTACTGGCTGAGCGCTGGATCAGAGGCACTCTCTTTTTGTGTGTGTGCAGAGAGGGGTGGAGCCGACGGGCTTTGATTCCAAACAGGCTCTCTTTCAGAGACATCCCCGGGCCTGGCTGGGAGATGCTCACATCCCCGGAAAATTCGGGAGGAGAAAAAGTTTATGGAAGCGAGTAGGAGTTTATTCACCAGCGTCTGAGGCCTTTCAGGGCCCTGGGAGTGAGTGTCTATAAGGGGGCAATCAACCATGGGCTGGGAATTATCTCTGTTGCTCTCCTACCTGTGACGGCCCCCTCAAGTCTCACTCAATGAAAGGAAGAACAATGGGCGAGGGGGGACAAACAGTCCAGAGGAGTCTATCATTCTGTATGGTGTTATCTTAGGAACTGAATAAAACCGAAGTTCCCCCTTTCTGCCTCATAGTCAGCACTATTTTCAGGAGCCAGTGGTACTCTTCAGGTCCCTTTCAGAACCTCTCAACAGGTTCACGAGGGCAAGAAGTGCAGTATATTAAAAAAAGGATAATAACTTCACTTGACTGGAGCGAACAACAGTGTGAACTGAGCAGCCAAGCTTGCAAAAACAAAGCCTTTGAGAAACTTTACGCCTTTGCGGCTGACTCGAACAGAAAATGATATTTATCACAAGGGACATATGTGGTGTTACTCTTATTTAATAAATAAACGGATTCATTAAATATAATGAAATATATTTTAAACATGTATATTTGAAATACTCCCTCCCAAAATATTTACCCACATTTAAGTATATTTTTATTATAACATACTGAGTGAAAAAAGAAGTTGATTTTTCAAAAGGTGATGAAACCCAAAGAAAATCTAAATCTTTGATGTAATAAAATAAAGTTTATTAAGATTTGTGTCTAAGAGATATATTTCTTTGTCGCCCATGGTGCCGAGTCGTAAAGTGGTGCTTCCTGGCCACCAGTGCTCTACCTCACAGACACACTGGCCCCTGCCTGTGGGAAAGGGGAAACCATGACTTATCTGAACATATGGTTTCCCAATTCAAGTCAAAGTGTCTGAGCCCTGTTGCATCTGGTGCCATTTCAGTTTGTTAAAAATGCCACACAGGGCTGTGACGAAAGGAGTAGAGGCAGAGGAAAATACAGTTATTACACACCCATGGGCTCATTTTTTCAGCTCATTAGCCACTGGCCTCCGTGACCAATTAGGTTTTGTCACCATTGCCGGGTCATTATGCTCTCATTTCTTGAGTAGTTATTCAGCCGTCACTTGAGGGGAAACAAAAGGGGGAAGGAATACCGCATTGAGAAAGGCATAAAAAGGCTGGCATCAATGAAAATTAATAGAAACTCGGAAAAGGGCTTTTTAAAAGTAATGAGTGATAATTTTGTGTCAAAGGGGACAAAGGGTCTTTCCAGGGTTATAAAGATGCTAACTGTGTGAGGATGCTGGGTCTTGTGACTGTCAGTGTGGTAGGGAACATACGTCTTTTGACCTTTGCACTTTTGAGTCACTTTAAAATAAGAAATGATTCAATCATTTTCTGGGAATCTTACTTAAGACGAAGACAGGACCTCAGACTTTCATTATGTAGCGACCACCAACGAAATGTCTCCAAAGCCAATATGTTAGTGTTTTTTTMAACCTCCATCAGAGTGGCTTCTGCTTAAAGCAAGTAGCAAGATTGTTAAGATTGTTAAATGTATTGCCTCCACTGTGCAGGTCAGTGGCTGGCCAGTATTCTTCAATGGGGGCCATGGGGAGAGGGAAACACTGATGTCAATCACAGAGCGGTCTGGCACAAAGGGACATAATTGGCGTGGGTCCACCTCATCCCTCCATCTCGCTGAGCTGACGACCCCCAGGGGCCTTCGTGCACGGCTCTGGAACCCTCCCCTCCTCAAGCTGACCACAGACCATTTATCATGGCCCTGGGCAGCATGGGAGCCCCCGCACACACACATTCCTCTCAGGGCCTGCCATGTGAGCACCACACACTCACACAGACCGTGGCAGACACACCATGTAACAACACATTTAAATAGGCACACCATGAAAATGGCTGGGTCAATACGATGACTAATGAAATAGTATTACACAGATAATGGTTTAGCACCGAACAGAACTTCATGCACAGCGAGCAATTCTTTGTGGAGGCAAAAGGAACCCTTGTGGTTGTATAAAGTGTGTAAGGTATGAAAAAGTACTGGTGGTGACATACTACTCAGATGTAGCTATAAGGAGGCCACTAGGGCCGAGATTCATTCTGATCACTGGTAAATTCACGTTTTAGCATGCTTGACATCGAAAGGGGTAATTTCCGATTGAGCCGACATATGCAGCGTTTACCGTGAATGCGGTCTCCGCGAAGGCGGGAACATTGCCTTTAAGAAGGTGCATAGCCAACAAAGCGTGATCAGATGGAATCCCAGCCTAGGATTCTTTAAAATAGATATTCACCAAAAAAAAACAATTTAACACCATTTTCCACTTTTTGGGTACTCGGTGTACCCATATTTTGTTTTGTCATTACTACCATAGTAGGGCTCTCAAACTCCTAACAAACACTACAACCCAAGTTAGAAGTMTATGTCTATGAGTACTTAAGTAAGCAAAATATGTACCTGAAACTGTCTGCGTGGATAGACTACAGATACAGTAACTGGAAAACCGTGGTTCTCCTYAATCTCTATTTGATTTTGTAATATTTTGGGACATGCTCCATCACAAAGTCAAATCTGGACTGAAAAGGGTCACATTTTCTCAACAAGGAACCAGATCCTTCAACTAATCTGACTAAATCTGCACTTTGAGGCGGATTGGTCCCTAATCTCAATATAACATGAGTGAGACCACAAATGAACTGTACTTCTTTGCCTCCTGTTTGTGTTTCTTTACCCACTGAACATCTAACAGGGAGGTAACCATTGTTTTATTGTTTCCGTGTAATTGCTTAGTTATGACATTTCTCAGGAGATAAATCCCTTATTGACTTTCTCATGTTCTTCCTTTGACTGGATCATTGGTTAACATGTATTTCGATTTTGATTACTCCTGAATTTCCATTTTTTCATGCAGATGCACATCTTCTGATCTCAGTTGAATATTGTGAACTTGTGGGAATGTGCATGTTCCATGTATTGTTTAGCTGGCTTATGAAGTATAGAATCATCCAGGAAGTTATTTCCTCAAACCTTATAATAATGCTATGCTAGCTGTCGACTGTATCAACTGAATGTAAACGACGCATTTTTGAATTTCAGAACTGCTTTGCAACGGCACCAGCTACATACGTTGAGCGAGTGAATGGACAGCCAGCCACTAGCATTAAAGCTAGCACAAGACTAATTCCCTATGTCTAAATACAAAGGCAGCAATTATATGCTAATCAGTGGAGCTCAGCAATACCTTTCTCCTCCACTTTCCCTCTCTGTCACGACAAGCTGGTGCACCGGCTCGGGTTTAGTCATGCCTACTTATTAAGCCATTACCTCTCCCTTAGAACACACTGGAAGAAGACTTTCCTCCACTATGAAAACCACTTCCTTTTTTCCCCCTACACATTCAGAGAGGGGGCTCTCAACGTTGGCTCCATTTACATGTGGACTTTATATTGTTCAGAGGATTCAAGAAAATGTATGATAATGAAAGAAATATATATTTCTGATCAGAATTGAATAGTGTGGTTTTAAGCTTCCGCGTCTAGACTATTAGCACTAGATGGGATACAGAATGCGTTTGATATTACATTGTAGGATTATGTTAAACACAGTATGGATATTCTATTTGCGTTATAGTATTGTACTGTGGTGTGYTTGTTGAACGTATGTTTGGCTATTTCATGTGTCTTAATGATTATATGACAAAGTACAGTACTGCTGTAAACCTGTGGTAAGAACCTATGACATTCTTGTGTGAGAAAACCCAATAAAATAGATATCATAAGTAGTGTGGTTTTATTTAAACTATCAATTTGGCCTTTTTAAGCTCAATTAACATAGAAAAATACCCTCTTTATTATTCCAAACAATCTTTTGAATGCAACAGTGTGTTGGTGACGCGTCTCGATCTGCTATGACACGCTGTTGAGAAAATATATKACTCGGTACAGATCTAGGTTGAAGACCAACATCAAAATAGAAGATCACCTTCTGAAAATAAAAGTGAACCAAAAAGGTCAAAGCCCCCTTTCCCCAGTAGATTTCCCTAATAGATGCATACATGAAAGATTTCAGCCTATGCCAGATGAGCCACCATATTCAACAGAAGAAGCCTAAGACCATTCAAACAAAACAGAAAGACAACCTGCCGTGCTCCAGTGGAGTCTATTCGCAGAGAGCGAGAGAGTCTCTTGTCAAGTGAAAAGTCATGTTTTAAAATGAACTTCCCTGGGTGAATGATCCCTCCACACCACACGCACGCACGCACTACGCACGCACGCACACACACACACACACACACACACACACACACACACACACACACACACACACACACACACACTACTAGCCACATCCAGGACCATGAACTCTTTCTTAATCAAATGTACATTTACTAGTTGCTTGGCCAGAGACATCTGCTCCATGCAATCAGTCAATATTGTGGATGACTTCAAAGCGGCCAGTTCATTATCTGTGTCAGCTTTACAACCAGAAGGTAACGGTCTGAAAGTGAGCAATACAATGTGGGACAATGGCAGGCTCATTAAGCAGTGATTTATCATGAGGGGACGGCCTGTTTAACCTTTGGCCAGCACTAACCTCCTTCCCCTCTCAAAGGCCCTATTGTCAACCCCAGGGGTCTCTGACTGTGTGAAAAGGGACAAGATGATCTAGTTAAAGTCAAATTAATTTCTTTAAGATCACTATAAATGCAAAGCTTTCCCCGGGGAAGACAGCGGTGGTAACATGTGGAGTGTGCAAAGCTTGCCTACTTAGTCGCTATTACACTTTTACCGTTGTTGCTGACTGTGTCACAGTAACAGACCAACTCACTGATTCACTTTTCTCCCTTTCTTTTCTGTTTTTGTAGTTAGGTTTGTTTTGTTTATTTGCTTACTCTGTCGTTTCTATTCAATTCAAATTGAATTTGGTATCATTCGAAATGTCCAAGCACTTTTCTACATGTTCAATTAGGAATAAGTTCTTCATAATTAAGTTGAGTTGTTACGTTGTGAACTCTTACGTTGTGAGTTCCCACAAATATGAGAACTCCAAAAAGAGAATGATATTTGTGTAAATATTTATAATATACACACAAGTATTACAGACACGACCTGTCAGTAAGTTTCCATTTGCTTTCAAATGCTACACAAAGGAGATATTGAACATTGTTCATGTGTGGACTTCTGCTCAGCTCAGTGGCTGAATCCATTAGTCAGAGTAAATCTGAGAAGTCAAGAGTGGATAATGTATCGCCCGTGGTTTGTAAACTGTTTTGTTAACAATGCATTGTATAGAAATGAAAAAAGGGTCAGAGCGTTGAAATGTGAACAGTTGGYGGGATGTAAAAAAAAAAAAAAAAAGCGCCCAGCAGCCTGTTTTTGGATAGTGCCTGACGACGCGCCCCTCCCGTCCGCACCGCCCCATTCTAACAAGGCTCTGCTTAGTCACACCACCTGCCTCCCCCATTCTTCAACCCCAGAGCTGGGCCTGTCAGGGGAGCAGACGGAGCCCTAGGCCAGCCCCTCCTGGGCCAGCCCTCCAGGCCCCCAGGGACAGCACCAGACGGCCCCAGGATAACCAGGGCCACAAATTGAGTGATCAATACAGTTCCAATCCCATGGTCTGCACGCGGCATGGCCTGTTGTGTTGTTCGCTGAGGCAGAAGACATGATGGCTGCCACCAGTCCATGTCTTTTGTTCCAACCTGCTGCCATGTCATTATGGGCCTTTTATCTGCTTATAACCAAACCTTTGTGCTGGTCTGTGTGTGCTTGTGTGTGAGGACGCCTGGGGTAGGGAGGATGCAGGCAGGGGTTAATTAACCTACGTTCGGCACAAGTGACTTCAAGCGCCATCAGCATCAGAATTAASRTGGTTAGAGTGTTGAAACMATGTCAACAGGCAATCTTTGAATCCCGACAAGGCACAAATGATGCCTTATGTAGCAAACAGTCATGTTAGAAAACACCACTGACTCCATGGCCTTTAGATAGCACAACATAACCCAGATGACAGGATCTCCCACAACAGTTAGAGAAGCTTCTCACAGGTTAGCACATTTGTCTAATTCTGTATCYGATCACTGTTGTGCTGTGTGACAGTAATGGCCAGCTAGCTAGCTATCCCCAGAAGAACACTAGAGATTAGAGGTAATGAGAAGCTCGATCCTTCACACTGATCACCCATTAGCCCCTCACACCCCACCCAGACCCAGAGCACACACACACCACCCCCTCCCCTAATTGGCTCTGAAGGCTATTTTACCACTGTCACACACAGGGGAGAATTGGTGGTGACAACTGATCTGATTCCCACTGATCTGATTCCCACCACTTGATTAACACAGCTTTGTTGTGATATTGTGTGTGTGTGTGTGTGATATTGTGTGTGTGTGTGTGTGTGTGTGATACAATATTGAATTAGTACCACCTGTAATCAGATAATTTTACATGCTGGATAATATTTTTCACACAAGGGAAATGTCAGCCTTAATAGCCTAATAGTAAAACTTAACAGCTTCGACAAGGAAAACTCTAGCCTACATCCTTGAAATATGATGATTTTGAGTTAGAACTTGCTGAAATATATTTGTAAAAAAATATTACGACTTGAAACATGTTGTTCCTTTGAATCATTTGAGTTACGCTATGTGATATTTCCACTAGCTTTCACATTCAAATACCACACAATCAAATAGATTCTGCAAGAGGGAGAGCCTTTCGATAATGCCTTTCTTTATATGCTGAATTTGAACCATTTCAATCTTCTTTGAAGTAGATTTTGGCACATTTGATGCAGAGATTTAGAAGCAGAGAATTAATAAAAATAAGAAAGGGGCTTTGGAGGTGTTTATAGATTTCAATTATCTCTCACTTGCAGAGAGCAGCAGAATGTGTGGTCTGATTGGGTCGCCACCTCAAGTATCACTTGAAATGTACACAGCAATTTTTCCCTTTTTCACCACACTACTAGTCCGCCATGCTAAATCTTCAAGGCATTTGCTTTGTAGGGGGATCTGCTTAGCTTGGTGAATATACAGAGGTTCTCAGGGCTAAGGTCTGGTGACAAAAAAGCCCCCTCCCCCCAACACAACACTTACAAAGTAGCAGTGCCAAAAGCGCCGAGCAAAATTGCCAAACTAGGCCTGCTGACCGCTGAGCAAACAGACTCAAACTAATGGATCGTCCATCTTCTCCACCCCTCCAATTACCCTGATCCCGTGTAGAGAATATGGCTGCATTGGTTCACACCCAAACTCATTCTGTTAATCCCTTACATACATATCAACCTCACATTCACTAACATTACTCTACTACACTGTTCCACAGCCACCCAGGTAGCGGGAGTGGAGGAATAGAGAACGCTAGCTGTGAAAACCTGCCTTCTTTTTTAAATAAAATAATGAGGAATATGCAAATGATGTGGGAGCTTATGGGATTACTAGTTGCTGGACAGTCGTCTTCACCACAGTYATGGTGCACTAATACAGGTGTTAGTAAACTGGCATTAGGGGCCTGGCTAATGCTGCTCCATTCACTCTGGGATTGTTCCCTCGGCATTGACATTTGTAGCTCTGTTGGCCCCCTGGTAGGGAGCCTGGCTTGGGCTATTGTGGGTCTGCTGTTACCCAAACTGACACTGGGCTCCCACACCAACTGTGGGTCTGTGGACCCAGTTCTAGACACAACTTGTGAGCCGTCTTTGGGCTAAACATGGTTTRCCATTAGTGACCCGTTTGTTTGCTAACAGGACTACCCTGTGAAAGTCTACTTATTGTTCCTGTGGGGAAATCCATGTGTCGTTGCCTAAAGCTGACAGGCATCTGTCTACTTTACCAAAGGACATTTATTCTATTATATGCTATTTCATCAAATGACATCCAGAGCTGGGGAAAAATGTGTCAGTGCACAGTAGTACAACACATGCAATAAAAATGTATCACTTTAGCTGAAAACAAATGCGCTAGACATAGACAATCTTTTCTTGAAATGTTTTGTGTACAACTTGGGGACTTAAAAAGGGCCATTCCACTGATCCTGTAACAATAGAATCATTTACGTGGCTAATGGTGAGAAAACTCAAACAGACTTATTGCCTAAGAGGATTTGAAGAGTTAGTGAGATCCATACCAATTGGAAGATTTATCATATTCTCTGGCCTGGGAAAAATCATGGGCATTGTTTTGTAAGATATTTGAAGGGTTTGAAGGATGTTGCCCAGGGCAATTAATTCATTGTACTTTTCTCTCTGCGTTGGACTACGGCGATCCTATTTATGTGCCTCAAGCMCTACACCGAAGGCTCTTGACTCTGTGTATCGTGCAGCCCTTCATTTGATCACCAACCAGAGACGTCTAACTCTACAGTGATCCCTACAGTGCTGTCGGGTGGACATCACTAGCAACATGCAGGCTCAAACACTGGTACAGTTCTTATTTATGAGACCATGTTAGGAAAACAGACATTTATCCTATCTTGTAGCTCAAAAAAAAAAAAACGCATACAAGCTCAGATCTCAATCTCGTTTTATGCTAAGAGTCCCGAAAATTAGAACCGAGCATGGAAAAAGGGCCTTTCATTACTCAGTCGCCTGGTCCTGGAGGAGTTCAAATGACAAATAGATGAACAGGTTGTTGAGACATGTAGTTCATCTCAAAAGGCAGACTACATTATGAGAGGCTTCAGTGACAGTCAGTGTGCACCACAGCCAGTGTGCACGACAGTCAGTGTGCACAGCAGGCAAGGCATCTCAACAGAAGCAGAACTGTTTTTAATTCATTTGTAGCATCAACAGTCTGAACTTGTCCTGCCACTATCCCTCAATTAGATCATTTTTTTGCCCCATCCCAATGGGATGCTTTAATTAGACTAAAGACCATACCATCCATTGGAGAGGAAATGGAGACTCCTACAGTTGCTTTAGACAGAGGAAGCAGCCAGCTGGAGAGGAACATATTCATTCTACATATTAATTAAGCCAACAACAGTAGTGGTACCTGTTGATTCTCCCTTCAGGATGAGCTATAGACCAATCAGTTTGCTTATAGCATTACTGTACTGTTCTGCTTTGATTCGTATTAATTGCAATTTGTGAAAGTTTACCTTAGCCAAACACCCATGTTAGCTAACTCTTACATTTTAAAAAAAATTGTCAAATTTGCAGTTTAACATGTGAAATKGCAATTTTTCATGTTAAATAGCTGATTTCACATGTTGAGCTTAAATTTCACATGTGTAACCATATTTTCACATGTATTACATTTAGAGTTCACATGTTAATACCAGCTTTCCACATGTGAAAAGAAAACATGTTTTCACCTCATGTGAATTGCAGTTGCACATGTGAAAAACATTCTCATGTGAAAATCTGGAATTGCAAGCTCACATTTGAAAATCAATCTCATGTGAAAATCAAATTTGCAGTTTCACATGTAAGAAAACGCCACATGTGAAAATCTCCTTTTCACATATGGAATTGCATTTTCACATGTAAAAACAATCACATGCAAAAATCACATTTGCAGTTTCACATGTAAGAGATCTCCACATTTGAATATCTCAATTTCACARGTGGAATTGCAAGTTCACGTGAAAACCATTCACATGTGAAAATCTATTTTGCAGTTTCACATGTAAGAAACATTCACATGTGAAATTGTAACTTTCACATGTGGAAATTCACGTGGTGGTGAAATAGTGTTATTCTCCTCATATGTGAAAAGCTGGTGTTAACATGTTGCAGTAGCAATGTTTTCCACATGTGGAATTGCAAATMATGTAATGGCATTCTGTAAAAAGGTAACTTAGCCTACCTGAGTATAATAATTCAAGTGTGTTAAYAATAGTTATTTCTTATTTCTGAGCCATCCATTTGGAGTGTTAATCCTGCAGGCACACACCTCTCTTCTTCATACATTGGTATGTGACCGTTGGAAGAAGCCCAGTGAAAAGAACAGAGAAGCTAGCTCTCCTTGTCTCCGTATTTATCCTGTTTAACATGTTAAAATGTGTCATTTAAAGCTAAAAACAACAATCCGACGTCAAAACAAMTTGYCTTTGAGGTTAAAGTGTGTTTATCAATTTATCTGATTTTGCTAACCGTTACTTTGGACAAAATCAAGACGTCAATATTCTTGTAATGCTTTTTGTATGAAAAATCTTAAATTACAGCTCAATTTMAGCAAATTATGAATTTGCGATTCATTGTGATTAATCACAMAAAATCCTGCYATAAACTCAATTACATTTTTGAATAGTTTGACAGCCCTAGTTGACATTAAAATGTGAAAATGCACATGTGAAAGTGTAGTGGACATGAGTCGGTTATGGTTGCTCGTGGTCATGTGATGAGGTAGCCCCGCCTATCGGCTCGGTCGATTGGTCAAGCCGTTGGCTTCTCCCATGGGGCCCTGGGTTCTAATCCCGTCAGTTACGAAAACACACGTGAAATGTCATGTGAAAAATCCATTTGACACTTCACACGTGTCCCAAAACCATGTGTCTGACTCACATGTTTGTTTACATATGAAATGTCACACATACAATACCAGTCAAAAGTTTGGACACACCTACTCATTCCAGGGTTTTTCTTTCTTTTTTACTATTTTCTACATTGTAGAATAATAGTGAAGACATCAAAAGTATGAAATAACACTTATGGAATCATGTAGTAACCAAAGAAAGTATTAACAGATCAAAATACATATTATATTTGAGATTCTTCAAAGTAGCCACCCTTTGCCTTGATGACAGCTGTGACCGTTGGCGTTCTCTTGGCATTCTCTCAACCAGCTTCATGCGGTAGTCACCTAGAATGCATTTAAATGAACAGGTGTGCCTTGTTTGAAGTTAATTTTTGGAATTTATTTCCTTCTTAATGCGTTTGAGCCAATCACTTGTGTTGTGACAAGGTAGGGGTGGTATATATAGGATAGCCCTATTTGGTAAAAGACCAAGTTCATATTATGGAAAGAACAGCTCAAATAAGCAAAGAGAAACAACAGTCCATCATTACTTTAAGACATGAAGGTCAGTTAATCTGGAAAATGTCAAGAACTTTGAAAGTTTCTTCAAGTGCAGTCACAAAAACCATCAAGCGCTATGATGAAACTGGCTCTTATGAGGACCGCCACAGGAAAGGAAGACCCAGAATTGCCTCTGCTGCAGAAGATAAGTTCATTAGAATTAACTGCACTTCAGAAATTGCAGCCCAAATAAATCAGGCCTTCATGGTCGAATCGCTACAAAGAAACCACTACTAAAGGACATCAATAATAAGAAGAGACTTGCTTGGGCCAAGAAACACGAGCAATGGACATTAGACCGGAGGAAATCTGTCCTTTGGTCTGATGNTGTGGGAACTCCTTCAAGACTGTTGGAAAAGCATTCCAGGTGAAGCTGGTTGAGAGAATGCCATGAGTGTACAAAGATGTCATCAAGGCAAAGGATGGCTACTTTGAAGAATCTCAAATATAAAATATATTTTGATTTGTTTAACACTTRTTTGGTTACTACATGATTCCATATGTGTTATTTCATAGTTTTGATGTCTTCAGTATTATTCTATATAAAATATAAAAAATATCCCTTGAATGAGTAGGTGTGTCCAAACTTTTGACTGGCATTGTATGTCCAAAATCCACGTGTCTGTATTTTTTTTTTTACACGCAAKATTTTTCACGTGATTTGTTCACGTTTTTTTTCTTCTCCGTTCACGTGTCCGAAAACCACATGCGGTTTTTCATGTTTCTTTTCACATGTGGTTTTCATGTGGGTTCTTTGTAAGGGAAGTGTAAGAAAGGAAGAAATGCTTGTATGTGTTTATAGTAGTGAGTGCATTTTCTTAATGTGTACAAGTTGGTTTGTCTGTTTATTTCATCAAGTGTTCTTTTTGTATGTAAAATGTTTGATTCTGGAATAAACTAGCGAGTGGATGCTATCTGAATTGTAACATGTTTGTTCTCAGAAAAACAACGGCAGATGAGTTTTAGCTTATTTCTGAATGTGTCTGTGGATAACACATTAATGTACGACACCATGCAGATAAAGTCKCCATCCACCTGGTCCAGTGATCAATGAATGGCAATGAATCAACATGAGCAACTGACACAAACCCAACAACAGCTTGTTTCCTACTGCTCACTACAACTACTTCCCACTGACAAGAACAATACCACAACATTTSCCTTTCATGAGCATGCAGTTAGAGACTGGCTGGTCAAAAGACCCAGAGCCAAGGCTCAGTACATAGTGTCAGCTTCCTACTGTGTATGGGGTGGCAGGTAGCCAGCCTAGTGGTTAGAGTGTTGGACTAGTAACCGGAAGGTTGCAAGATTGATTCCCTGAGCTGACAAGGTAAAAATCTGTCGTTCTGCCACTGAACAAGGCAGTTAACCCACTGTTCCTAAGTTGTCATTGAAAATAAGAATTTGTTCTTAACTGACTTGCCGAGTTAAATAAATGTTTTAAAAAATGTGGCCAATGGGAGAGCTGAATTCCAACTGTTGCATTGATTCTTACTGTATTTTTTTCTCAGAGTCAATTATCTTCATGTTATTAGTAGACTAATGGTCTAAGGTAATTAGTGGTCTATCCAATATCAGTATTCACTCCATAAATACTATTTTTGTTTTATTTTTTATTTTCAACTTAAGTTATTACCACAATCTCATGAAAATGCTGATTATTGTCATTTCAATGTCCAAACACTCAAGCAACAATGTTAAGCYCGCCCTCTGCTGATAGAATCGAGAAAGGCCATTTTGGAAACAGAATACTGAAGTCACGGTTTGAGCTGAAGAGGGTAAGAGTAGCCTAGAAAGAGAGCCCGTGACACAACTTGRACGTTTGGATGTTAACAAGGCGACACTCCATCTTAACTCCTCCTCCAAATGTACTGGATTGGTTGAACAGTGCAGAAGAGAGCCTCCCCTGGCAGTTGTTTTTATTCTCGTTATAACCAGGATGTAGGGGATCTAGTTTCAGGCGTTTCTTTTASGCCTGCTACYTTAGGTTAGGGTTAAAGTTAGGGCTGGATCTAAGGTTTGGGTTGGGTTTGTGGTTGAAGTTAGTGTTCGGGCTGAACTAATCTCTCATGGACAGACTACGTAAACATAGTGCTTTCGGAAAGTATTCAGACCCCTTGAATTTTTCTTATAAAATMTAAAGCCTAAGTKWTCAGATCCTTTGCTATGAGACTCGAAATTGAGCTCAGGCYCATCCTGTTTCCATTGATCATCCTTGAGCTGTATCTACAACTTGATTGGAGTTCACTTCTGGTAAATTCGATTGATTGGACAGGATTCGGAAAGGCACACACCTGTCTATATAAGGTCCCACAGTTGACAGTGCATGTCAGAGCAAAAAACAAGCCATGAGGTCGAAGGAAMTGTCCGTAGAGGATCYAGACAGGATTATGTCGAGGCACAGATCTGGGGAAGGGTACCAAAACATTTCTGCAACACTGAAGTTCCCCAAGAACACAGCGACCTCCATCATTCTTAAATTGAAAATGTTTGGACCAAGACTCTTCCTTGAGCTGGCTACTCGGCCAAACTGAGCAATCTGGGGAGAAAGGCCTTGGTTAGGGAGGTGACCAAGAACCAGATGGTCACTCTGACAGAGCTCTATAGTTCCTATGTGGAGATGGGAGAACCTTCCAGAAGGACAAGCATCTCTGCAGCACTCCACCAATCAGGCCTTTATGGTAGAGTGGCCAGACGGAAGCACCTCCTCAGTAAAAGGCACATGACAGCCCGCTTGGAGTTTGCCAAAAGGTACCTAAAGACTCTCAGACCATGAGAAACAAGATTCTCTTGTCTGATGAAAGCAAGATTGAACTCTTTGGCTAAGCATCACGTCTGGAAGAAACCTGGCAACATCCCTACGGTGAAGCATGGGGGTGGCAGAATCATACTGTGGGGATGTTTTTCAGCAGCAGGGACTGGGAGACTAGTCAGGATCGAGGGAAAGATGAACGGAGAAAAGTATAGAGCGATCTTTGATAAAAACCCACTCCAGAGCGTGCAGGACTGCAGACTGGGGCGAAGGTTCACCTTCCAACAGGACAACGACCCTAAGCACACAGCCAAGACTACGCAGGAGTGGCTTCGGGCCAAGTCTCTGAATGTCCATGAGCGGCCCAGACAGAGCCCAGACTTAAACCCGATTGAACATCTCTGTAGAGACCTGAAAATATCTGTGCAGCAACACTCCCCATCCAGCCTGACAGAGCTTGAGAGGATCTGCAGAGAACAATGGGAGAAACTCTCCAAATACAGGTGTGCCAAGCTTGTAGCGTCATACCCATGAAGACTCGATGGTGTAATCGCTGCCAATGGTGCTTTAACAAAGTACTGAGTAAAGGGCCTGAATACTTACGTAAATTTGATATTTCCGTTTTTTWATTTTTTATAAATTAYAGGGATTTTRTTTTTAAATACCTGTATTTGCTTTGTCATTAAGAGGTAATGTGTGTAGATTGATAAGGGAATTTAATTGTTTTAGTCAAGGGGTCTGAATACTTTCCGAAGGCACTGTAAATGGTACCGTAGATATGTCATGATACCACCGGAWGCGTGAGATAATGAGTAGCATTAGTTCTGGTGCTTTYGACAAATCAGGATTTCGTAGGTTTTAGCATCTTTCAAATTTCAGAAGGGGGGAGGGGGYACCTTTGGCCCATAGACTTGCCCATAACTTGCAAAGAGAYAGGGTGGAGCTCTTTATTAAGGTTCCGATCCTCGTTCTCTCTCTTAACAGGTATGGACCCAGAACTTAATCAAGCATCTGACKAATTACGCAAGACTTTAGTTCTGGGTTAACCGAGATTAGGGTTGAACCGGGACGTGAACATGAAGCTAGGGCTAGGGTTGTMGTTGAGGCTAGGGTTAGGTTTGTGGCGAACATTAGGGTTAGGGTTGAACTGGGATGTTGACATGAAGCTAGGGTTAGGGCTAGATTCTTAACCCATTCTTATAAACCCTAAACCTAACCTTGGTTCAGTGTACTTTTTATCCTACTTCTCTTTGGACCTGTAAGGTGCTGGAGCTTGGCTCCACCTGGCTCTCCCTTTCACCCAATGTGCATGATCCCGGCTCCGGGTAACTCCGGCTCAATTTCATCACTGCTTTACAGGCATTCGGTTCTGATGAACATGGGAGATGACTCGAGGTATTCAGAGAAAGATGCCAGTTATCACATCCAAGTTATGAATACTGTAAATATTCAAATGTCAATAATAATTCAAGTTATACTGGCCTGTTGGTAAAAAAACTTCATACTAACTTCAGCAACACACGTTTTACTTAAGAAACGAATGCAAACCTAACTGAAATGACTGAAATACACTTCYTGGGATACTCCAAAAATGATTTCTCATGAGTTCTCTGACTCTCAGGATTCTCCTGTAACCCCAGTCCCACATAACCATGGACATGAATTCCTGTTTCCCACCGCAGCACATAGACATCCACACACATACCTCATCAACTGGCCTAACGCTTTGCCATTCTGAGAGGCCTTTGTGCACTCAAATCTGGGAAACGTATTGCTGCTAAATGTATTTGAAGTTGAGCAATACCCTGAAAATGCAGTTCTTTTAGACTACCTCCTTGTTGCTCCCTACCCTGTTTTGTTCCTTGGTGAAGGGACACAAGACGTGCCATTGTCACAGCTTCTCCTACTTGTTCTATTCTGTTAACCCCTTTAAGAAGTGTGGAAATTCCAGCACTCCAAGATGGGAGCTTTCTTTATGRGGTGCCAACTATTTGCTGCTCATAAAACAATATTTAGGTTGATTCAGTGCATTGTGTGCGTCACCTCACTGAATGGGCCCCATTCATGRGGGGTGAAGGGTGTAGCGTGGGGCTATGCCGAGGTAGCGTGGGTCCCTGTGTTTTGGGGAGGCACTGMCACTTGTTAGTAGGAGTGGAAGAAAGGAGTCCCGCCAGCGTCCGATGCTTGGGTTAGCATGGAGTTGATTTAACCGCATAATCGGATTGAAACTGAGCCACGGTATTTATGTCAGTTCACATTTCATCAAATGTGGAGTGTGAATTGGAGTCGACAGTACAGAGGGTTAATCCAGAASTAAAGCCAAAATAATTAGYGGCTCCGTTTAATCCACTCGCAATTCTACAAGCTGGGGAGAACATTGAAATGAGAACGTTTTCTGTTGGCAAACATTTAAATGGACCTATCACGTCCCAGATRTTCACCCCTGCAAGGCACATGACAAGGAGTTTTGCTCCATGATTTTAGTGATGAATTTTAAATTAAAAAGAAACACATWCACCAATGACACACCAAACTGCCGAGAAATAAATAGGATAGAGGTTTGTTATTAAATTAAATCAAAATATATTCAACTTTATAAATAAAAAACGTACAGTTTAAAGWTGAGTTAAAGATACGACATTTCAATGTGGATAATTGGGTAATATTTGGTTGAGACATTGATCAATGAGATTACAACCTATATTCACCCACTCAAAAAGACAGCCAAAGGWRYGTTGAATTTCCAATGTGTTATCACTATGCTTTCAACCATCTAAAAYCACAACCAAATRCCAATGGAAAAACAATGTCTGYTTTTTGGTWRAMTTGTCACCCAAATGTCTATCACTGTGCTTTCAACCATTTAAAACATTGGCATAGTTCAAATGGGAATACAATGTCAGATATTTTATATATTTATACAACAGATTAATGTGATATCARTGTGCTTCATCTAATAGCAGAACCAAAGTGCTGCAGCTGTGGGGGTGCTCATAGTGTGGCATATAGTGGGTGTGAGGCAATGAAGCTGGCAGTGGAGGTGCAACAAGTGAGAGTGGAGAGAAGGGTGTCATATGCTGAGGCAGTGAGGGTGGTCCAGGTCCAGGGAGATACAGGTTCAAGGGAGAGATGGGTAGGAGCATCTAGACCGGGGATTACAGGGCAGGTGGGCGGCGATATGGTATACATAGATAAGAGAAAGTTGGTGACGTTCATAGCAGGAGCTATCAATAGCACTGCTAAAGTAGAGTCTGAAACAGAGAGGATTCAGCTAATAGTGAAAGCTGCTGGGAGACATCTGAGTATGACAGGGTTGACCTGGGAAGAGGTTCGAGATGACCTCAATCAGCAGAGGGTGGAGTCATGTATTACTGGATCTTAGTTATGGTGGTTGTACGACAATGGAATTTTTGAAGCCGGTTGGCTAATGGGCAATAGTTCAAGAAGTTCATTGTGGGTGCCAGCTAAGCCTGATGTGATTTGTATGCAGGATACATGGCACAAACCGACTATGGAGTTTATCATACAGGGATATGTAGTGGTGGGGGGGTGGATGGATGGATGGAAATGGCCAAGTGATGGAAAATCTGCTAGAAATGAAAGATCTGGTGTACCTGAATGTTGGCTGAGGTACCAGGATTGATGTAGCCACAGGGAAAGAGTCTGCCTTGGACCTCGCTATGGTATCTAGTGTGATGGCAGGAATCTGTGAGTGGGAGGTAGGCAGGTGGGTGTTAGGAAGGGCAAAGTGGGATCAGTTTTAGGAGCTGAGTGAGCAGGTGATGGCTTGGATGGATATGAGAGGGGATGTGGATAGTGTGAATAACTGGGTGAGAAAAGAGTTAGAGGGAGCAGCTACTGAGGCTATACCTAAGAGTTCAGGGAGGAGGAGGAGGAAAGCAGTTCCATGGTGGACGGAGGAGTGTGGAACAATGGTGGGGAGTAGAAACAGGGCATTTAGAGTACTGAAACGGACACATAACTTCCAACATCTGATTCAGTATAAGCAGGCCCAGGCCCTGGTGAGAAGAAAMATCCGTCAGGCAAAGAGGTCATGTTGGCGTCSGTTCTGTGACACCATTGGAAGGGTGACACCTGTGGGAGAAGTGTAGGGGATGATTAAGAGGATGAGTGAGGTTAGAAGGGAGTGGGATTATCCAGTGTTGATGAGTGGGAAGGATGTGGCAGTAACAGATGAGGAGATGAGGAGAAGCGCATAGCTTGTTAAATTTGTCAGAAGAGGGGCAAAGGTGGAGAGAGAGAACGAGAGAGGAGCATCCTGGAGTGCTGGATAGGAGGGAGGATGTAAATTATGCGTTGAATGCACCATTTACCATGGCAGAGGTTAAAAGGGCAATAGGTAAGGCTGGGTTAACTTCACCTGGGAAAGATGAGGTGTGCTATGTTATGTTGGCCCATCTTAGTGATGAGGCACTGGATAAGGTACTGGTGTTGTACAACAGAGTGTAGAGGAGGTGGGGAAACTACCAGGCAGTTGGAAGGAGGCAGTAGTGGTACCAATCCGGAAGCCAGGAAGGACCCAACAAGGCCAACAAGCTATCGGCCAATAGCTTTAACATCACCTGTATGTAAGATTATGGAACGTATGATTACGGAGAGACTAACTTATTTCCTGGAGTGCAGGGGTCTAGTATTGACACATCAGAGTGGTTTCAGGAAGGGGAGGGGAAGTATGGACCCAGTGCTCTGTTTGGAAGCAGAGGTCAGGAAGGCTCAGGTGAACAAGGAGACTGTTGTAGCTGTCTTTTTTGATGTGGAGAAGGCMTATGATATGATGTSGAAGGAGGGGTTGTTAATCAAGCTTGATATTATGGGGGTAGGAGGGAGAATGCACAACTGGATAAAGGACTTCCTGTTTGAAAAGTCAATCCTGGTGAGGGTGGGGAAGTCTCTATCTGGCAGCTACCTGGTGAATAACAATACTCCACAGGGGAGCGTGATTAGTCCTCTGTTGTTCTCAATCATGATCAATGATGTTTACTCTCAGGTGCGGACGGATATTGGGAGGTCATTATTTGCAGATGATGGGGCCTTATGGAAGAGGGGAAGAAATGTGCCATACGTAGTCAGGGAGGTACAGGAAGCAATTGACGAGGTAGAGCGGTGGGCATTAATGTGGGGATTCAGGTTCTCTGTAGAGAACTCAGACAGTGTTCTTTACCAGGAGGAAGGTGGGTGATGAGGTATGCTTGAGGTTATATGGGAGAAACTTGGAGAGGGTGGGGACCTTCAGGTTCCTTGGGGTATACTTTGACACTAGACTGACATGGGCAGAACACATTGAGAGAGTGGTGGGAAAGTGTAAGAAGGTGAAAAAATGTGATGCGCTGTCTGACGGGGAAGGAGTGGGGGGCTGGGTGTTCCTCATTGCGGACCATGTATGTTGCATTGATCTGATCTGTAATAGACTACAGCAGTATAGCGTGTGGTTCGGCAGCCCGGACATCATCTGTAATAGACTATGGCAGTATAGCGTATGGTTCGGCAGCCCGAACATCATTGGAAAGGCTAGATGTCATACAGGGGCAAGGACTCGGAATATGTAATGGGGTGTTTTAGACCTCCCCAGTGGCTGCACTACAGGTGATGGGGGATATGCCATTGCAGATTATGAGACAGCAGCTGGCAATTAATTATTGGGTCAACCTACATGGGGGTGTCTCATCCTGGGGACATGGGGTGTCTCATCCTGCGAAAGGGATTTTACAGGCATGCTGGGAACATGAGCGAAGACAGAACACAAACTTTTGGTGGGTGGGTAATGCCTGGGTCCCAGCTGATGTGGGAGTGGAGGGGAACGAGGCAGTTGATTTACTGGCTAAACAAGCACATAGTAGTGGGGATGTTGATGTTGTAGTTTCAATGAGCAAGGCAGAGGCAAAAAGCCTGATATGGACAGTGATGGTGCAGAGATGGCAGGAGCAGTGGAATAGAGATGCTAAGGGCAGGCATTTATTTAAAGTACAGAGGAAAGTCGGGGAGGGCAGGATGGGACAGAAGAGAGGAGACTATATTTACAAGATTAAGGGTGGGACACAGCCAATTGATTAAGACCAGGAAACAGACCGTGGAGCATGTATTGCTGCAGTATCAGAGGGAAAGAGAAAGGCTGAGCTCTATTATGAGGGAGAAGGGGATACAGGAAATCAGTTTAACGAGTATATTGAGTAGAACGTCATTAGAACGTCTCAAATATATACATATATATATATTTTAAAACCTCTTTGGGCTCGGATCCCGCTAGCGGGATCAAAATCGACAACATCCGGTGAAGTTGGAGCGCACCAAATTCAAATGACAAAATTGTAATATTAAACATTCATGAACATACAAGTGTCTCACATCATTTAAAAGCTTAACTTCTTGTTAATCCAACCGCGTTGTCAGTTTTCAAAACCGGCTTCACAAAAATCACAAATAGCGATAAAATAAATCACTTACCTTTGAAGATCTTCCTCTGTTTGCAATCCCAAGGGTCCCAGKTACACAATGAATATTCGTTTTGTTCYATWAAGTCCTTCTTTATATGRAAAAAGTCAGTTTAGTTGGTGCCATTGATTTCAGTAATCCACTCCTTCAACATGCATACAAAGGAATCCAAAAAGCTACCGGGAAACTTCGTCCAAACAATGTTTCTAATCAATCCTCAGGTACCCTAATATGCAAATAAATGATCATATTTCAGACGGAAAGAACGATGTTCAATAGAAAAGGAAAATAACGAAGAGCGCACACTCATTCACGCGCGCCAAAAGCCTACCTTTCCTGATGAGAACACCTTGGATAAACTACAACTACTTGTTCGTTTTTCAAGAAACAAGCCTGAAACCCTGTCTAAAGACTGTTGACATCTAGTGGAAGCCATAGGAACTGCAATCTGGGAGCAATTTTTTTGTATATCCCATAGGCTTGCATTGAAAAGGCCTGTGACCTCCCTCCAAAAAGTTCTGGATGGATTTTCCTCGGGTTTTCGCCTGCCATATCAGTTCTGTTATACTCACAGACATTATTTTAACAGTTGTAGAAACGTCAGAGTGTTTTGTATCCAATGCTACCAAGTATATGCATATCCTAGCTTCTGGGCCTGAGTAACAGGCAGTTTACTTTGGGCACGTCAGTCATCCGGAAATTCAGGATACTGCCCCCTAGCCTTAAGACGTTTTTTAAGAGCAACGGGGCTGGCAGGTAGGATTTAGTTTCTCCCTGTCTCTGGCCAACACTCCAGTACAGTAGGTGGCGGTAATGCACCATAATGTTGGAGGCCAAGTGCCGATAAACCCCACCGAAGAAGAAGAAGGTTGCCAGCATAGAACAGAAGGTGTTGCATGCTGAGGCAGTGAAGAGAGTAGAGGACCACAAATACAAATTCCARCTAGACACCGTTGCCCTAGAGCACACACAAAAACTATACATACCTCGGCCTAAACATCAGCGCCACAGGTAACTTCCACAAAGCTGTGAACGATCTGAGAGATACCCGCTAATTATCAAAATCCAGAAAAGAGTTGTTAAATTCTACAATCACCTAAAAGGAAGCAATTCCCAAACGTTACATAACAAAGCCATCACCTACAGATAAATAAACCTGGAGAAGAGCCCCCTAAGCAAGCTGGTCCTGGGGCTCTGTTCACAAACAGACCCCCAATGACAGCAACACAATTAGACCCAACCAAATTATGAGAAAACAAAGAGATAATTTCTTGACACCTTGGAAAGAATTTACAAAAAAACTGAGCAAACTAGAATGCTATTTGGCCCTAAACAGAGAGTACACAGTGGCAGCATACCTGACCACTGTGACTGACCAAAATTAAGGAAATCTTTGACTATGTACAGAATCAGTGAGCAAAGCCTTGCTATAGACCTGGCTCTCAAGAGAAGACAGGCTATGTGCCCACTGCCCACAAAATGAGGTGGAAACTGAGCTGCACTTCCTAACCTCCTGCCAAATATATGACCATATTACAGATACACACATTTCCCTCAGATTACACAGACCCACAAAGAATTTGAAAACAAATCCAATTTTGATAAACTCCCATATCTATTGGGTGAAATACCGGTGTGCAATCACAGCAGCAAGATCTGTGACCTGTTGCCAAAAGAGCAACCAGTGAAGAACAAATACCATTGTAAATACAAACAATATTTATGTTTATTTATTTTCCCTTGCCAATACAACTATTTGCACATCATTACAACACTGTATATAGACATATGACATTTGAAATGTCTTTATTATTTTGGAACTTTTGTAAGTGTAATGATTACTGTACATTTGTTTGTTTATTTCACTAAATATTTATAGATAAATCTATTTCACTTGCTTTGGCAATGTAAACATATGTTTCCCATGCCAATAAATCCCTTAAATTGAAATTGATATGAGTAGAGGATGATGGGTCGATGGTGAGTAGTAGGCCAATACAGAGTGATATGAATTGTGCTTCAGTATGGTTGTCTTAAGCATTCATTGCCATGGTTATCAACTGTACCACAGAAATGTAACTTAAATCACTGAAAATAAATGTTATGCTGGCAGCTGCTGAGAAGTACTTGGGTGTACAATGTTTTGCTGCAGAAGAGTTACAAGGTGTGTTGAACGAACATCTTCCCAGCCCGTCAGCCGGGTGTAGGGTAAAAGTAGTTGAATGTGGTGTTTTTTTTAAATGAAATTGTTGTATATAGGTGTAGGGTTAGTTGGTAGTGCTAATTATAATTGTTTTCCTTTCCCCCTTCCTATTTTAGTTTTGTATCACAAACTGCAACGTGATTGAGCACACGACCGCAGAGTAAGTGGCGGCATGCACAAACAAAATGTGTGAACGACATGATACCAAAGGAGACGATGACGCGAGGAGTGTGCAATTGAGATCTTCCCAGTGTAAATGTACAAATCTGATGTGGGTCATATGTAAAATTGAGTGTGGAAAGATTGGATGTGGAGAAAAAAACTGAATTGGGTTTTAGTGTAGCTGTGTAAAAAAAGCGACATCAATAATCTTAATTTTGCGCGCGGCTCTTGACGCGCCCCCAACCTGTCACAAACTCAAGGAGCCAAACGTGGTCTAGCCAACATAATGCAAGAATAGTCTACCTGAATGAGCTTTTAGTTCCAAAATATAACATTGCTTAAAATGTTTCCTTTTCCATGTTTTTATCACCCCTTGATCATAATTTCCAGTTCTGTCTTTCCTTATTTAAGAACCTTAATACATTTAATGAAACATATTTGAATTGATCAATTCATTGAGTTAGTTTGATAGCCACCGGTGATCTGCGTTAAAATGGTTCTTGCTATCCGGAATCTTTGGGACAACCCTACCCAATTTAAATTTACATTTAAAATGGTTAGGTTAGGACATTGCGAAGTTTGCGGGTCACTATTTTCTTTCGTCATCATTCTGCGACATCTCTACTAGCGCTATAAAAACCACAACATAAACTCCCAAACAAATGAAACGTTGCTGATTGCATGTGGATTGTAAAATATCGATGTTGACACGTAGCCATACCAGGTAAGCTGAACCTATATCACCAAATGTAGACCTATGATCTTATGTGGGCTTGGGCTTTGAAAAAAGTGCGTGTTTTCCTCTGTTAGCTAACGTTAGCATCCGAACCTGAGAAATACATTGCGACGTTCGTTAGCTAGTTAGTCATATATTTATGTAGCTATGTGCCACGAAGAGTAAAATGCCAAAGAGAAATTGCAACAAATATAGGCAAGCCTTTCGTTTTACTAACTAACAGTTACAGCTTTTCATGTCAAGGCAAGCTAACTTAGCTGGCTAGCTCGCTAAGTTGATTACATAACATTTCTGATATCACTAGTATCGTATTCGTAACAGCGTGTAACGTTGGTTAGCGTTCAAATTGATGTGATTCTTCTGGGAACTTCGACATTATCGCAAGCTAACGTTTGCTGGATAAACATATCAATTCCGTGATAGGTAACAGTCTTGACTAGCCACATAATTAACTAAAGGAGCCTAAAGTACTGTAACGACCCTGGGTTTATAACCGCGGATATCGACTGTACCGCAAACAGTCGACAGTCCAACGACCTTATGTATGTTTTATAGGGCAATTGGCTCTGGAAGCAAATAAACAGCCAAATACGCAATCTAAACGGGAATTGATTCTCAATTGGCGGTACGATTCTAGAAACATAAATCCCTCGACTTTCTTTTCACAAATGCAAAATGCACACGTTACTGTACACTTTTTTTTAACACAATTGCAGCCGACAGTATTTTTCAATGACCACGTTTACATGCACACCAATATCCCCGTTATTATTCGAGATACTCTTTTGTCATAACTTGTTTTGTCATAACTTGTTGCCCCAGAAGACTAAATAAAGTAGTGCCCACCATAATAATGTCTTACATCTAGAATGAATGCATTAGTAATCTAGTTTTTGTTTTAGGGACGGGGAGAACGCAATACAGAAAGATTGGTCCTGTGCAAAATGTTAGTCATCAGTTTGAAAGGTTTTAAGGAAATGAAAAGAGAACGACACACAACAAGACTTCAGTGTGTCTTGGGTGCATATTTTATGTGGTTGAAATACTGTCTGGTTCCATAAGTGTAAAAGATGACACATACAGGCATTCACATTTTCTCAAGAGATGCTGAAATAATAAATAACTTCTCCTGTGTCCATATTTAAATTACTATTCGATTTAACCCATATGAACTTAAATTAGGAATATTCTGTTTATTCATGAATACTGGGATACTAATGAGCGGGATATCAAAGGTGCATGTAAATAGATTATCCCGAATAAGACCTTAAGTGGGATATGAGCTACTAGCTGGAATCTTGTGCACATGTAAACGTTGTCAGTGATAACACGTTTGTGGTGTATACAGGTGTTCGGAGACGCATATAGCTAATTAGCACAGGTAGTCCACTCTGTAGGCGGCACCAATCTCACAGAAAATGTCGCGTTTACAACATCTTCCTTTGCTTAAGGAATTCTAACTTTCCTTACGGCAGCAAGTACAGGATGACTGAATTAAGTAACATCTAAACTTTCGATTGTATCAATGTAAATAGTTGGTTAGAAAATACATTCCACGAGAGAGGAGCACTGAGAAGGAGCACTAGTATTGACAAAGGGAGCAAGCATGGAGAGGCTTGAGATAGCCAGACTTGTAAATTGGGCTAAGGAAGAAGTTGAATTTTGGAGAAATGCCATCAGTGCATGCTCCTCTAGCAATACAGTCAGGTTCGGCTCCATGATGACATGCCGGATGGGGCTTTTTAAATCCATGGGGGGGGGCACAACTTGTATTGCTTTAGAACCTAAATAAATCCACATGAGGACTGGTGGCCCAAGAGCGCTTAAAACAGCACACGCCGTAACATTGATTCAGTACCATGGGCAGAAGGCTACCGCGCAATGACCTCACACTCAACGTCAACGAAACAAAGGAGATGATCGTGGACTTTAGGAAACCGCAGAGGGAGCACCCCCCCATCCACATCGACAGGACAGTAGTGGAGAAGGTGGAAGGTTTTAAGGCCCTCGGCGTTCACATCATGGACAAACTGAAATGGTCCACCCACACAGACGGTGTGGTGAATTAGGTTCAACAGCACATCTTCAACCTCAGGAGGCTGAAGAAATTTTGCGTGTCACCAAAAACACTCAAACTTTTACAGATGCACAATCGAGAGCATCCTGTCGGGCTGTATCGCCGCCTGGTACGGCAAATGCTCCGCCCATAACCGTAAGGCTCTCCAGAGGGTAGTGAGGTCTGCACAATGCATCACCGGGGGCAAACTACCTGCCCTCCAGGACACATCAAGGACAACAACCACCCGAGCCACTGCCTGTTCACCCCGCTGTCATCCAGAAGGCGAGGTCAATACAAGTGCATCAAAGCTGGGACCGAGAGACTGAAAAACAGCTTCTATCTCAAGGCCATCAGACTGTTAAACAGCCATCACTAACATTGAGTGGCTGCTGCCAACATACTGACTCAAATCTCTAGCCACTTTAATAATTAAAAAAGGGACGTAATGTATCACTAGTCACTTTAAACAATGTCACTTTATATAATGTTTACATACCCTACATTACTCATCTCATATGTATATACTGTACTCTATA
>NC_036866.1:40835285-40869621 GCF_002910315.2 Salvelinus sp. IW2-2015
TGCAACAAGTGAGAGTGGAGAGAAGGGTGTCATATGCTGAGGCAGTGAGGGTGGTCCAGGTCCAGGGAGATACAGGTTCAAGGGAGAGATGGGTAGGAGCATCTAGACCGGGGATTACAGGGCAGGTGGGCGGCGATATGGTATACATAGATAAGAGAAAGTTGGTGACGTTCATAGCAGGAGCTATCAATAGCACTGCTAAAGTAGAGTCTGAAACAGAGAGGATTCAGCTAATAGTGAAAGCTGCTGGGAGACATCTGAGTATGACAGGGTTGACCTGGGAAGAGGTTCGAGATGACCTCAATCAGCAGAGGGTGGAGTCATGTATTACTGGATCTTAGTTATGGTGGTTGTACGACAATGGAATTTTTGAAGCCGGTTGGCTAATGGGCAATAGTTCAAGAAGTTCATTGTGGGTGCCAGCTAAGCCTGATGTGATTTGTATGCAGGATACATGGCACAAACCGACTATGGAGTTTATCATACAGGGATATGTAGTGGTGGGGGGGTGGATGGATGGATGGAAATGGCCAAGTGATGGAAAATCTGCTAGAAATGAAAGATCTGGTGTACCTGAATGTTGGCTGAGGTACCAGGATTGATGTAGCCACAGGGAAAGAGTCTGCCTTGGACCTCGCTATGGTATCTAGTGTGATGGCAGGAATCTGTGAGTGGGAGGTAGGCAGGTGGGTGTTAGGAAGGGCAAAGTGGGATCAGTTTTAGGAGCTGAGTGAGCAGGTGATGGCTTGGATGGATATGAGAGGGGATGTGGATAGTGTGAATAACTGGGTGAGAAAAGAGTTAGAGGGAGCAGCTACTGAGGCTATACCTAAGTAGTTCAGGGAGGAGGAGGAGGAAAGCAGTTCCATGGTGGACGGAGGAGTGTGGAACAATGGTGGGGAGTAGAAACAGGGCATTTAGAGTACTGAAAAGGACACATAACTTCCAACATCTGATTCAGTATAAGCAGGCCCAGGCCCTGGTGAGAAGAAAGATCCGTCAGGCAAAGAGGTCATGTTGGCGTCCGTTCTGTGACACCATTGGAAGGGTGACACCTGTGGGAGAAGTGTAGGGGATGATTAAGAGGATGAGTGAGGTTAGAAGGGAGTGGGATTATCCAGTGTTGACGAGTGGGAAGGATGTGGCAGTAACAGATGAGGAGATGAGGAGAAGCGCATAGCTTGTTAAATTTGTCAGAAGAGGGGCAAAGGTGGAGAGAGAGAACGAGAGAGGAGCATCCTGGAGTGCTGGATAMGAGGGAGGATGTAAATTATGCGTTGAATGCACCATTTACCATGGCAGAGGTTAAAAGGGCAATAYGTAAGGCTGGGTTAACTTCACCTGGGAAAGATGAGGTGTGCTATGTTATGTTGGCCCATCTTAGTGATGAGGCACTGGATAAGGTACTGGTGTTGTACAACAGAGTGTAGAGGAGGTGGGGAAACTACCAGGCAGTTGGAAGGAGGCAGTAGTGGTACCAATCCGGAAGCCAGGAAGGACCCAACAAGGCCAACAAGCTATCGGCCAATAGCTTTAACATCACCTGTATGTAAGATTATGGAACGTATGATTACGGAGAGACTAACTTATTTCCTGGAGTGCAGGGGTCTAGTATTGACACATCAGAGTGGTTTCAGGAAGGGGAGGGGAAGTATGGACCCAGTGCTCTGTTTGGAAGCAGAGGTCAGGAAGGCTCAGGTGAACAAGGAGACTGTTGTAGCTGTCTTTTTTGATGTGGAGAAGGCGTATGATATGATGTCGAAGGAGGGGTTGTTAATCAAGCTTGATATTATGGGGGTAGGAGGGAGAATGCACAACTGGATAAAGGACTTCCTGTTTGAAAGGTCAATCCTGGTGAGGGTGGGGAAGTCTCTATCTGGCAGCTACCTGGTGAATAACAGTACTCCACAGGGGAGCGTGATTAGTCCTCTGTTGTTCTCAATCATGATCAATGATGTTTACTCTCAGGTGCGGACGGATATTGGGAGGTCATTATTTGCAGATGATGGGGCCTTATGGAAGAGGGGAAGAAATGTGCCATACGTAGTCAGGGAGGTACAGGAAGCAATTGACGAGGTAGAGCGGTGGGCATTAATGTGGGGATTCAGGTTCTCTGTAGAGAACTCAGACAGTGTTCTTTACCAGGAGGAAGGTGGGTGATGAGGTATGCTTGAGGTTATATGGGAGAAACTTGGAGAGGGTGGGGACCTTCAGGTTCCTTGGGGTATACTTTGACACTAGACTGACATGGGCAGAACACATTGAGAGAGTGGTGGGAAAGTGTAAGAAGGTGAAAAAATGTGATGCGCTGTCTGACGGGGAAGGAGTGGGGGGCTGGGTGTTCCTCATTGCGGACCATGTATGTTGCATTGATCTGATCTGTAATAGACTACAGCAGTATAGCGTGTGGTTCGGCAGCCCGGACATCATCTGTAATAGACTATGGCAGTATAGCGTATGGTTCGGCAGCCCGAACATCATTGGAAAGGCTAGATGTCATACAGGGGCAAGGACTCGGAATATGTAATGGGGTGTTTTAGACCTCCCCAGTGGCTGCACTACAGGTGATGGGGGATATGCCATTGCAGATTATGAGACAGCAGCTGGCAATTAATTATTGGGTCAACCTACATGGGGGTGTCTCATCCTGGGGACATGGGGTGTCTCATCCTGCGAAAGGGATTTTACAGGCATGCTGGGAACATGAGCGAAGACAGAACACAAACTTTTGGTGGGTGGGTAATGCCTGGGTCCCAGCTGATGTGGGAGTGGAGGGGAACGAGGCAGTTGATTTACTGGCTAAACAAGCACATAGTAGTGGGGATGTTGATGTTGTAGTTTCAATGAGCAAGGCAGAGGCAAAAAGCCTGATATGGACAGTGATGGTGCAGAGATGGCAGGAGCAGTGGAATAGAGATGCTAAGGGCAGGCATTTATTTAAAGTACAGAGGAAAGTCGGGGAGGGCAGGATGGGACAGAAGAGAGGAGACTATATTTACAAGATTAAGGGTGGGACACAGCCAATTGATTAAGACCAGGAAACAGACCGTGGAGCATGTATTGCTGCAGTATCAGAGGGAAAGAGAAAGGCTGAGCTCTATTATGAGGGAGAAGGGGATACAGGAAATCAGTTTAACGAGTATATTGAGTAGAACGTCATTAGAACGTCTCAAATATATACATATATATATATTTTAAAACCTCTTTGGGCTCGGATCCCGCTAGCGGGATCAAAATCGACAACATCCGGTGAAGTTGGAGCGCACCAAATTCAAATGACAAAATTGTAATATTAAACATTCATGAACATACAAGTGTCTCACATCATTTAAAAGCTTAACTTCTTGTTAATCCAACCGCGTTGTCAGTTTTCAAAACCGGCTTCACAAAAATCACAAATAGCGATAAAATAAATCACTTACCTTTGAAGATCTTCCTCTGTTTGCAATCCCAAGGGTCCCAGKTACACAATGAATATTCGTTTTGTTCYATWAAGTCCTTCTTTATATGRAAAAAGTCAGTTTAGTTGGTGCCATTGATTTCAGTAATCCACTCCTTCAACATGCATACAAAGGAATCCAAAAAGCTACCGGGAAACTTCGTCCAAACAATGTTTCTAATCAATCGTCAGGTACCCTAATATGCAAATAAATGATCATATTTCAGACGGAAAGAACGGTGTTCAATAGAAAAGGAAAATAACGAAGAGCGCACACTCATTCACGCGCGCCAATAGCCTACCTTTCCTGATGAGAACACCTTGGATAAACTACAACTACCTGTTCGTTTTTCAAGAAACAAGCCTGAAACCCTGTCTAAAGACTGTTGACATCTAGTGGAAGCCATAGGAACTGCAATCTGGGAGCTATTTTTTTGTATATCCCATAGGCTTGCATTGAAAAGGCCTGTGACCTCCCTCCAAAGAATTCTGGATGGATTTTCCTCTGGTTTTCGCCTGCCATATCAGTTCTGTTATACTCACAGACATTATTTTAACAGTTGTAGAAACGTCAGTGTTTTGTATCCAATGCTACCAATTATATGCATATCCTAGCTTCTGGGCCTGAGTAACACGCAGTTTACTTTGGGCACGTCAGTCATCCGGAAATTCAGGATACTGCCCCCTAGCCTTAAGACGTTTTTTAAGAGCAACGGGGCTGGCAGGTAGGATTTAGTTTCTCCCTGTCTCTGGCCAACACTCCAGTACAGTAGGTGGCGGTAATGCACCATAATGTTGGAGGCCAAGTGCCGATAAACCCCACCGAAGAAGAAGAAGGTTGCCAGCATAGAACAGAAGGTGTTGCATGCTGAGGCAGTGAAGAGAGTAGAGGACCACAAATACAAATTCCARCTAGACACCGTTGCCCTAGAGCACACACAAAAACTATACATACCTCGGCCTAAACATCAGCGCCACAGGTAACTTCCACAAAGCTGTGAACGATCTGAGAGATACCCGCTAATTATCAAAATCCAGAAAAGAGTTGTTAAATTCTACAATCACCTAAAAGGAAGCAATTCCCAAACGTTACATAACAAAGCCATCACCTACAGATAAATAAACCTGGAGAAGAGCCCCCTAAGCAAGCTGGTCCTGGGGCTCTGTTCACAAACAGACCCCCAATGACAGCAACACAATTAGACCCAACCAAATTATGAGAAAACAAAGAGATAATTTCTTGACACCTTGGAAAGAATTTACAAAAAAACTGAGCAAACTAGAATGCTATTTGGCCCTAAACAGAGAGTACACAGTGGCAGCATACCTGACCACTGTGACTGACCAAAATTAAGGAAATCTTTGACTATGTACAGAATCAGTGAGCAAAGCCTTGCTATAGACCTGGCTCTCAAGAGAAGACAGGCTATGTGCCCACTGCCCACAAAATGAGGTGGAAACTGAGCTGCACTTCCTAACCTCCTGCCAAATATATGACCATATTACAGATACACACATTTCCCTCAGATTACACAGACCCACAAAGAATTTGAAAACAAATCCAATTTTGATAAACTCCCATATCTATTGGGTGAAATACCGGTGTGCAATCACAGCAGCAAGATCTGTGACCTGTTGCCAAAAGAGCAACCAGTGAAGAACAAATACCATTGTAAATACAAACAATATTTATGTTTATTTATTTTCCCTTGCCAATACAACTATTTGCACATCATTACAACACTGTATATAGACATATGACATTTGAAATGTCTTTATTATTTTGGAACTTTTGTAAGTGTAATGATTACTGTACATTTGTTTGTTTATTTCACTAAATATTTATAGATAAATCTATTTCACTTGCTTTGGCAATGTAAACATATGTTTCCCATGCCAATAAATCCCTTAAATTGAAATTGATATGAGTAGAGGATGATGGGTCGATGGTGAGTAGTAGGCCAATACAGAGTGATATGAATTGTGCTTCAGTATGGTTGTCTTAAGCATTCATTGCCATGGTTATCAACTGTACCACAGAAATGTAACTTAAATCACTGAAAATAAATGTTATGCTGGCAGCTGCTGAGAAGTACTTGGGTGTACAATGTTTTGCTGCAGAAGAGTTACAAGGTGTGTTGAACGAACATCTTCCCAGCCCGTCAGCCGGGTGTAGGGTAAAAGTAGTTGAATGTGGTGTTTTTTTTAAATGAAATTGTTGTATATAGGTGTAGGGTTAGTTGGTAGTGCTAATTATAATTGTTTTCCTTTCCCCCTTCCTATTTTAGTTTTGTATCACAAACTGCAACGTGATTGAGCACACGACCGCAGAGTAAGTGGCGGCATGCACAAACAAAATGTGTGAACGACATGATACCAAAGGAGACGATGACGCGAGGAGTGTGCAATTGAGATCTTCCCAGTGTAAATGTACAAATCTGATGTGGGTCATATGTAAAATTGAGTGTGGAAAGATTGGATGTGGAGAAAAAAACTGAATTGGGTTTTAGTGTAGCTGTGTAAAAAAAGCGACATCAATAATCTTAATTTTGCGCGCGGCTCTTGACGCGCCCCCAACCTGTCACAAACTCAAGGAGCCAAACGTGGTCTAGCCAACATAATGCAAGAATAGTCTACCTGAATGAGCTTTTAGTTCCAAAATATAACATTGCTTAAAATGTTTCCTTTTCCATGTTTTTATCACCCCTTGATCATAATTTCCAGTTCTGTCTTTCCTTATTTAAGAACCTTAATACATTTAATGAAACATATTTGAATTGATCAATTCATTGAGTTAGTTTGATAGCCACCGGTGATCTGCGTTAAAATGGTTCTTYCTATCCGGAATCTTTGGGACAACCCTACCCAATTTAAATTTACATTTAAAATGGTTAGGTRAGGACATTGCGAAGTTTGCGGGTCACTATTTTCTTTCGTCATCATTCTGCGACATCTCTACTAGCGCTATAAAAACCACAACATAAACTCCCAAACAAATGAAACGTTGCTGATTGCATGTGGATTGTAAAATATCGATGTTGACACGTAGCCATACCAGGTAAGCTGAACCTATATCACCAAATCTAGACCGATGATCTTATGTGGGCTTGGGCTTTGAAAAAAGTGCGTGTTTTCCTCTGTTAGCTAACGTTAGCATCCGAACCTGAGAAATACATTGCGACGTTCGTTAGCTAGTTAGTCATATATTTATGTAGCTATGTGCCACGAAGAGTAAAATGCCAAAGAGAAATTGCAACAAATATAGGCAAGCCTTTCGTTTTACTAACTAACAGTTACAGCTTTTCATGTCAAGGCAAGCTAACTTAGCTGGCTAGCTCGCTAAGTTGATTACATAACATTTCTGATATCACTAGTATCGTATTCGTAACAGCGTGTAACGTTGGTTAGCGTTCAAATTGATGTGATTCTTCTGGGAACTTCGACATTATCGCAAGCTAACGTTTGCTGGATAAACATATCAATTCCGTGATAGGTAACAGTCTTGACTAGCCACATAATTAACTAAAGGAGCCTAAAGTACTGTAACGACCCTGGGTTTATAACCGCGGATATCGACTGTACCGCAAACAGTCGACAGTCCAACGACCTTATGTATGTTTTATAGGGCAATTGGCTCTGGAAGCAAATAAACAGCCAAATACGCAATCTAAACGGGAATTGATTCTCAATTGGCGGTACGATTCTAGAAACATAAATCCCTCGACTTTCTTTTCACAAATGCAAAATGCACACGTTACTGTACACTTTTTTTTAACACAATTGCAGCCGACAGTATTTTTCAATGACCACGTTTACATGCACACCAATATCCCCGTTATTATTCGAGATACTCTTTTGTCATAACTTGTTTTGTCATAACTTGTTGCCCCAGAAGACTAAATAAAGTAGTGCCCACCATAATAATGTCTTACATCTAGAATGAATGCATTAGTAATCTAGTTTTTGTTTTAGGGATGGGGAGAAAACGCAATACAGAAAGATTGGTCCTGTGCAAAATGTTAGTCATCAGTTTGAAAGGTTTTAAGGAAATGAAAAGAGAACGACACACAACAAGACTTCAGTGTGTCTTGGGTGCATATTTTATGTGGTTGAAATACTGTCTGGTTCCATAAGTGTAAAAGATGACACATACAGACATTCACATTTTCTCAAGAGATGCTGAAATAATAAATAACTTCTCCTGTGTCCATATTTAAATTACTATTCGATTTAACCCATATGAACTTAAATTAGGAATATTCTGTTTATTCATGAATACTGGGATACTAATGAGCGGGATATCAAAGGTGCATGTAAATAGATTATCCCGAATAAGACCTTAAGTGGGATATGAGCTACTAGCTGGAATCTTGTGCACATGTAAACGTTGTCAGTGATAACACGTTTGTGGTGTATACAGGTGTTCGGAGACGCATATAGCTAATTAGCACAGGTAGTCCACTCTGTAGGCGGCACCAATCTCACAGAAAATGTCGCGTTTACAACATCTTCCTTTGCTTAAGGAATTCTAACTTTCCTTACGGCAGCAAGTACAGGATGACTGAATTAAGTAACATCTAAACTTTCGATTGTATCAATGTAAATAGTTGGTTAGAAAATACATTCCACGAGAGAGGAGCACTGAGAAGGAGCACTAGTATTGACAAAGGGAGCAAGCATGGAGAGGCTTGAGATAGCCAGACTTGTAAATTGGGCTAAGGAAGAAGTTGAATTTTGGAGAAATGCCATCAGTGCATGCTCCTCTAGCAATACAGTCAGGTTCGGCTCCATGATGACATGCCGGATGGGGCTTTTTAAATCCATGGGGGGGGGCACAACTTGTATTGCTTTAGAACCTAAATAAATCCACATGAGGACTGGTGGCCCAAGAGCGCTTAAAACAGCACACGCCGTAACATTGATTCAGTACCATGGGCAGAAGGCTACCGCGCAATGACCTCACACTCAACGTCAACGAAACAAAGGAGATGATCGTGGACTTTAGGAAACCGCAGAGGGAGCACCCCCCCATCCACATCGACAGGACAGTAGTGGAGAAGGTGGAAGGTTTTAAGGCCCTCGGCGTTCACATCATGGACAAACTGAAATGGTCCACCCACACAGACGGTGTGGTGAATTAGGTTCAACAGCACATCTTCAACCTCAGGAGGCTGAAGAAATTTTGCGTGTCACCAAAAACACTCAAACTTTTACAGATGCACAATCGAGAGCATCCTGTCGGGCTGTATCGCCGCCTGGTACGGCAAATGCTCCGCCCATAACCGTAAGGCTCTCCAGAGGGTAGTGAGGTCTGCACAATGCATCACCGGGGGCAAACTACCTGCCCTCCAGGACACATCAAGGACAACAACCACCCGAGCCACTGCCTGTTCACCCCGCTGTCATCCAGAAGGCGAGGTCAATACAAGTGCATCAAAGCTGGGACCGAGAGACTGAAAAACAGCTTCTATCTCAAGGCCATCAGACTGTTAAACAGCCATCACTAACATTGAGTGGCTGCTGCCAACATACTGACTCAAATCTCTAGCCACTTTAATAATTAAAAAAGGGACGTAATGTATCACTAGTCACTTTAAACAATGTCACTATATATAATGTTTACATACATAACCTACATTACTCATCTCATATGTATATACTGTACTCTATACCATCTACTGCATCTTGCCTATGCCGTTCAGCCATCGCTCATTCTTATATTTATATGTACATATTCTTCATCCCTTTACACTTGTGTGTATAAGGTAGTTGTTGTGAAATTGTTAGATTACTTGCTAGATATTACTGCACGGTCGGAACTAGAAGCACAAGCATTTCACTACTCGCATTAACATCTACTAACCATGTGTATGTGACAAATAACATTTGATTTGAAAGGGTGCTCTACCAATTTCAAACCCACTGAAGTGGACAGCCAGGACAATCTGAGAACTGCGCCAGGGCTCACCTCAGCACAACCAGTAGGCTACATTGGTCATTGTCCCTATACCCATAAAATAACACAKAGCTGTATATCGATCAATAGCAATTAGACCTGCAAAAGCAAGCTATGACATTAAGAATCACAGATAAATATAACATTAATTGAAGTAAAAAGGACTGAAGTAACACTACATTACAAAAAAAAATCTGCCAAAGAACTAGGCTTACATGAGGGAAAACCAATTTAATTAATCATTCTGGCACGGCGGCCAGGGCCATAAAGGTTGTAACTTACCATTTAGAAGAGTTGCAGCCTCCTCGATGTGTTGAACCTCAAAGTTTCTTATTCCATTACCCTTCCTTTACTTGTCAGGTCCCTCCAATGCCAGCTGGACAAGCTGGGCTTTTRGTGGATGTAATATGCTGTGTCTGTGTTTACTTAATATGTTCTTTAGGGTGGAGATGGAATTTTTGCACATTGCTGTAGATGCCCCAAATGTTAATCCATGTTTCAGTTCCAACAGCACAGTTGGCRTTGCTGACAAAGGCCCGCTGTATKTTTGAATAACACCGAGTGTGGTCCATTTGTTGTTTGCTGGCTGTGTTTGCGATTTTTACTTTGCATGAACGTGCGCGCCACAATAAACTCTAATTTGCTTGGAGCTGGTGTTCTCATGCCTCMCAAAGCTTTTCGAATTCAGCATCGCATCAAAGTTTTTCAACGCAACCATAGGCACTGCAGACAAGTTTGATACCCGGGTGCAGATCAGTATCTTCAGACTGCAGGAACTTGTTAGGTGGGTCGAGAAGCCCCTGGATTTTGAGTTTTATAAATGTAAAGCTTGGCTCTGCCAGTGCTTTCAATAAGCCTGTGACCTCAAGTGTCACATCTGTGCCAATTGCGTGAGTAGATTCGATTTCACTGAGTATCTCTGACGTCACTTGATTTCATAGTGACTGACACCGTGGCGAGGTGGCCAGTTCCCCTCTGATCAATACGTTTTTTCCCCCCCAGTATACTGTGCAGCCACTGTGGCTTTCCTGAATAAATTGCTCAGGCAGCTACACACATTGAAAAGTCCTATATCGCCTCCGACGGCATAGCGTGTACCACAACCAAATGCAGACCTTGAAACAGGTGCTACAAATGACTGCTTTCTCCCACTGAAAATGGGACTCGGTTAAGTGTTAAGACAAACCTGTGCTGGCTCCTCATCACCGAGGTCGTCAGGTGCTAGTGGCTGGGGTAACGGCGGTGCAGGTGCTTGTTGTAATGTTGCCCTCTTGCTGCTGGCGCCTGGCCCTGGCTCTTCTCCATCTTGTTGGTCAGCAGGCAGTGGTGGGAGATGGGTGGGTATTACATTTTGCTGATAGGCTCGTCAACCTCAGTGGCCGGGCTAGCATCTGTCTCTACATGGTGGTCCGCAATTAAAATGCTCTTGGCGGTGCCCAGTCATTTTCGGATATCCATGCTGATCAAAGCTTACCCAACTAGCTATAATTATTCAGTGCGCCACTACCAAAACTTAGTGAAGCTAGCTGTAGCTGTCTGCAAAATAAAGTAACTTTGACCCCGCTCTGGGATCCAAATTTTATCTTGGGGGGGCTTTTCTACGGCTTTTCTATACCGTAGAGCTGGCCCTGAATATTACGGATGAAAGGCTTGGTAAGAGCGCGGTGAATGGCTAGACGTGGTTATGGACAGTGATGGAGTAGAGCCGAGTGCAGAGGGACTATGTGTGTTGAGGAAGAATGGCGCCAAGTACAAACCGCACTCTGTCAGCGTAGAAATTTAACCTGACGAGAGTGAGGATGAATTATCTGCGGTTGCCTCTCCCTGTTCATGCAAAGGATGAATCTGGCCCAGTGGGAGTGACATTTTTGGAGAATGTGGATCCCTGCCTTTTGGCGGACCCATGGATGGTATCAGGCTGGGTAGAAAAGAAGTTGGGTACTGTTAAATCGGTGAAGGTAGCTCGACATGGTCTTGTGGTGGTTTTCTGTGTTTTCTGCCCAGAGGGAGCGGTGTTTTGTCAGGAGCCTTGCGACAAGACCTGTGACTTGGTTTTTGAAAGGAGTGATTACTGGGGTTGAGGTGGAACAACTGAAATTGAACATTCCCTGTGTCTTTTATGCCCGCCGTTTGTTGCGACGCAGACCCGGTGGCGAGCGGGGTGAAACTGAAAAACGGTCAATTGTGYGGGTGTCCATGCTGCTGGGGATTAGAAGTGCACGGTGTGAGAGAGGGTTTAAGCTTGCCACGATCAGAAGGTGTTGTATGCTGAGGATGATCGGTCAAGGTGCGTAGTAGGCCTAGGCCAACATAGCTAATCCGTCTATTTTCCGTAAACAAGCGCTGTAACCCTAACCCTAGATAGGTGRGTATCAATTCAACCTTTAGTTTTATTATTTCTCACTGATATGAAAGATGGTCCTTATGCTTCCAAAACCGTAGCGCAAGCGCTGTTAATGTTCAGACCGAGCGTCGGTCCAATTACTCTTATGTGTAATGGAACTGAGAGTGACGATGAAGGGCTAAGTCCTAGCTAGCCAGGTTTATTTGGCTATTTTGTGAAACACTACCTGGCTCAATTTATCTGGGTCCAACCCATTACAAATGTTCACAAATGGGCATRGCAGTATTGCGGTGTCCCTACAGCCTAGGGTTCGATCCAAGGCTGTGTCATTACCAGCTGTGACCTGGAGTCCCYTAGGGCGGCACGCAATTGGCCCAGAGTCGTTCGGGTTAGGGGATGGTTTGGCCAGGGGGGCWTTACTTGGCTCTAGTGGCTCCTTGTGGTGGGTCGGGCCCCTGCAGGCTGACTTCGGTCGTGTTTCCTCCGACACATTAGTGCAGCTGGCTTCCAGGTTAAGCGAGCGGGTGTTCAGAAGCGTTTTGGTGGGTCATGTTTCGGAGGACGCATGAATCGACCTTCGCCTCTCCCGAGCCTGTAGGGAGTTGCCGCGATGAGGCAAGATAGTAATCATGAAATTGTGGGGGGGGGGGGGATGATTTGATATCTAAATAATACCCTTTGGCTGGTAGAAGTCTGAAAACACTCAGATAGTAGGCTACAAAGCTGGGCTAACAGTCCTTCACTGAGTTCCCTCTTAAGCAGCGCTTCCCAAACTAGGGGTTGTGACCCCATGTGGGGTTGCTTGATTTGAAAATGGAGTTGCGAGAGAAACTAAGTGTGGTTGTAATAAACAGAGTGYTTTCTGTTTTCTTCCTACAAATGTGGCGCTACCTTTTGGAACGGTTTAAGGTACAAAAGATTATGACCCCATRACTGAAAGATAAGACTCTGTTTCCCTCTACAATGCCCACAAGCCACATAYGACCAGGCTCTAAATCAGACTGGGGGGGAATAACATAATCAATGGTCATCTTTTATACACAGAAGACCATACAAAATGWTWACCTGATGCTCTTCTGAATTTAACAATACCTTTCTGATGCAGTTCTGTCGCGTCAAACCATACTTTCTTCAGATTGAAATACTATCAAAAGTACTGTCAGACTGATTTGTAATAGACTGTCACAGCCCCAATTGAAGAAAAAAAAAAAGGTAAACATTGGCGATTGATTGCATCACTTTCTTTAACATGGTGGGGTCAATAACTTTTTTTAAATATCAAAATGGGGTCGTGGGCCAGAAGTTTGGGAACCCTTGCTCTAAAGACTGTAGGTAAATGACTTGGTGACTTTGCTTTTGTTTCCCTCGGTCAGGCCACCCTGCGGTGAATGAGGCACGGTCTTTCCATAGTGCTGTTCTTTGAGCGCGGTTGGGATGGGCCAGCAGATCTCAGGCCAGGCGGTGATGACCCGTCTACCTGAGAAGCTGGTGAAACATGCTGGGCTGGTACGCGACAGCGGCTACCTCAACTACGAGGAGTTCCTGGCCAGGGTGGCAGAGCTCAATGACGTGTAAGGCCGGCRATGCTGTTACTGTCAATGTAGTCCTTGTTTGCTTTGTACTTAGTCATTAGACAAAGAGATTATAATAATATCCAGCTCTACAAAGAGAATAGTAGTATTTCCCTTTTCATTTACAGATGGGGAGCTAATTCCCCTATGTAACATCCAGCTCCTCCGCTGGCACTTCTTGAACATTATCCACATATAACACTAGTTATTAACTGACCTAATCCAGGTTATGAACCTTAATCAAGAGTTTAGAGCACTGTCTCTCTGCTAGGATTTAACCTAGTCCTTCCCCAATCAGTAGGCCTTGCTGGTGTGAATGTGGCTTTCATAGGCAGTGAGTGATAGAAACTGAGGATGGTTAGGTGACAGTGTTAAGTTGTCATTGGATCTTTTGTCGAGTAACAATGTTTCTCCATGACTGTCAACTGGACAGGACGGCTAAGCTAGCAGCTGGACAGAAAAAACACCTGATCTTTGAAGTCCAGACTGGCTCGGACGCCTCTGCTCTGTGGAAAGTGGCTGTGAGGATAGTTTGTACCAAGGTGAGAAAGGGACAAACTAAAGCTGGTCTCTGGTGGAGACATGTCATTGTGAATCAGTCTCCACTCTCACTATATATTTTTGGGGGTGGAAATGTGTGTTTTTGGAACAGTAATGATGTGTGTGTTACTGTGTCTGTAAGCACCTTGTGTGTGTTCATGGCATGTGTGTTTGTGAGACTGAAACATGGTTGTGTTATTGCGCTGTGCTCTGGCAGATCAACAAAGAGAATGGGATGGTGGAGGCGTCTCGCATCATGAACCTGTATCAGTTCATCCAACTGTACCGTGACGTCACCAGTCAGGCCGTAGATGTGCTGTCAGCAGAGGGCGCCAGCCTCCCGTCTGGAACCCTCTCGTCAGGGGACTCCTGCCAGGCCAGCATGTGGATGGGCAGGTTAGTAGTTCAGTGTGTGTTTATTTCATGTGTCTGTGGGAAGTCTTGCATTGCCATCCTTCCAAGTCTTGTTCCTTAATGTGTGGAAGTTTGGAAGTTGAGGCAAGTCTGTGACTGGCTGCCGTTGTGTGTATCCCCATACAGGGTGAAGCAGTTGACTGATGAGGAGGAGTGCTGTATCTGCATGGATGGGAAATCTGACCTCATTCTGCCCTGTGCTCACAGCTTCTGTCAAAAGTGCATTGACAAGTGGTAAGAGACGCAGACGCTTTCCACAGTAGTCCCACTGATAAATCTGTTGTCACAACGTCTGTTGTCATTGAGCATGTTAGATTAAAACGCCTAGATTTCTTTGCAATCGTTCATATAATTAGGACAAGTAAACACCTTAATTGGAGTTCCAGCTGCTCCTGCAAGCATGTGCTTGCAGGAGCAGTATGAGCCTTATGCGTGAGTGAAGTGAGCGTATAAAACCTAAAAGTGTGAATATTGGAAATAGTTTTCATAAACAAACTTTCTGTCTGAACTTGGGTACCATGGCAGTCAGCTTTGATGCTACATCCTATGCGRAAGATTTTGAGTTTAAGGAGAAAAACAAAAGGGTAATTGTTTTTACTGTACATTTTGTTATAAACCTCTTCCTCTTGACACTTTGTGGATAAGATGCCTTCCAGGGTAAATGTTTTAGTTGGGATCGTGTGCAGTCTAATATCCAACACTCTTCTCTGAATCCTGATCGCCAACATCCATTAATTTTTACACAGGACCTATAACTCCTCGTAAGCTGTTTCATACGAACKTTTTGAATGATGCTTCCTGTACATTGTTCCCTCTTAATGAACCTGGTAGCTTTTATACACGTGGCTTGGGAATGCCCTCTATCTATTTTCTGGGATGAAGTAGCATCGAACCTGTCCACTCTGGCCTAACGGCCGCTAAGAAGATGATTGCAGTACAATGGCGCCTCACTTTTTTGAATATCATTTATATGGAGCTGTCTACCACTCACTTTCATGGAGCTAAAGACATTCTGAACCAGGGTTTGGAACCTGTTCAGGGAACAGATCTGAGTAACGGATAAAAGATGCCCAGCGCTTGAAGCAAACCCTCCTCCACCCTTTCTCACTATTCCCCACCTGCAAAATGTCAGTCGCATCGTGCACCCTACACTTGTCTGTCCAATGCATGTACATAACTTGCCCGCTCCATAGCAAGCTGCTCTATCCGCACTGAATGGTGAAGTAATTTAACGTCACGCTAAATATAAACAAAAAATGTAATGATTTCAGAGGTTTAAAAAGGTACAATATAAACAATTACTTTTTTTWATAAACATTACAATATTTAAATAATTAATCATTAGATTGTGTTAATTATGGCAGATTAATTGACTTCCAAATTTTTAGTATTAGTTTTTTCAAAATGAATGATGAGAAGATTTGTCCAGCCCATTGGGTATCACACTACATCCCCATATGTCTTGAAATACGCAGACAGGTGGATTAAAAGTARGTTTTTATATTTTAATACTGCTGACAGACTACTTTCTAGCTCCACKCACAACTTCTAAACGTTATCGCATTCCCAGAAAGCATAGATTGAGTCATTATTAGTTGTACACTTGAGACATGACTCTGACGTTGTGCTGTGGAATTTGTGAATTTTGTCTCTTGTATAAGCAATTCTATACATTCGTTTTTACTGGATTAAGCAAAATGTTAACTGTAATTTCATTAGTTTTTGGTGGGGTAATTGGTATTACCAAAAATATATACAAAACTTTGGCAGCTATGCCATTCTAAAGAGGTTTATTATACCTGTGAGATTTATGGGAAGATTATTCCATTTAATTACATCTGCTTTCATATTAAGGACTAACGGAATAAAGTWATCTTTTATATATTTGTTTAACTTAAGCATCCTAAATCTTACATTTTGTTGTTGTCCACTTAAAGGATTGCTGTGTTTCTCTTTCTCCTATTGACATTTATTTAAAATTTCTAAATAAGTTTAGTTTAAATGAATGTTTACCAATGCTGATACCTGTTACATTTGAGTCCTGTCTAGTTCTTTCTGCAAGCTGTTCAATTGCTAGTGCAAACAAGATGGGGGAGAGAGGYGACATCCCCTTTCTAAAGCAATTTAATCAGATAATGTATTATTTATGTATATTTTTGCTTTAGGATATTTATACGATAAGTTTATTAAATGTATTGTTTCAGCTCAATTTGAAAGCTTCCAAAGTTTTGAATAGGAACGGCCATTCAAGACACTCAACAGCCATTATTATAGCCATTGAATTCTACTGTGCAAATATATTGTGTTATAGGGAAATAATGCCTGCTCTAAAATGCCCTTCAAGCCAATCAGAAACGAGTATTCAACAATGCCATGGTATAAAAAAAWATATATAAACTGGGTGTGGTTCATGCCCTGAATGCTGATTTGTCTGACAGCTGTGGTATATCAGATCTTATACCATGGGTATGACAAAACATATATTTTTACTGCTCTAATTACATTGGTAACCAGTTTATAATAGCAGTATAGCACCTCGGGGGTTTAGGGTATATGGCCAATAAACCACTGCTAAGGGCTGTATACAGGCACTCCACGTTGCATCTTGCGTAAGAACAGCCCTTAGCCGTGGTAAATTGGCCATATAGCACATCCCTCGAGCCGTATTTCTTAAATAACCAACTCATCGCAGCTCTGCCACAAATGGAAGAAGCAATTACTTGAAAGAGAAAGGAATGAATTTGTTTGTCTGCCACCAGTTAAAAAGTACAGTATCAATGGCATAAAATGACCAATATAAATCGTAAAATGTATCAGTTTCACTTACGGTTAAGAGGTTTGACAACTATGCTTCATAAAATTCAAGATAGTTGGGAACACATTTTCCAAGTCCCAATACCATGACATCGGTTTTATGAACTGATATACAGATCTTAGATTTAAGGGGTTATATTAAATTCTCACTACAAAAGAAAGCTCAGTATATGGGGCATTGAACAGTCAGACCGGTGCAGGCTGCCACAAGGAAACAGAATCAATAGATCATCTCTTTTGGTACTGTGGCTTGTTTTTGGAGCATTTTCGGGGAGGTTCAATTCCCTAGTGAGACACCATGGTAGATTGGAGGTATGTATTGCAAGAGGAAATGGTACAATGATGATTTACTGGGAGAGATGGGTTGGAATAGATACATACACACTTGCACATTTATAAAGGTTTGAGATCCTCCAATCAGGGCTGAGTGGGGATGTCATTGTATGTTTTGTGTTTAGTTATGTATGTTTTTTTGTTTCACGCTGTGGGCGGTGTGTGTTTGGTGGTTATTGGTACGCTATTGGTACCCAAAATCCTTTTGGGCCAGGGGCTTTGCACTGCTGGCATCTCGGGGCGGGTGGGGGGAAAGCGTATCCACTGCCCAGAGGACCCACTGATGGGCGCGGCCATTTGTATTGTCTTATATTGTTTTAATAAAATGGTAGATTTGATAACACATTTATTTAGATTTTCTGCATTCATTAAAGTCCCTTCAGGTAGCCTAATTTAGGCCTGATGTCCATTTTTAAACAGGATTATTAGGGGAATTGTTSTTCTTGCAAAGCATATAGACCTTTTAATTAATGTAGTTTGATCAGTGTCCATGTAAATGTACACAATTAAATGATTTGGTTTGTTTTCATAGGAGTGGGCAGAGCAGGAATTGTCCGATATGCCGCTTGCAAGTGACCGCTGCCAATGAGTCYTGGGTYATGCCTGATGCCCCTACAGAGGACGACGTAGCTGGCTATATCCTCAACCTGGCTGACGAGGCAGGCCATCCGCACATACCTTAAGCTACTCAACACTAAGACACTTTGATTAACCACTGACAACCAAACTGACATCAAGAATAGTTCGGGGAAGGGTCTGGAGTTTTTTGCCAGGAAAAACACCTTGCCCTGGTTTTGGGGGTATGTAGAGAAGATGGGTTGCTTTATAGGAATTTGCCTGTTGTGATTATTTCTTATGTTCTTTTTTTACTTTTCCATATTATTTCAAGATTACTTTTACATGATTGCTCTTAAACTTGTGTGTGTGTGTATATAAGAAGGTTGTGTGTGTATACAGTGCCTTCGAAAGGTATTCAGCCCCCTTGACTTTTCCCACATTTGTTACGTTACAGCCTTATTCTAAAATTGATTTATATATATTTTTTAAGTCCTCAGCAATCTGTACACAATACTCCATAATGAAAACAGGTTTTTAGAAATTTGAGGTGCATATTTTTTTTTTTTTTTTACTGAAATATCAAATTTACTTAAGTATTCAGAACCTTTGCTATGAGACTCAAAATTGAGCACAGGTGCATCTTGTTTCCATTGATCATCCTTAATGTTTCTACAACTTGATTGGAGTCCACCTGTGATAGATTCGATTGATTGGACATGATTTGGAAAGGCACACATCGGTCTATATYKATGTCAGAGCAAAAACCAAGCCATGAGGTCGAAGGAATTGTRTGTAGAACTCCGAGACAGGATTGTGTCGAGGCACAGATCTGGGGAAGGGTACCAAAAAAATGTCTGCAGCATTGAAGGTCCCCAAGAACACAGTGGCCTCCATCATTCTTAAATGGAAGACGTTTTGAACCACCAAAACTCCTCATAGAGCTGGCCAAACTGAGCAATCGGGGGAGAATGGCCTTGGTCAGGGAGGTGACCAAGAACTCGATGGTCACTGACAGTGTCCTAGAGTTCCTCTGTGGAGATTGTTGTCCTTCTGGAAGGTTCTCCCATCTCTGCAGCACTCCACCAATCAGGCCTTTATGGTAGAGTGGCCAGATGAAGCCACTACTCAGTAAAAGTCACATGACAGCCCACTTGGAGTTTGCCAAAGGACTCCAGACCATGAAAAACAAGATTCTCTGGTCTGATGAAACCAAGATTGAACTCTTCGGCCTGAATGCCAATCGTCACGTCTGGAGGAAAGCTGGCACCATCCTTATGGTGGTGGCAGCATCATGCTGTGGGGGATGTTTTTCAGAGGCAGGGACTAGGAAACTAGAACGGATCGAGGGAAAGATGAACGGAGCAAAATGTAAAGATCCATATGAAAACCTGCTCCAGAGCGCTCAGGACCTCGGACTGGAGAGAAGGTTCACCTTCCAACAGGACAATGACCCTAAACGCACAGCAAGACAGTGGCTTCGGGACAAGTCCCAATGTCCTTGAGTGGCCCAGCCAGAGCCTGGACTTGAACCCGATTGGACATCTCTGGCGAGAGCTGAAAATAGCTGTGCAGCAATGCTCCCCATCCAACCTGAAAGAGCTTGAGAGGCTCTGCAGAGAAGAATGGGAGAAACTCCCCAAATACAGGTGTGCCTAGCTTGTAGCTTCATACCCAATAAGACTCAGGGCTGTAATTGCTGCCAAAGGTACTTCAACAAAGTACTGAGTAAAGGGTCTGACAACTTATGTAAATGTGACATTTCATTATTTTTAGGAATTAACAAAAATGTCAGKRGTTTTTCTTTGTCGTTATGGGGTATGATATGGAAAGGCACACGGTGGGGACAATTTAATCAGTTTTGGAATAAAGCTGTAACCTAACAAAATGTGAAATGTCTGAGTACTTTCTGAAGGCACTGTATATACAGTACCACTCAAGTTTGGACACACCTATTCATTCAAGGGTTTTCCTTTGTTTTTACATTGTAGAATAATGGTGAAGACATCAACTATATGACAGAACACATATGGAATCATGTAGTAACCAAAACGTGTTAAACAAATCAAAATAGACTTTAGATTCTTCAAAGTAGCCACCCTTTGCCTTGACAGCTTGTACACTCTTGGTGTTCTCTCAACCAGCTTCACCTGGATTTCTTTTCTAACAGTCTTGAAGGAGTTTCCACATATGCTGAGCACTTGTTGGCTGCTTTTCCTTCACTCTGCGGTCAAGCTCATCCCAAACTATCTCAAATGGGTTGAGGTCGGGTGATCGTGGAGGCCAGGTCAGCTGATMCAGCATTCCATCACTCTCCTCCTTGGTCAAATAGCCCTTYCACAGCCTGGAGGTGTGTTGGGTCATTGTCCTGTTGAAAAACAAATGATAGTCCCACTAAGCGCAAACCAGATGGGATGGCGTATTGCTGCAGAATGCTGTGGTAGCCATGCAGGTTGTGTGCCTTGAATTCTAAATAAATCAGTGTCACCAGCAAAGCACCATCACACCACCACCACCTCCATGCTTCATGGTGGGAACCACACATGTGGAGATCATCCGTTTACAGATTTCCACTGGTCGTGTTTCTTGGTCCAAGCAAGTCTCTTCTTCATATTGGTGTCCTTTAGTAGTGGTTTCTTTGCAGCAATTCGACCATGAAGGCCTGAGTCGCGCAGTCGCTTCTGAACAGTTGATGTTGAGATGTGTTTGTTACTGGAACTCTGAAGCATTTATTTGGGCTGCAATGTCTGAGGTAAAGTTAACGCTAATGAACTTATCCTCTGCAGCAGAGGTAACTCTGCGTCTTCCTTTCTTGTGGCGGTCCTCATGAGAGACAGTTTCATCATAGTGCGTGATGGTTTTTGCGACTGCACTTGAAGAAACATCCCAAGTTCTTTAAATTTTCCGGATTGACTGGCTTTAAGTAGTGATGGGCTGTTTCTGCTTATTTGAGCTGTTCTTGCCYTAATATGGACTTGGTCTTGTACCAAATAGGGCGATCATCTGTATACAACCCCTACCTTGTCACAACACAACTGATTGGCTGAAACGCATTAAGAAGGAAAGAAATTCCACAAATGAACTTTTAACAAGGCACACCTGTTAATTGAAATGCATTCCAGGTGACTACCTCATGAAGCTGGTTGAGAGAATGCAAAGCTGTTATCAAGGCAAATGGTGGTTACTTTGAAGAATCTGAAATGTATTTTGATTTGACTTTTTTTTTGGTGACTACATGATTCCATATGTGTTATTTAATAGTTTGTCTTCACTATTATTCTATGATGTAGAAAATAGTAAAAATAAAGAGAACCCCTGGAATGAGTGGGTGTGTCAACTATTGACTGGGGGGGGGGCGCACACATGTCTCCACAATAATATATAAACCAATCACACTGTTTCCGTTTGGTTATACCTACTCGTATAATTGCACTTTGAATAGTAGTAGATGTTTTTATAGGCACCTCTAACTGCTGTGGAAATGTCCATAAATCACTAATCACAACTTCTATACTTTTTTAAATCCTATAACACACTCAATGTGAATGGTTTGCTATTTGATGAAATGTGAAATTAAGTACAATAATCTCATGGATGCTTCAGCCAGGATAGTCTTTCTATTTTCTCCTCAATGTTAGTTAGATGAGGTGATTTATCTCCCCAAAAATGTAGCTTTTAGTTTAAATATGAATCGGTAAAACAAAATGTTGTCGTTTTATCAAAATAATTTCTATATCATGGGTACTTTAAGCAAGGCCAGTGTACTGGCTGTTTTCAATATTAAACTTGTGAGGCTGAGTGAATGTTAAAATAGTACTACAAATAATATATTTGGAATGTCTTATTCCCATTAGGGAACTGAAGATTTGAGCTGTATGTACTTTACTCATGACTGGCTGGTACTATACTGAACAAAAATGTAAACGCAACATGTAAAGTGTTGGTCCCATGTTTCATGAGCTTAAATAAAAGATCCACAGAAATTGTCCATATGCACAAAAAGCTTAATTCTCTTATTTTATGCACACATTTGTTTACATCCCTTTTAGTGAGCATTTCTCCTTTGCCAAGATAATCCTGACACGTGAGGCATATCAAGAAGCTGATTAAAGCATGATCATTACACAGGTGCACCTTGTGCTGGGGACAAAAGGCTACTCTAAAACGTGCAGTTTTGTCTCAAGTTTTGAGGGCGCATGCAATTTCCATGCTGACTGCAGGAATGTCCACCAGAGAATTGAATGTTCAATTCTCTACCATAAACTGCCTCAGTCCTTTTTGATAATATGGCAGTACATCCACAACCACAGATCACCTGTAACCACGCCCAGGACCTCCACATCCGGCTACTTCACCTGCAGGATTGTCTGAGACCAGCCCCCAGGACAGCTGATGAAACTGGGTTTGCGAAAGTGCAGGCATAAGCTACGGACAACGAACACAATTGCATTTTATCGATGGCAATTTGAATGCACAGATACCGAGATGAGATCCCAAGGCCCATTGTCGTGCCATTCATCTGCCGCCATCACCCAATGTTTCAGCATGATAATGCACAGCAAGGATATGTGCACAATTCCTGGAAGCTGAAAATGTCCCAGTTCCTCCATGGCCAGCATACTCACCAGACACGTCACCAATGTTCCGCGGCCGCGCCTGTCCTTCAGGACTGCCGTGCAAAAGAAATGTCATGCTGCACAGAGACGCAAACGATTGAACTTCATTGAGTTCGCCCCGTTCATTTGCACTATATAGATCAACGTTTTTTCTGTGATCGAATCAACATATCAACGACTTTTCAATGCAACAAACCAAAACAAATCTAACTTTGCAAGTTTGAGTCTTTGATTTAGTTGTAGGCAGAGCCAAAGTGCAACGGAGTAGAATTCTATTGGCCTGGGTAGCCCACTTGCGGTCTTTCAATCACTCGCGAGAGAATGCGCTTGTCAGATCAGAGCGCAGAGCTCGCGTGTGCACATTTGTTGCTATTCTTTGCTTGTTATCGAGTTGTTATCCCAGTTATAGATAGATACGTGTTAGGTCAACTATGGGGAGTTACTGCTTCATACAAGAGCACAAAACGTGTAGGCTACATTTCAAGCGGTATTTGAAATGCCGGTCAGTCAAAAAGCGTATGTCTTAATTAAAGGAGCAGTGTTGTATTTTGAGACAGGCTTGATTATGCAAATAAGGCACTAGCCAGAGGGGTAGACTACATTGTCAAATTTCTGTATGGTGATAATACATTTAATTTTTTTATTATTCTTGCATTGTACAATGAATGCAATTTACAGTCAGCTATTTGGCCCATGGTGTTACAGACCAAGTAAAACACCTAATGTAAAAGCGTTTTTAAAAGGCTCATGCTATATAGGCCTGCACTGAACACGACATATAGGCTACTATAGGCTATATCCTATAAATCAAAAGCTTATCACGTGTGAAAATGTTATGGGATTCGTTCCATTGGTTTTGTTGGTAGGCCTACATTATGCTCAAAACCACAATGGCCGATTGGCTACTGTCTAAAACTGTAAGGGTACAGCCTCAGTGTTCACTGTAAACGAATCCCGGAAGTTGCACAAAATTCTCACAATGTTCAAGTTTCCGCTCGCAAGAGCAAAAATGTGCTCAGTGCCCCCAAAAATTCGAGGGAACATTTTGTCATCCATTGAGCATGTTTGGGATGCTCTGGATCGACGTGTACGACAGTGTCTTCCAGTTCCCGCCAATATGCAGCCTATGAAAAGGAGTGGAACAACATCCCACAAGCCACAAGCAACAGCCTGATCAAMTTTATGTGAAGGAGATGTGTCGCGCTGCATGAGTCAAATGGTGGTCACACCAGATACCAGTTTTCTGATCCACACCCCTACTTTTTTTTAAGGTATCTGTGACCAACAGATGCATATCTGTATTCKCAGTCATGTGAAATAGATTAGGGCCCAATTAATTTATTTCAATAGACTGATTTCCTTATATGAATTGTAACAGTGTACTTAAACAACATTTTAATATTTTAAAATGTGTCCACAGAAAATACGTAATTCAGATCTGACCAAATTATTTAGTGTTTGTAAGGTTGACCAATTGCACTTTTGAATATTTTTGTAGTTTACTGTAATTATTAGTGCATCTTTGCGTAAAGGGTTGTTCCATATGATTTTGATCATTTTCTGACTGCACCCCTTTTGATTTGAACAACACCTTCCATACATGTTTGCCCATGGTGAAAGGGAACTTTTGGACCTGAATGCCAAAATATTAAGGAGATTAAGGTGCTCAAAGTTGACCCATTTTGCATACCCAACCCTACCATGAGACATCCATGCTTTAATGCCCATTATCTAAAAAGGCATAAACTCAATGTTTCATGTTCATATACAGTACCTGTCAAAAGTTTGGACACCTACTCATTCCAGGGTTTTTCTTTAWTTTTACTTTTTTCTACATTGTAGAATAATAGTGAAGGCATCAAAACTATGAAATTACATATTCTCTTAACCAGCAGTCTTGAAGGAGTTCCCACYTATGCTGAGCACCTGTTGGCTGCTTTTCCTTTTTATATTTATTTGTCCCAGCACCTGTGTAATGAGCATGCTGTTTAATCAGCTTCTTGATATGCCACACCTGTCAGGTGGATGGATTATCTTGGTGAAGGAGAAATGGCATATTACATCATTATGCAGCAGCATACAATACATTTTTGGACTCACCTTGTTGTGCTTTGAACAGGCAGGTGGCGTGGCGGTCCTTTCGTGGGCAAATTTTGTCATCAAAGTCGGGCATTCTCTGGATTTATGGTGCTATCAAGACAACTGGGAACTCTGGGGGAGGTTAAATCATGATGACGTCAGTGGTTGTAGCTTCAGGTTGTAGCTCTAGAAAGAGGCCTGAGTTCCCGACTTACAATTCCGAGATGGATGAGCATTCAAAACGTATTTTCCAAGTCGGAGCTAGTTTTTTCCCGAGTTCCKAGTTGTCAGACTTCCGAGTTAAGTTGTTTTGAGCGTGGGCCAAATCATGCTTATTTGACAGCATGGCCAATGTTGAATGTTTATAATTTTAAACTTGGAAAAGAGACCCTTAAACCCAGACTTGGGACCACACAGCCAATCCACTGAATAGCAGGCTAGTGATTGCTTTGCAATGCTTGCAGTTAGTCACTGATTCCTTCCAAATCACTGAATTTGCGATTTCCAACTTGTTGTGTAATGTTTTTATGTCCAATGGCCGATGAGCACCGATACGTTTTACCTATAATTTCTCTTCATTATTTCTCTTCATATGACAAGGATTAAAAAGGATTTGCCAGTAGATTGTCGACTTGATTCATGATGTTGACTGCTAGCTAAGATTTTGAAAGTATGATTTTGACATGATTAGTCCAATCAAAGCTACTGTAGATATGTGATTTGACGTCATTTTATCTGTGGCCAATAACCTTGAGACCTCTTGGATGGGCACTTCTAATGTAACTATATGGCAGCACCCAAGGGGCTTGAATTTTCTATCTCTACCCTTAGACTTGGCTATGACGTAGTGTCCCCACTGAGCCAATCACGGCGTAACGCTCCGTATTTTCTGCTGGCTTGCCCCACCACCACAGAAAGCACTGAGCTAGGCTGAAACACCTGCATTTTGGAGCTGTCTTACTCAAGAAAACAAAAAAGAGACCATGTTTGTATTCCTTATATTAAGCAAGCCAGACTGCACAATTCTCTTAATTATTTTATGTACATACTACCAGGGGCACACTCCAACACACAGACATAATTTACAAACAAAGCATGTGTGTTTAGTGAGTCCGCCAGATCAGAGGCAGTAGGGATGACCAGGGATGTTCTCTTAATAAGTGTGTGAATTGGACCAAAATTTAACTTTTAGATGTCAGGGAAAATGTATGGAGTGAAAAGTACATTATTTTCTTTAGGAATGTATTGGAGTAAAAATAGTCAAAAATATCTATAGTAAAGTACAGACACCCAAAAAAATGACGTAAGTAGTACTTTAAAGTATTTTTACTTAAGTACTTTGCAACACTGATTAAATAAACCAATGCCATTGGCTAATAAAGAAGTTCACATTTTGCACATATGTATTTTGTGTATTTTGTCTTCTATTATATTAAAAGAGTGTTGACAACGTCTTGTGATTGCCAGTCTCATATTTGACCAACTGTGTTTCAGGTGCATGTGTTACAATACTTCACACAAACAGAAGCCAACTGTAAGTAACTCTTTATTGTCATATAAAAACATACATTTCCTCTATCGCATCATGTACAATACAGTTGAGTAACATTTATGCTGCATTGAGACCGGTGAAAGTTTCCCAATTTTGTAATATTCGGCACACGATAACAGTTTACCTTTTTGAAGTGCTTTTTGTGGACCATCTCTACAGCAGTGATATAATGACCACATCAGAGGAGCATTCGAAATAGTGGAAGGGGCTCCGTAGCAAAACTCTCTTCACAAACTTGTATAATAAAAAAACACCACACCCTCAGACACAGTTACAACAGAGATACAGACCTCGAAAACAATGCATCAAAATCTATGGCTATCCTTTACATGCGAGTCCCTTTACCTGACATAATAATATCCCTCCTACCACTATGTACTGTATTTCAAATAGAAAGGCCAGAATAACACAATGACCGGTGCTCTCGGATTGGCTTTCAATCTGACGTGAGAGCTCCTGTATTGGCACAGTTGGTAGTATTTCCTGAACAGGACATGGGAACTATGGCAGTGTATAAGCAGTGTCCCTCTGGATCTCATGMTCAACTACAAACAGGGTTTTCATGGTAGGGATGAAGTTCTACTTTATCAAACACCATATGGAAAAAGGCAAACAAAAGAAAACAAGAATCAATAGGGTAATGTTGATTTGCCTAGTGTGGTGTTGTTAGCTTGGCTTGATTTGGTGTGGCTTACACGGTACCGTCTCATTCATTTAGCATGGTGTCTTATTCTCTCAGTATTACCGTAGCGCAGTAACAGTACGGTATTTGGCTGTGGTCTAGAGCTGAAGTGGAGAGAGACCAGAGGTCACTCTAACCCTTTTCAACACTACTGTCCCGACCCAAACCATACTGTGCTGCCACAGATACTTTTAACATTGACCTCTCCAACACTGTCCCAGCAGCTACTGTGTGGTAAATGTGTAACCAGGCAAGCGCAGTACAGCTCCGCCTGGCTCGGTAGTGTGAAAAGGGCCTCTCTGTGCTGTGGTCACTCGACCTGTGTGCCGCTGGCCTCTGTTTTCACAGCCTCCACCAGGAAGCTGAGCTCATTGCACAGGGTCTCGTGGCGGTAGGCCATGCGGATCTGAGCCACATTGGTCCGTCTAATGTCATTCCCGTCAGGCCCGTCCTGCAGGTAGTTGGCCCCCAGGAAGTGCTTCTTTTCCTGGCAGGATTAAAGGGGGATACAGGATACGTGTCACTAAATACGTGTCACTTCGGGGACACAGCACATTGGGACACACTCAGGAGTTACATGAGGTGGTCGGGGATGGCTACAGAAATCACTTGTGAGGTGACGTCCTGGTGAGTTCTCCTAAGCTGTCGGCATGAGCTTATAGAGGGTGAAAGCATCTGTCACGGTCAGCAGGCACTACTGTTTGCCAAAACGCTACAATTTACCAAGCAGTTCTATTTCCCAAGTATTGATTTACTGTACCTGATGAGACAGACCACTCTGCAGCACACTGTTCCTGGCGATTTCACATGTGTCACAGGTGCTTAGCTTCCACAGCTGGGCCGCAATGGCATATTCCTCCATTAAGGCCTCCTGCAGCATGGAGAAACAGACAAGGGGGAGTTTCCCCAAAGCTTCTTTGCTAACATGCTACTTTCTTTCACGCACAGAAGATTAACCGTCAAACATTGATTTTACAATTGTTACTCTCTGGTAGGTTGGGTTGTGTAGATATAATTATTATGGTGATAGCTTCATCTTGCCTTCTGGTAGGCTAGTCATTTCTGCCACATTGCTTACACCAATCCAATCCTTTCAGATCTACAGTGCCCAGGGGCTCTAACCTTGGTGTAGTGGAACTGCATGGGGTCATCGGTAGACAGGGACACACACAGGCCCTTCTGAAGGAACTCCTTGAGAGGGTTCTTGGAGTACTCCAGGAACAGGCTGTTGTTGCTCAGAGGAGACATGGCGATGGGGACCTGGGCCAGGTAGTACAGGTACTGCAGCACAGGACTCTGAGAAGGGAGAGATGGAAAGATGTCAACACTCCCTTTGTCTTGGCCATGAACCATGGGTAGGGGGTCGGGTGGGGTTGTTGGGGCAGGTGTGACAGCTAGGAGGGGTCTCAGGTGGGATCTGGGGAAAGGGTGGTTGGGATGGGATGGGAGGGTCAGCTGTATGGTGACCTGGGATCATGGGAGGAGGGAGAGAAAGAGGTTCTTATGGTCTTCCACAACCTTTTACATTTTTCACAGATTGCCATGTTTAAATTGTACCATTTGCAACCTTAGAAAATGTACCAAACTCTGCCATTGTATATTCTACTGCTGTTTCTCATGATTGGTATACAAAAAAAATGTAACACCAAGTTCCAGGGAAGCTTTCCCAATCTTCATTCTTTGATTGTGCAATTCTAGGTCTTTATTGTCTGATCCACCCTTAACATAACAGTATGATAAAGACTTCAATAGATGTAACATGTCCTAGTTCAATCCGATTATTTCACGAGTTAGATGATCAATGGTGCAAATACTCAATGTAGTCTATTCAAAGTTAGCAAAAACACGAAGATCTGTTTACAAAGGTAGACAGGTGGTTTTTACTGTATTCGTTTCCACTTAGCTAAAATAAGCTGCTGATTTGTCATGTATGTCATCCCAGTGCCTGTGAAGTGAACATGGTGGAGCTGTGTTGGCAAATGAAAAGTGTCCTTTTGACACAAAGAAGCTGATGTGGAATGATTCAGTTCTCAGTAAGTGGGCGCTCTTGACTTTTTTGGTAAAAAAATACGTTTCTGTGGAAAGCAACCAAGGAGAGGAAATTTGGCAGTTTTGGAGATTTCAAATAGACTGTATATACAAAAGTATGTGGACACCACTTCAAATTTGTGGATTCTGCTATTTCAGCCACACCCGTTGCTGACAGGTGTATATAATCGAACACACAGCCATGCAATCTCAATAGACAAACATTGACAGTAGAATGGCCTTACTGAAGAGCTCCGTGACATTCAACGTGGCACCGTCATAGGATGCCACCTTTCCAACAAGTCAATTCGTCAAATGTCTAGAGCTGCCCCGGTCAACTGTAAGTGCTGTTATTTTGAAGTGGAAACGTCTAGGAGCAACAACGGCTAAGCCACGAAGTGGTATGCCACACAAGCTCTCAGAATTGGACAGCTGAAGTGTGTACTCGTAAAAACCGTCTGTCTTCGGTTGCAACACTCACTACCGAGTTCCAAACTGCCTCTGGAAGCAATGTCAGCACAATAACTGTTTGTCAGGAGCTTCATGAAATGGGTTTCCATGGCCGAGCAGCCGAACACAAGCCAAAGATTACCATGCGCAATGCCAAGCGTCGGATGGAGTGGTGTAAAGCTCGCCGCCATTGGACTCTGGAGCAGTGGAAATTAGTTKTCTGGAGTGATGAATCACGCTTCACCATCTGMGTTTGGCGGATGCCAGGAGAACGCTACCTACCCCAATGCATAGTGCCAACTGTAAAGTTTGGTGGAGGAGGAATAATGGTCTGGGGCTGTTTTTCATGGTTCGGCCTAGGCCCCTTAGTTCCAGTGAAAGGAAATCTTAACGCTACAGCATACAGTGACATTTAGACGATTCTTTGCTTCCAACTTTGTGGCAACAGTGTGGGGAAGGCCCTTTCCTGTTTCAGCATGACAATGCCCCCGTGCACAAAGCGAGGTCCATACAGAAATGGTTTGTCAAGATCGGTGTGGAAGAATTTGACTGGCCTGCACAGAGCCTTGACCTCAACCCCATCGAACACCTTTGGGATGAATTGGAACGCCGACTGCGAGCCAGGCTTAATCGCCCAACATCTGTGCCCGACCTCACTAATGCTCTTGTGGCTGAATGGAAGCAAGTCCCCGCAGCAATGTTCCAACATCTAGTGGAAAGCCTTCCCAGAAGAGTGGAGGCCGGTATAGCAGCGAAGGGGGGACCAACTCCATATGAATGCCCATGATTTTGGAATGAGATGTTCGAGMAGCAGGTGTCCACATACRTTTGGTCGTGTAGATTAGACAGTAGGGAAAAGCTTACATTCCCACTGAAAAGTGATTTACGAGCTGTGTGGCTCAACACAGCTTTCAAAGATTATAATTCCTGTTACATGTAATCTGTTACTACCCAACCCTGGGCATGTCATAGGTAATGATTAGGAGTCAGAGTTGAGGTTTCGGACCTTCTTCAGGTTGAGACCGTGGGAGATGTTGTCGGCCGTGAGGAAGGCAGAGACCAGGTGGGTGATAGAGCCGGCCTCGCCACAGTGGGGCCGGAACTGGAAGGTGTTGAGGCCTCGTTCCCTTAGGGAAAACAAAGAATGACGCATTACATAAAGAAGAATAAGGATTTCTGTAACAGTTGGACAAATAAAGTACAGTGGCAAGAAAAAGTATGTGAACCCTTTGGAATTACCTGGATTTCTGCACAAATTGGTCAAAATATTTGATCTGATCTTCATCCAAGTCACAACAATAGACAAACACAGTCTACTTAAACTAATAACACAAACAAGTATATGTTGTCATGTCTTTATTGAACACACTGTGTAAACATTCACCGTGGAGGGTGGAAAAAGTATGATCCCTTGGATTTAATAACTGGTTGGCCCTGCCTTTGGCAGCAATAACCTCAACCAAACATTTTCTATAGTTGTGGATCAGACCTGCACATTCCTCTTTCCAAAACTGTTTCAGTACAGCAATATTCTTGGGATGTCTGGTGTGAACCGCTCTCTTGAGGTCATACCACAGCATCTCAATTAGGTTGAGGTCAGGACTCTGACTGGGCCACTCCAGAAGGCGTATTTTCTTCTGTTGAAGCCATTRTGTTGTTGATTTACTACTGTGTTTTTGGTCGTTGTCCTATTGCATCATCCAACTTCTGTTGAGCTTCAATTGGCGGACAGATAGCCTTACATTCTCCTGCAAAATGTCTTGATAAATTTGGGAATTAATATTTCCATCAACGATAGCAAGCTGTCCAGGCCCTGAGGCAGGAAAGCAGCCCCAAACCATAATGTTCCCTCCACCATACTTTACAGTTGGGAGGTTTTGATGWTGATGTACTGTGCCTTTTTCTCCACACATAGTGTTGTGTGTTCCTTCCAAACAACTCAACTTTAGTTTAATTTGTCTACAGAATATTTTGCCAGTAGCGCTGTGGAACTTCCTGGTGCTCTTTTGCGAACTTCAGACGTGCAGCAATGTTATTTTTTTGGACAGCAGTGTCCTTTTGTGGTGTCCTCCCATGAACACAATTTTTGTTTAGTGTTTTACGTATCGTAGACTCGTCAACAGAGATGTTAGCATGTTCCAGAGATTTCTGCAAGTCCTTAGCTAACACTAGGATTCTTCTTAACTGTCACGCCCTGATCTGTTTCACCTGTCCTTGTGCTTGTCTCCACCCACCTCCAGGTGTTGCCATTCTTCCCAATTATCCCCTGTGTATTAATACCTGTGTTCTCTGTCTGTTTGTGGCCAGTTCGTCTTGTTATTTCAAGCTATCCAGCGTTTTTCCTGTCAGCGCCTATTGTTTCCCAGCCTCTCTTTCCTCGTCCTCCTGGTTTTTGACCTTTGCATGTCCTGACCCTGTACCCACCCGCCTGACCTCTCTGCCAGACCCTGAGCCGGTCTGCTGTCCTGTACCTTTGCTCCACCTCTGGATTACTGAACTCTGCCTGTCCCTGACCCTGAGTCCACCTGCCGTCCTGTACCTTTGCCTTACCCTGGATCTGCGACCCCTACCTGCCTTGACCTGTCTTTGCCTGCCCCTGTTGCTACAATAAACATTGTTACTTCGACAGTCTGCATCTGGGTCTTACCTTGATTCCTGATATTAACCTCATTGAGCATTCTGCGCTGTGTTCTTGCAGTCATCTTTGCAGGACGGCCACTCCTAGGGAAAGTAGCAACAGTGCTGAACTTTCTCCATTTATCGACAATTTGTCTTACCGTGGACTGATGAACATCAAGGCTTTTAGAGATACTTTTGTAACKCTTTTCTACTTTGTGAAAGTCAACAATTCTTAATCTTAGGTCTTCTGAGATCTCTTTTGTTCGAGGCATGGTTCACTTCAGGCAATGCTTCTTGTGGAAAGCAAACTCAAATTTTGTGAGTGTTTTTTTATAGGGCAAAGCAGCTCTAACCAACATCTCCAATCTTGTCTCATTGATTGGACTCCAGGTTAGCTGATTCCTGACTCCAATTAGCTTTTGGAGAAGTCATTAGCCTAGGGGTTCAAATACTTTTTCCAACCTACACTGTGAATGTTTAAATTATCTATTCAATATCGACAAGAAAAATAAAATAATTTGTGTATTATTAGTTTAAGCACACTGTGTTTGTCTATTGTTGTGGCTTAGATGAAGATCAGATCAAATTGTGTGACCAATTTATGCAGAAATCCAGGTAATTCCGAYAGGTTAACATACTTTTTCTTGCCACTGTACTGTGTGTATTGTATATTGCGAGTCTACCATTAATCATAGCAGTGGGCTACACATAGGAATAACATTAGTACAGTACATGTTTTCCTGACACCCTGGTCATGAGCAGTGACTTACTTCCTCAGGTTGTTGAGGACCATGATGTTGGCGTACATGTGGAAGAGGTAGTAACTGTAGGGAGGGTTGTCGCCTGAGGTCCACTCCTCAGGTTTGGGGCTCTTGTAGGAGAACATGTGGTCACTGTGCTTGGACTCATCATCCACGCTGTCGAACCCGGTCACCTACAGGACAGGAGGTGTGGATRTGAGCAGGTGCCATAGCTGATGTACTGTAACAATTTTGGCACTAAATTGCTGCAATACATGATGCTTAACCCAGGAGTGTGTTACACGTTGGTGGTGGTAGAAGTCGTGAGTTACTCTCATATAATGTAAAATGCTTTGAGAACCAGGGGGAAGTACTACTGTATGAATGCAATCCAATAACAACATTTTATTATTAGGAGGAATATATATGTATATGTGTGTATATATGTGTATACATATATATATATGTAGGGTAGTCTAGTGGTTAGAGCGTTGGACTAGTAACCGAAAGGTTGCAAGTTCGAATCCCTGAGCTGACAAGGTACAAATCTGTTGTTCTGCCCCTGAACAAGGCAGTTCCTAGGCCGTCATTGAAAATAAGATATATTTGTTAACTGACTTGCCTAGTTAAATAAAGGTAAAATACATTAAAAAATATATATAAATATCAATGTGTTTATATGTATAAATATGTATATGTATATACAGTTGAAGTAGGAAGTTTACATACACTTGGAGTCACTAAAACTTGTTTTTCAACCACTCCACAAATTTCTTGTTAACAAACTATAGTTTTGGCAAGTCGGTTAGGACATCTACTTTGTGCATGACACAGGTCATTTTTAACACCCGCTCAGGAAGGAGACGTGGATCTGTCTCCTAGAGTACGAACGTACTTGTGGCGAAAAGTGCAAATCAATCCCAGAACAACAGCAAAGGACCTTGTGAAGATGCTGGAGGAAACAGGTACAACAGTATCTAATCCCCAGTAAAATGAGTTCTATATCGACATAACCTGAAATGCCGCTCAGCAAGGAAGAAGCCACTGCCTCCAAAACCGCCATAAAAAAAAAACCAGACTACGGTTTGCAACTGCACATGGGGACAAAGATCGCACTTTTGTGAGAAATGTCCTCTGGTCTGATGAAACAATAATAGAACTGTTGGCCATAATGACCATCGTTATGTTTAGAGGAAAAAAGGAGCCTTGCCAAGCTGAAGAACACCATCCCAACCGTGAAGCACGGGGTTGGCAGCATCATGTTGTGGGGTGCTTTGCTGCAGGAGGGACTGGTGCACTTCACAAAATAGATGGCATCATGAGGGAGGAAAATGATGTGGATATATTGAAGCAATCTCCAGACATCAGTCAGGAAGTTAAAGCTTGGTCACCAAATGGGTCTTTTCAAATTTACAATAACCCAAGCACTATACTCTCCAAAGTTGTAGCAATGGCTTAAGGACACAAAGGTCAAGGTATTGGAGTGGCCATCACAATAAGACCTGACCTCAATCCTATAGAAAACTCTGTTGGGCAGAACTAAAAAAGCGTGTGTGAGCAAAGAGGCCTTACAAACCTGCTCAGTTACACCAGCTCTATCAGAG
>NC_036866.1:40869646-40891728 GCF_002910315.2 Salvelinus sp. IW2-2015
CCAAACAATGGGCTTTACCAGACAGATTTATTTCACTTATATTCACGGTATCCCAATTCCAGTGTTCAGAAGTTTACATACACTAAATGACTGTGCCTTTAAACAGCTTGGAAAATTCCAGAAAATGATGTCATGGCTTTAGAAGCTTCTGATAGGCTAATTACATAATTTGAGTCAATTGGAGGTGTACCTGTGATGTATTTCAAGGCCTACCTTCAAACTCAGTGTCTCTTTGCTTGACATCATGGGAAAATCAGAAGAAATCAGCCAAGACTCAGAAAAAAATTGTTAGACCTCCACAAGTCTGGTTCATCCTTGGGAGCAATTTCCAAATGCCTGAAGGTACCACGTTCATCTGTATAAACATAGTATGCAAGTATAAACACCATGGGACCAGGCAGCCGTCAACGCTCAGGAAGGAGACGTGTTCTGTCTCCTAGAGACGAACGTACTTTGGTGCGAAAAGTATCTCCTTCTGGTCAGAAGGAATGGGCCAAAATTCAACCAACTTATTGTGGGAAGCTTGTGGAAACGCGAAACGTTTGACCCAAGTTAAACAATTTAAAGGCAATGTAACCAAATAGTAATTGAGTGTATGGAAACTTCTGACCCACTGGGAATGTGAAATAAATAAAAGCTGAAATAAATCATTCTCTCTACTATTATTCTGAAATTTCACWTTCTTAAAAAAAAGTGGTGATCCTAACTGACCTAAGACAGGGAATTTTTATTAGGATTAAATGTCAGGAATTGTGAAAAACTGAGTTTAAATGTATTTAGCTGTGTATGATAGGTGTATGATAARTTCCGACTTCAACTGTATGTGTGTGTAGTTATTTCACCATTTCTGACTTGGAAAATCAGTCTGATAAAGTTGAGCTACTCCACTGTGTGTTGTAAATACTCACGTATTTCAAGAAAACGTGTATCTCCTTGTTCTTTTGTGGATTGACTGTAGCCTCGAACAGTGGGAGGAAAATATTCTCCAGCAGCTTGGCGAAGTTCTGTATTATCTTCTTCGACCTGAAAATGTCACTGCAAGACAAAATGTTACATTTGTGAAACATATCTTTAGATGTGACTTGCTTGATCACTGTAAGACTGATGGTGGATTCAGTTCAATTATTTGTTGATTAATAATAATGCTGACAACAGCCTTTATTTGTTAAAGTAGCAGCACCATTCCTACTATCCTTTGTGTGACTTATACCCTGTTAAAAGATTTTATCAAGGGTTAAGATAAATGATYAAATATTCTACCCAGAAACTTAACCATTAGGATTAGAGGTTATGTAGCATGGACAAGGGGTAATTAAAAATGATAACCATTAGGATTANTAACCATTAGGATTAGAGGTTATGTAGCATGGACAAGGGGTAATTAAAAATGATAACCATTGGGGAAGAAAGGAATGTATGTGTGTGCCGAAAGAAAGCAAAGAGACTCATATACCTATGTTTGAACCGACCCAGCTATAACTCTGTGGAGATAAGATAAGACAGGGAGAGAGCCCCTCCAGGTTTTCTGTATCTGGGGGGGACTGGAACTGTCAGCTGAGTGGTAATAAACTGTGGTGAGACTTCAGGGGATAATCCAAATATAGTGTGTATGTATGTGCGTAGGTTAAGAGAAGGTTATAAAAGGAACGGCTTTGTATATGCACAGGAGAGCTCTCGCAAATAAACTTGGATTTGATCAATTGTGAGCTGGGAATTATGTCTGTTTCATTTAAAACCAGAACTTTACAACCTCTGGGTTGCAGACCGATTAAGATAATTGAAATGTATGAACATTGATTACAAAATGCTATAACATACACTCAAAGAAAACATGGTTCCAAAATGGTTCTTCGGCTGTCTCCATAGGAGCACACTTTTTGGTTCCATGTAGAACCCTGTTTGGATCCAGGTAGAACCCTTTTGGGTTTGATGTAGAACCCTCTGTGGAAAGGGTTCTACAAGGAACCCAAACATTTTCTACCTGGAACCAAAAATGGTTCTTCAAAGGGTTATTCTATGGGGACAGCCAAATAACCCTTTTAGGTTCTGGGAATGAATTGCTTCTAAGTTAAATATCAACCAGCAAAAGGGACCATAAATTTGATTGATTAACCTTGGTTGACAATGTAACGTCCTAAACTCAGCAAAAAAAAGAAACATCCCTTTTTCAGGTCCCTTTCTTTCAAAGATAATTCGTAAAAATCCAAATAACTTCACAGATCTTCACTGTAAAGGGTTTCAACACTGTTTCCCATGCTTGTTCAATGAACCTTTAACAATTAATGAACATGCACCTGTCGAATAGTTGTTAAGACACTAACAGCTTACAGACGGTAGGCAATTAAGGTCACAGTTTTGAAAACTTAGGACACTAGAGGCCTTTCTACTGACTCTGAAAAACACCAAAAGAATGATGCCCAGGGTCCCTGCTCATCTGCGTGAACGTGCCTTAGGCATGTTGCAAGGAGGCATGAGGACTGCAGATGTGGCCAGGGCAATAAATTGCAATGTCCGCACTGTGAGACGCCTAAGACAGCGCTACATGGAGACAGCTGATCGTCCTCGCAGTGGCAGACCACGTGTAACAACACCTGCACAGGATCGGTACATCCGAACATCACACCTGCGGGACAGGTACAGGATGGCAACAACTGCCCGAGTTACACCAGGAACGCACAATCCCTCCATCAGTGCTCAAACTGTCCCCAACAGGCTGAAAGAGGCTGGACTGAGGGCTTGTAGGCCTGTTGTAAGGCAGGTCCTCACCAGACATCACCGGCAACGTCGCCTATGGGCAAAAACCCACCGTCGCTGGACCAGACAGGACTGGCAAAAAGTGCTCTTCACTGACAAGTCGCGGTTTTGTTTCACCAGGGGAGATGGTCGGATTCGCGTTTATCGTCTAAGGAATGAGCATTACACCGAGGCATGTACTCTGGAGCGGGATCGATTTGGAGGTGGAGGGTCCGTCATGGTCTGGGGCGGTGTGTCACAGCATCATTGTGACTGAACTTGTTGTCATTGCAGGCAATATCAAAGCTGTGCGTTACAGGGAAGACAACCTCCTCCCTTATGTGGTACCCTTCCTGCAGGCTCATCCTGACATGACCCTCCAGCATGAACACTGACATTCCTGTCTTGCAGGAAATCATGCACAGCCATACTACTCGTTCTGRGCGTGATTTTCTGCAAGACAGGAATGTCAGTGTTCTGGCATGGCCAGCGAAGAGCCCGGATCTTAATCCCATTGAGCACGTCTGGGACCTGTTGGATCGGAGGGTGGGGGCTAGGGCCATTCCTCCCAGAAATATCCGGGAACTTGCAGGTGCCTTGATGTAAGAGTGGAGTAACATTTCACAGCAAGAACTGGAAAATCTAGTGCAGTCCATGAGGAGGAGATGCACTGCAGTACTAAATGCAGCTGATGGCCACACCAGATACTGACTGTTACTTTTGATTTTGACCCCCCCTTTGTTCAGCGACACATTATTKKATTTCTATCAGTCACATGTCTGTGGAACTTGTTCAGTTTATGTATCAGTTGTTGAATCGTGTTATGTTCATACACATATTTACACATGTTAAGTTTGCTGAAAATAAACGCAGTTGACAGTGAGAGGACGTTGCTTTTACACATCTTCGTTGCCATTACAAKTAGTGTAGTTTTACAAAGACCATTATGGTTGAAGCATTATAGTACCACTAGCCTAGAGATCAGCATTGAGAGCAACATTCCCTTATCTTCCCTTCTTCTCCCTGTGGCACTTACTAGATCCTGGGCACCTGGATGATCCAGCGCATGTTGGGGGAGTGAACCTTGTGCTGGATGAACCATGAGGCCAGGCTCTCCCACTCATCAGGGGAGCGGCCGTAGATGGACATACGGGGCTCTGCGTGCTGGTACTTACTCTCCTCCAGCTCATGAGCCACTTCCTGTTATAGAGGAAGAGGAAAGGAATTACAGTACGTTAGAGATTCCCATGATAGTGGAGTTGTGATATTGATCTTAAGTTGATGCTATACCTTGATGATGCGTGCAAAGTATTCCCCTTTGATGTAGTTGTCTGTTTTCAGGTAAATCTCWCGGAGTTCGCTGGCTCCCACAGGGTTGTACTTGGAGTTGAACTTATCAAAGCGGTGGAATGTTTGCCTTCCCTAAGAGAGTACACATTTATAATTGATTACATGTTTTTGTCAACAACAGCAGTTTAGCACCACTATCATTGTGATCCTCAAACACACTATTGGCAAGTTACATGGAACCTACAGCAGAACTGCAATTGTTTAAAGACATACTTCTGAATATTCATATATGCATTATAATGGTGTTATGAACTGCTTATGAACAGTTTTATCGTCATGCAGAATAGGTTATTAAATGTGTTAAAAATATTGACATAACCTATAAACTGTAGTAACCTAAATACTATCCAACAATATTATTTCAAGCATTGTGTCTAAAAGTTTCTAGAACATTCTTACAGCGTGTACGTCCAGGGAGTCCACAGTGAGGTCATAGGGGTCCATGGCCAGGGTGTCAAACACCTGTTTCAAGGTGATCATCTGGCCCCCCTTCTCCAGCACRACGCGGTCTGCCTCGGTCTTGTAGGTGGTCTGGATGAACTTCAGCAGGTGCTTCTGGTTCATGCAAGCGGCTGCGTGGATGTGAGTGTCTACCTGTATGCGCGAGGAGGCATAAGCCGACATATTTTGTCAGCTTGTTCTAAAGCACAGCTTGAGTCAGTGAGATGTCATTTATGACCATGTAATCATGGGAGTTTCAACCKTTGCATTTGCATTCCATCTTATACTCTATGCGTCACCAACCTTCCTGACGTTATAGAAGTCTCTGTGAGGAACACCTTTCAGCTCCTTCAGCTCAGCCATCTCATTCAGCATCTCGTGCAGATAGAACTTGGAGGCCACAAAGTTCAGTCGTCTGTGGCAGTAGGTTTTCCTGGAATGACAATGAGATAATATTAGAAACACCGTAATCGAGAGGGTCATTGGGAACTGGGCAACAGTGTGAGGTGGTGATGTCGGTGGTGGGCTGCTCACGTGGGCCCGTCTACGATCATGGCGAGGACATGGCTCAGGTCTATGGCGAAGGTCTCCAAGTCGGGGTAGGGCAGGCTGTGGGGCTGCTGCTGCTTCAGGGCCTCTGCATCGTCGTACACGTACACGATGCCGTCCTTCATCTGCAGCGAYTAGTTCAGGTCGTCAGGGATGCCCTCCGTAGTGTACGGGTCCTCCCCCTCGCGAGGGCAGGGGCACATATCTGCAGAGGACAGGATTAAATAAGTGACCAGAGGGAAGAGAGGAGAGAGATGKTAGGTGAAAGGAAACGACAGAAGAAGAGGCTGAGAACGAGTGTCTCGAAGTGGAGTTACTTTTCTAAAGCTTGAGCTCAGAAATAATCTCTCTTAGCCCCAAAYCTGGTATGTGGTTGATGCTGGATGTGTACAGTGTGATTCTCTACCTGGCAAGATCTCYTCCTCCACGTTCCACTTCTGGTTCTCAGCACTGCGAAGGAACTGGGCGGTGGTTCTGGGGAAGCGGTGGTAGGCCAGCCTGGAGTACTTCTCCCTGATGAACAGGGCCTTCATCAGTGTCTTGGCTGCCTGCTCATAGTCCTCCACTGTGATCTGGGAAAAATGCATGTTGACAGGCCATTATAGGCAATACACTGTCATTAGAAATGGCAACTCCTAGAAGTATTGTTTCCAAGCTAGCTCTTGCCTTGGTATAATTTTTTGGTGGGTCATTGTGTGAAGGATATGACATGATTTGTGATGTGATTCAATGAGATTATATAAATATATTATTTTATGATGACGCTTACCCCTGCACAATAATCTCCGCTGATGGTGACCCTCTGGAACTCTGGGGAGTTCTCTGGGATACTGGGGCAGACAGGGGCGCCAGGGAAGAGCAGAGGGGTGARTACAGACATAGCCCACTCTGGATTGATGTTGAGGGAACTGGGGAACTGCTGAGATACCAACTGGGAACGCTTCATCTTAAAACTCTTCTTCCTGGAGAGACCAACATCATACAAGTGGATAAGTGGACATTCTGGATCCTATTCTCCTTTTCAAATCAATGTCATTCCAGTCACTTTGGTAAAATAATACTCACTGAAAATGTCTACATTTGAAGTTCAGTTAATTTCAGTGACTTGACATGAAATGAAATACTTTGAAATTGACTCCCAAACTCCCTGACCTATTAGACCCATTAGTTTATATGTGCCCTCTGACCTCTTGGTGCTTTCCTCTGAGTACTGCTCGGCGATCTCCTTGAGCATCTCCATCTCCCGGTCCTGGTGCAGGCCGATGGGGCAGTCCTCAGGCACGGTGTACATGGACAGMGCATCCTTGGTGTCCTCCTCCTTCAGCACCGAGGCGTACACCTTCTCTGCCAGCAGACGCACCGACTCATCCACCTCGCTCAGCGAGATCTTGGGGAACTGACGCGGCATCTCTACTGAAACAGAGGAACACAGGTTTAAAGCACATAGTGAAATTGTCCTTAGAATTCAGTTATAAAATGACTTATAGAGTACAAGTCAAAGGTTTGGACACACCTACTCATTCCAGAGTTTTTTTCTTTATTTTTACTATTTTCTACATTGTAGAATAATAGTGAAGACATCAAAACTATGAAATAACACATATGGAATCATGTAGTAACCAAAAAACTGTTAAACAGATTCTTCAAAGTAGACACCCTTTGCCTTGATGACAACTTTGCACACTCTTGGCTTTCTCTCAACCWGCTTCATGAGGTAGTCACCTGGAATGCATTTKAATGAACAGMTGTGCCTTGTTAATTTGTGGAATTTATTTCRTTCTTAATGCATTTGAGTCAATCAGTTGTGTTGTGACAAGGTAGGGGTGGTATACAAAAGATAACCTTATTTGGTAAAAGACCAAGTCCATATTATGGCAAGAACAGCTCAAATATGCAAAGCGAAARGACAGCCCATCATTACTTTAAGACAMGAAMGTCAGTCAATCCTGAAAATGTCAAGAACTTTGAACGTTTCTTCAACTGCAGTCGCAAAAAACCTCAAACGCTATGATGATGAGGACCGCCACGGGAAAGGAAGACCCAGAGTTATAAGCTCATTAGAGTTAACTGCACCTCAGAATTGCAGCCCAAGTAAATGCTTCACAGAGTTCAAGTAACAGACACATCTCAACATCAACTGTTCAGAGGAGACTGCGTGAATCAGGCCTTCATCGTCGAATTACTGCAAAGAAACCACTACTAAAGGACACCAATAAGAAGAGACTTGCTTGGGCCAAGAAATGGACATTAGACCACTGGAAATCTGTTCTTTGGTCTGATGAGTTCAAATTTCAGATTTTTTGTTCCAACCGCTGTGTTTTTGTGAGGCGCAGAGTATGTGAACGGATTATCTCCACATGTGTGGGTCCCACCTTGTGGGACGATGTGGGGGAGCTTTGCTGGTGACACTGTCTGTGATTTATTTAGAATTCAAGGCACACTGAACCAGCATGGCTACCACAGCATTCTGCAGCGATACGCCATCCCATCTGGTTTGTGCTTAGTGGGACTATCGTTTGTTTTTCAACAGGACAWTGACCCAACACACCTCCAGGCTGTGTAAGGGCTATTTGACCAAGAAGGAGAGTGATGGAGTGCTGCATCAGATGACCTGGCTTTCACAATCACCCGACCTCAAACCAATTGAGATGGTTTGGGATGAGTTGGACCGCAGAGTGAAGGAAAAGCAGCCAACAAGTGCTCAGCATATGTGGGAACTCCTTCAAGACTGTTGGAAAAGCATTCCAGGTGAAGCTGGTTGAGAGAATACCAAGAGTGTGCAAAGCTGTCATCAAGGCAAAGGGTGGCTATTTTGAAGAATCTAAAATCTCTTTTGATTTGTTTAACCCTTTTTTGGTTACTACATGACTCCATATGTGTTATGTCATATAGTTTTGATGTCTTCACCATTATTCTACAATGTAGAAAATAGTTTTAAAAAATTAAGAAAAACCCTTGAATGAGTAGGTGTGTCAACTTTTGACTGGTTCTGTAAATTACTTATAAATGAAGACTGTTGGTATGATTATTATATTGTCTATGATGAAATACTACTGCTGTTAGGGAAAATAAAATATTATCTTGACAGAGGCAGTAAATACAAGCACAACAGGCTGAATCTGAGAGCATGGTGTAATGGGAACACGTGTTTGCAACACCTCAGCTTAAATCACTGCAGTAAACATGTCCTTGAGTGTCCTTGTCTCCTGTTTCTATGTGCCCTCATTTGCTGTCAGAGTCATAATCATGTTACAGTAAACAGAACTGTTCACCAAAAAGGTCACGTTACAGAGACTGCATCACTTTTGACCTCCTGGATCAGAGGTCAGTSACTGAGCATGAAAAGAAAAATCGTTCTCCCACCCAGCCTCTCTTTCTCCAATTATCTGTCTCAGTGACTCTGTACATTTTGTTTGTAAAGCATTTTCGACTGTGATGCAGACAAAATGGCCTTGATAATGTGTTGAGTATGCATATCAATCAAATATCAGTTCATGGGATAGTATGAGCTCATGGCTGATCATGTCTATATTGTTACTGCACAGGATGGYAAAAAAAGAATGAGTTTTTAAAATGAGTGACCATATTAGGCAACTGCCTTCCCCCTCCTCCCCCCAAAAAGTTTATAAATGATTCCTGTCTTGTTCTACAGAATTGCCCGTAGGCTTGGTTCAGGGTTGATCTGGTTACCGTGGTGTTTGTTTCTGCCTGGCGGTTTCACAAAACCACTGTTATGCAACAAACATGGTTTCGTTTACGTCTTTCAGTTCCAGTGTCTGTTTCTGTGTTGTAGCACAAAACCAACTCTATTCACATTAAACGAGACAGAATATTCCCAGTCAGACCAAGCGGACAGAGATAATGAGGGGTTAACAATCTCGAGGTCCATTTCTACTGTAAAAGGCAAAGAGAACCCAGAGTGTTTGTTGTTTTAGTATTCAGTTATTTGCAGACTATATTACTCTTGGTTCCCAGGACCTTTTTGTTTATTCCTGTAGCCCTCAAGCCTTACAATTACRGGGCTTCCATTTGCAACCAACTGATTCTGCTGATTCACGTAGCTCAGCCATTTTGGAGTGACACAGACCTTCGGTTGCTATTCAACTCCCAGTCTATGATGTTTGCTGTGCTCTTATTTTATTGACCATGTCTCCACGTGTGACTATTAATACTAGTGCCACTATTAGGGTAGCATCTGTGACTGAGTGGGTCAGTTGGCCAGTTCACCAGTCAGACGTCACGGATACTGTGTAGAGCAACAAGCCACCCTATCAAATTAGTGCTTCGCTGTTGACTCTCTTTCACCAAATGTTAACATGGAACTCAAGCTATCTAAGATCTTTCAACAATTTTTTTGTTGTTGAAAAAATAGGCCTACAATGCTTTGGAACATTTTCCCCCTGGTTGGAACATTTCCAGCCTGTTCCTCGTCCAGCGTCTCTAGGAAGGCCGCATTTCCGACGAGTCTTCCCAACACATGCATACTGTTCCAACAGCTGGGCAGTCTCATCAACAGCTGGGCCGTCTCATCAAATGAAATGTTATTTATCTCATGCACTGAATACAACTGGTGTAGACTTTACAGTGAAATACTTGTTTACAAACCGTTCTCAACGATGCAGAGTACAAGTACCAGATCAATGTGCAGAGATACTTGAGGTAGATACAGTGCATTTGGAAAGTATTCAGACCCCTTGACTTATTCCACGTTTTGTTACATTACAGCCTTATTCTAAAATGTATTACATAGTTTTTCCCTCCTCAATCTACACACAATACACCATAATGACAAAGCAAAACAGGTTTCTAGAAATGTTTGCACATTTATTACAAATAAAAAACAGAAATATCACATTTACATAAGTATTCAGACCCTTTACTCAGTACTTTGTTGAAGCACCTTTGGCAGTGATTACAGTCTCGAGTCTTTTTGGGTATGACTCTACAAGCTTGGCACACCTGTATTTGGGGAGTTTCTCACATTCTTCTCTGCAGATCCTCTCAAGCTCTGTCAGGTTGGATGGGGAGCAGCGCTGAAAAAAATCCCCACAGCATGATGCTGCCACCACCGTGCTTCACAGTCGGGATGGTGCTAGGTTTCCTCCAGACGTGACTCTTGGTATTTAGGCCAAAGAGTTTAATCTTGGTTTCATCAGATCAGAGATTCTTGCTTCCTTTAGGTGCCTTTTGGCAAACTCCAAGCTGTCTGTCTTGTGCCTTTTACTAAGTTACTAAGTAGTAGCTTCCGTCTGGCCACTCTACCATAAATGCCTGATTGGTGGAGTGCTGCAGAGATGTGTTCTCCCATCTCCACAGAGGAACTCTGGAGCTCTGTCAGAGTGACCATCTGGTTCTTGGTCACCTCCCTGACCAAGGCCCTTCTTCCCTTATTGCTGAGTTTGCCGGTGCGGCCGAGTCTTGGTGGTTCCAAAATTCCACTGGCCACTGTTCTTGTAGAAACATCTGAAGGATGATCAATGGAAACAGGATGCACCTGAGCTCAATTTCGAGTATCATAGCAAAGGGTCTGAATACTTATGTGAATAAGGTATTTCTGTTTTTTGTTTGTTTATACATTTACAAAAAATTCTATAAACCTGTTTTTGCATCATCATTATGGGGTATTGTCTGTGGATTGATGAGGGGATAAAAAGAAAATCAATTGTAGAATAAGCTGTAACGTAACAAAATGTGAAAAAAAGTCAAGGGGTCCGAATACTTTCCTAATGCACTGTATGTACATAAAGGCAGGGTAAAGTGACTAGGCATCCGGTTAGATACTAATAAGAGCAAAATTAAGAACAGTAACAGCAGCAAATGATCAGAGTGTGTGTGTGTGTGTGTGTGTGTGTGCGTGTGTGTGTGCGTGCGTATATAGTGTTTGAATGTGTTAGGGATTTGTGTAGGAGTGACTGTGTGAGTGAGTGTGTGTATATGGTGTGTGTATATAAAGTCTAGTGAGTGTGCATAGAGTCAGTGCAGATAATTGACTATTTAGCAGTCTGGCTGTTTAGCAGCCTTATGGCTTGGGGATAGAAGCTGTCTCGGAGCCTGTTGGTCCGAGAGCCGAGGCTCCGGTACCGTTTTCCCTACGGTAGCAGAGTGAAAAGTCTATGACTTGGGTGGCTGGAGTCTTTGGCCATTTCTGACACCGCCTGTTATGGATGGCAGGGAGCTCGGCCCCAGTGATGTACTGGGCTGTCTGCACCACCCTTTGTAACGTTTTGCGTGATGCAGCCGGTCGAGATGCTCTCAATGGTGCAGCTGTAGAACCTTTTTGAGGATCTGAGAGCCCATGCGGGTGTGTGTGGTCCTTCGTGATGTGGATGCCAAGGAACTTAAAGCTCTCGACCCGCTCCACAACAGCCCCGTCGATGTGGTTGGGGGCGTGCTCTTCCCTCTTTTTCCTATTGTCCACGATCAGCTCCTTGGTCTCCTTGACGTTGAGGGAGAGGTTSTTGTCCCGGCACCACACTGCTAAGTTTCTGACCTCCTCAGAGTCAAACTCAGCTGGTCATGGAACCCCACCCAACCCATATGCTGTCTATGGCAGCCTGACGCATATACATACAACACAGTCAACAACAGTGTATATGGGGACAATAAACTGAGTAATTTACTGAGTGATTTAGTTGTTGACTTTGTGTCCGTGTGGAAGGTCAGTGCCTCTATACACCATCACACACACAATCCAAACACATGACATCATCAAACTGGCGACTCATCCTAACTTATTGTCATTTCCTCTGAAAATGCCCCTTTTTCAGCATTTGCCTATTGTCAACTAGCTGTGCTTCATCACAGTATTTTCTTGCACACAGGAAGTGCTCTATCCAGTAGATCCCGACCCTCAGAGTGCCCCAAGCCATATAAATTCAATGACCTCTGCCATTCACACCACGCCCATTGTCATCATCACAACACAACGGGACGGTCAGTAGCTAGCTTTATCTCTCACTCTTACCTTCTGCAGTGATCCGGGCCATGCCTGGCTCTCTGGCTCTGAGTAATGAGTCTGTAGTGACTTTCTCTGTCTCTCTTGTGAATCTCTTTGTGTCACTCTGTTGATCACTACTGTGACGCAGGAGGGGCTCCCTGTGGTGACTCTCTGTCTCTCTTGTGAATCTCTTTGTYTCACTCTGTTGGTCACTACAGTGATGCAGGAGGGGTTCCCTGTTGTGTCTCTCTCTGTCTCTGTTTTGACAGCCTCTCTGTCTCTTCGGTGTGATACAGTTGCTTTATCTCTTTCTGTGTGTCTTTCTCAGGATTCGCTCAGTTGTTTATCAGCCCTGGTCTGTGTATGAGGCAGCAGCTGGTTGTTTCTGTGTCTTGTGTATCCTTTCCCTCTCTATTTTAGGAGGCTGGGAGCGTCATGGCGACCCGACCCGCTAATCCAAGTCGTGTATGTCACAACTGGCTCTCAGCGAGGCAGTGACTCAGCACTCACTGAGAGATAAGGTGATGGGGGAACCTAATGTCCTCCTGATCCCCACCCACCCACCATACACTGTAACAGTTGTAAGGAGAACAGGAGAGCAGAGTACTTCATTCTTGCTTGAATAGATCATTAGTGGCAGGAGGCAACCTCTTTGCCTTTGATTTTCTAGTCATGTCTTTGAGGGAGGCAAGCAAGACGCTCTGCTAAACAGCAAAGGTAAAACATATGCTTGTCTGCACCAGCTGGCTCTACTTAAAGCCAGGCCTGGAACTGGGCCATGCCAGCCTGCCCGGAGCATAGCAACCACGGCCTGCACTGTGGTGGACAGGCAACTGAGCTTTACCAGGTTTCCATAGTCCATAACAGGACCAAGAATACAAGTACCTGATATAATAGAGTGTTCTGTGCGCACTAGAGCTCATGGCAATTTATGGAACACTCTGTCCCTGAAGCATTGTCACACTGAATGAAACACAGTGAAGGACACAATGTTGAAGTAAAATGCACACATTCCCAAACCCATGCTTTGATAGATCTTGACGTAGGATACCAGGCATAGAGTACTGAATCCAATTTGCAGTGAGTGGCCTCCTTTACCCTTAGTATGCGCTGGGTGTCAACAGTCACATGTGCCCCTAAGCATTTACAGAAACAACAAACATAATGTAATTCAATAGTAGTATGCTGACACACCAGGGTGAGAAATGCCTGGAGCTATTTGTGCGGTGTAGTAATCACAATCACTGGTCCAGTGGCAGGGAATGGAAAGTGTCAGGAACAAGTCAGATTACAAACACAGAGGGCAGTGAAAAATATGTCATTTGTCTCCAATGAAAACATGCAACCCCCCCCCCCCCCGCCAAAGTACGTAGAGACATAGGGCTGCTACTTACCCCAAAGCGTAACAAAGCTGAGAAGGTGGTAGATATATTGTCTTGGTGCGTGGTTTATTTGTTCGGTGTTGTGTCCTGATGCTACAGAATCAGACGAGTGGAGTGAGTGTGTGGTGCTCTCAGCAGACTACTTCTATTTATGTATCTTTTTAACGGCTGAGCTGCGTCTCCCCGGCCTCTCCTTTATTCGCATGGAAACAATTGGAGGAAGCCTGACTCCGCCTCGGAAAGCGTTGCTGCTGTACGTGCCCATCCCACAGAGACTTGTGTGTGTGCCAGTCCTATCATATCCTGTCCCAGTCCCAAAACCACCACTTCCCCATCTCTCACTCCTACTCTCACTCCCACTCAGTGTAACGGGTGTCGTCGTCTGATGAGGAAGAATCGGACCAAAGCGCAGCGTGGTGAGTGTTCATGACTTTTATTGAACTGAACACTGAAACAAAAATAACAAAGTGAATAAACGAAACCGAAACAGTCCTGTCAGGTGCAGAACACTAAACAGAAAACAACTACCCACAAAACACAGGTGGGAAAAGGCTACCTYAGTATGGTTCCCAATCAGAGAKAACGATAGTCAGCTGTCCCTGATTGAGAACCATACCCGGCCAAAACAAAGAAATACAAAACATAGAAAAAATAACATAGAATGCCCACCCAAATCACACCRTGACCAAACCAAAATAGAGACATAAAAAGCTCTCTAKGGTCAGGGRGTGACACTCAGGGCCACAKACAACCACAGCCACAGATTATTGCTTGACTAATTATGGCATTGGAATTGTATTATATGAAGGATTGTGACATTTTGCAATATATTCAGTACTCTGGTAATACGATACTCCAATTCTTTACTCATACGAGAAGAAATCACACTTTTTGACAGTGATGCATAGAAACACACATAGGAACATGGATTAGCATAGATTTATTTAGGCTTAGCGTAGGAGTGAGCGCTGTAGTCTTGAGCTCACTTGACAAATCAGCTCCAGCATGCCAGCGAGGCCTACGAGCCAACGAGGCCTACATTTAGGAAGGAATCAAAAAATCAAAAATAAGGCAACCAGCTCCCTTATCACTTACAGCAATTCAGCTTTAGAGGAAGTGTTGACCTACAGACTTCATACACTTCCATATGAAGTGTTGGTACAGAGGCCAGGCTCTATTATGTCATAATTGCTCACCTAGTGATGAAAAAAGCTACATTTAGATGTAGTAGTAGCACATCCAACCTGGCGTTGGTCTCCACACTCTCATGCTCTTTAACATGTAGTAATATCATTGAATAAGATTAAATAAGACACTCGTGCTCTTTAACATGTAGTAATATCATTGAATATGATTAAATAAGACACTCATGCTTGGAGCGCTGCACACAATTAGTGTATGAACTAATGTTCATTGTTATTGCACTGACCCTGCTGAATGGCCAATGCACATGCTCATACCTTGAACAGTACTTAACTCTTAAATGCTGGTGGAGAACAATGGAATGCCCCCGGGCTGCGTTCTCACCTCGGCATTCAGACATTGCTGTTTTACTTTCATACTCTATGTGCCTGCAAGTGCATCTAAATATTCATTAGCATACTGTGTGTGCGGGTGCGTGTGTGTGTGGTTAAGTTTGAAGCTTCTCTAACCTGCTCTGTGTTGTTGTCCTCTGGAAACACCTCTGGTTGTCATCGCTCTCTGTGATAGAAGATTAGCCTTAGCGCAGCAGCTGTGGCAGACAGATTCTGCTAGTGAGCGTAAACTGAGAGCACACAGCTGATTAAACCCCTTCACTGCCGGCCAGGGAAATTGAAATGTATGCAAATGTTTCCCAGTTATGCAAATACTTGCACCATGACGTGAAACCGTGAAAGAAAGAAGGCCATGTTTCAGTTATGGTGACGCACAATCACATGTATCCTAACTAACCTAACCTTCCTGAGAGTATGATGGAAAGTGTTCATATGTAAACCAACATCCTTCTATGCTTTGCTCTCTATCTCTCGCTCTTCTTTCTTGAACCAGTTCTAGAACAATTGATACAGYCACTTCTCTGCTTAGTCATAGCTTTCTCATGCATGTTTCTAGAGAGAAACTGTGTACGATGCATGACTGATCATACAGTGCAATGTGAGTCTTTGCACTTGCCCCCATATAAATCTCTACAAAAATGCGGTAATACCTCTTAAACTTGAGTGATATCTTTATAATGCTAGTAAGCTTTGGGCTTTGGTGGAGAGAATGCATTTCAGAATGAACCTTAGACAACAATACATAAATTGCCAAAAATTATTTATTTTGAAGGACTGTGAAAAACRCAAGGGATCATCATCTATTAATGTACTGTGTGAGAGCAGATATGACCTTTTCTGTCATTTAAATATTTGAGGCTGTGAGCAAGTTGATGGCGTTCAAGGTACAATGTGTTCAACCACCTTTCGTTACAGACCTTTAGTGCCCCCCCTGTGGAATATCACGTGTCGTTACATGGGGATCAACATTTYTTTTTGAGTGTTGCAAGAAAAAATACACATGGATAATGTTATAATAAAATCATGCCGAGGAAGTTTATTCAAAAGACGGAGGATGAGACACGACGTGTCGTACAGTGTCAGGCTTCAGATCAAAAGAAAAACGATAGTCACTGCCTCGCAGTCCAACCAACGGTATTTTAAACGAAGCTAAGCAAATGTCATTCACATTTCACAGATGCAAGGCAACACTACATCTATTCCAGATAAAGGGGTAATTTTTATTTGTATAAAAGGAATATTATTTAAGGTGTTGTTTATGTGGCAGCTATCCAGGTCTTTCTTGCAAAAGTTTCGAGAAGAGCCTGTTTACCGCGTAACCCAGCATGGTTATATAAATTATTGCAACTGTCCTGCTTCCCTTACATGTGCTAAGTTGAGCACAGGGCCTTTTGACTCAGCGAAGAAAACTTTGGCCAATATTTACGACAAACAAGCGTATTGGTATAGGAAAATGTGTGTTCAGCATTCTCGATTTCATAAACCTGTTTTGGATAGATCCTCATTTCCAATGCTGTATATACAAATATGTACATGAAATTATGGCACCAAGGTGTGAGTCCGATGTGCCTCCTTCGGATTAATACAATGTTAATCGGACCTTCACTTATATTGTCCGGTCAGCACTTACCTCTCTCCTTGGTCAACAAAATCCAATGAAGAAATAAACATTCTACTAAAAGGGTATACTTCATAGCTCAAAGAAACCACAACACACACCACAGATATTTCAACTGCAATAAAACTTTATAGAAACAGAATTTTTGGAACTGCTGATGTTAAATTAACATTTGCTAACTAGAATAACAAGTGGATTATATTAATCTCTAGTTGATACTGGAGGACATATTCTATCATCACTCTAGCGTACTAGATACTCTGGGTACTCCCAAGGGGTTGAAGCAGTCCATCTCAGGAAGAGAACACTCTTCGAGAAGCTACACACCCCAGGGATGAAAGTACTTTGACAGCTTGTGGCTCCTGTTGGATCTCATAGGAAAAGTCTGTTCCAACAGTACTTCCGACAGTATGCTGCTGCTTATGCACAACAGCCTGGATCGGTGGGCGCTGAACAATTCTGTCCCCTCCCTTTGTGGTTTGGGGTTGAAAGGGCTTGGAGGTACTAGGATGGCAGGCAGAGCAGACGCTGGGATGATGCTGGCTGATCCTCTCTGGTCCATGGTAGGCCATGAGGTCTCAATAGGGCTCCCGATTGGCGCAGCCTCTAAGCCACTGGTCCCATAGGGCGGCCACAATTGGCCCAGTGCCGTCCGGGTTAGGGTTTGGCCGGGGTAGGCCGTCATTGTAAATAAGAATTTGTTCTTAACTAACTTCCCTATTTAAATAAAGGTTAAAACAATTTTTTAAATTATGATATGTTTGTGCGCGCGACCCCCTACAACTACAACTGGCTTTGCTCCATCTCTTCAGAAAGAGACCTTCATCCACCTCCAAGATCGAGGGCAGTGATGGAGAGACACACCGCATGAGAGAAAGGCCCAGACTTAAAGTTACACTCCAGTGAATGGGCTTCCACTTCTTCCTGCGCCCTCGTTGGCTATCTCTCCATTCCCTGCCTTGGCACGGGAGGCGGGCATGTGCCACCGCTTGATAGGAGGCTGTTCCGCCAGTGGGGCCAAGGGGTACAGAGGATTTCAAAGGGCACTTCTCGCCCGCCTGCACGGCTCTCCTACTGGTCAGTAAAGCGGAGTGGTCGGTGCGACCTGTGTGGCTGGGCGTAGGTCTGGGCAGGGGTGACAGCCATCATCTCCGCCTACGTTAGCTGGGTGGCAGATTAAAGGTGGACCACAGAGGAAATCCTCTCAGTGCTACTGAAGGACAGGGCTCAGAGGGTAATATGATTTGTTTGTCACCCAGTTGTTCTTGTAGCTGCTGTCCAGCATAGCAGACCGGATCTGTAAGAGCTGGATCCTCTTCGACACACGCCGTGATCTGGCGTTGGCAGGCCGGGCTGGCACTGGTAGGCAGGTGGGCAGGCACTCGGCTGGAAGGAACCGGAGAAGCAGATGGAGTAGGCACCAGAAGGTCAGGCACATGGCTGACCATTGGGTAGGCAATGGGATGGCCATCTGGGCAGGTGAGGCTGACACTGCAATGGTTGGCAGTACAGGGGGAAAATTGGTGCTCTCCTCCTACCCTGCGAGTTTATAAGCTCTAAGGTCTGGTTAGGGAACCTCAGATTGCTGCCGTCAGTATGTCTTGTTATCCTAGCTATCCCGGTCTTGGGTCGGCCAGGCTTCTGCTGGCCTGGACTCCGCTGGAGGAAATCCACAGGAGAACATGGCGGCTGCAAGAGGCTGCCGTCGGACAAGAGACCGTCTGGCCTGAGCAGGAGGAGAGCGGGACTTTGGTCCTGGATGTTAGACGTCTGGAGAGGATTGGCTGGATCCTGACCTCAGACTGGCTGCATGGAGTCCCAGATAAAGGAGCTACTGCCTTGGCTGCAGTGGAGCATACATTGGGCCTCTTAGGGATGCTTCCTGGTGTCTGTGGTCCTGCGATTTAATCTCTGGCTCTGCTTTTTGCTGGAGGTAAATGTGCTCCCTCCGGTTTGTGTTTTGACCGGATCCAGACGCTTGTTACCCATCTGTCCCTCCAGCTGCAGACGAGGCATGCAAGGCACCTTGAGGGTGTTTTTGTCCTTTGGACATTGAGAGAGGTCAGTGAGCATTGGGAGCCTGATGGGTGGAGTGGCCATTGAAGCCTTCCCATGTCAGCCCTCTCTTTAGTCACATCCATGTTGTGGAAGTGGGCGGCTATTCTTTCTCCCTGGTGGCATTGGCTGTAGGACAATATCACTGGCACTCCGGACACTGAGGATGTCTGTCAGGCTTCTCAGAACTGTTCTGACTGGTCTTTGTGTCCGAGTCCTGGACTTCCCTCTGTCTTTCATGGCTGTGAGAGTCACAGTGGAGGAGCAAACAGCAACAAAAAGCATGTTTGAGAATAAATATAGAATAAAAACAATAGATTTTGATCAAAGTTGTTACTATAAATTGTGTTTTTCCACTTTCAAAGGACATTCCAATTCCTGCCAAAATGTTCATAAATTCATAAAAAGGAAAGATTCACAGACTAAGCCCTACCTTCAATTGGATTTCCAGATAATTTGCACACGTAGGATTGACTATACAGTTTCAACAATATATTCTTGAAAACAGAAACACAAGACAACAAGACCTAGTCACAAATCACAAACATAACAGTTTTTCTGACAGTTGTTGGTCAAATAAAGTTGTCATAAGATAAAAGTAATGTATTTGAGATTATTTCATTAAATTATAGGTCCTACCTCAGTTCAGGAGAGAGCGTCAATGACCTGTCATGGAATGTCTTATTTAACAAAAGAATGCTTCATTATGACATCATGTACATTATGACATAGCAGCCGTCCACATCATAAAAGTTTGAAAACCACTTGAATAGGCATGAAATGTAACATTAAATATATAGGCCTAATTCAACAATTTAATAAAAATATAGTTTGACAGTAATTATTCAGTTTACTGGCTTTTATTTTCATTACAGTAGTGGTTTTGAATTATTAAAATGAGAGTAGGCCTAGTGAGTTAGTAGAACTCGATCGCTCATTGAACATCTGTGTGGAACGTTCGCAGCAAACGGCACACAGACCTTTTGTTTAGTTTCATATTCAATTTATCAGCATATATGCACGGCAAATAAATTCCACTACTCAAATAAATCTGAAAATCCAATTATCTATTTATTATAGCATCCTCTTAAACGAGAATCACTGTGGTGTCAATGTTTTTGATTATGTCCAAGTAGGAACATAGCTACAGGTATTTTGACTTCTGTACTATAATAGTAGTAGTTGTGTGTGTTTTCTTGTCGTGCATTCGTTTTGAGTCAACGCTAAACCCACAATATTTTGGTCCCATTCGGTATTAGCGCCGTCAGCCAATGGGAAGTGACATGCCTGATGCCTAAATTGATTTGTCGACCAAACACATTTCAATATCACTTTTGAATACAATAAATAGCCTGTTAATTTTATTATTATTCACAAAACAAGTGAATAAATGATATGTTGTCTTCACGTCTCCAACTCAACCAGAAAATAAGTTAAAGAATGTAATTTAGCCAGTGTTTAGATTGAACTATCCAATCAGTAAATATATCCTTTAAATGTTGATATTTGGTTGCGTTGTCAACTAAACACAATTCAATATTACTTTTGTAATACAGTAATAGCTGAAGTTAAGGCTATCTTACAAACTAATGTAACAGTATTTATTCAACCTTAAAATAAGTAACAGATACATGGCCACATTTTGAGGTTTTTGTAACTATACATTTATCTGTATGTAACATTAATCATATAATGTGTGCATGTTCAAATGCATACTTTGGGTTGTGGCAGATCTGTGGAGATATTACAATTGCGTAGTCTATGTAGAATCTCAAACAGCATTGATCACTTGCACCATGTATTTTTAAGTTGACTGAGAACATACTGTCATTTACAGCAACAACCTGGGGAATAGTTACAGGAAGAGGAGGATGAATGAGCCAATTGTAAACTGGGTTATTAGGTGACCATGATGGTTTGAGGGCCAGATTGGAATTTAGCCAGGACACCAGGGTTAACCCCTACAATAAGTGCCATGGGATCTTTAATGACCTCAGAGAGTCAGGACACCTGTTTAACGTCCCATCTGAAGACAGCACCCTACACAGGGCAGTGTCCCAATCACTGCCTGGGGTATTGGATATTTTTTAGACCAGAGGAGAGAGTGCCTCCTACTGGCACTCCAACACCACTTCCAGCAGCATCTGGTCTCCCATCCAGGGACTGACCAGGACCAACCCTGCTGCTTCGGAAGCAAGCCAGCAGTGGATATGCAGGGTGTGTATGCTGCTGGCGATAAAGCACAGTGTGGTTTGGTCACCAGGGTTGTGGGTGCGATTCCCACGGGTGACCAGTGTGACCGTATGCTAAATGACTAAAATGCAAATAACCAGTGGTGGAAAAAGTACTCAATTGTCATACTTTTTTTTTGTACAATATATTTATTGGCATTTCTTTTTTTTACAATTTAACAATTGTGGAATTACCACCAGAGGGCAGGCTGGGCTCACGGATAGTAGCCCAACAAAGCATGGAGACAAGGTAACCAGAGGCAATTAAGCACAGCTGACGGTACTAATGACATATTCTCTTTCCTCTATAAGAGAGAGGAGGGAACAAGTAGGAGAGGGGGAAGATAAACGATATCTGTAGAATGGCTACCAAGTGAGGGGAGCTATCCAAGAACAGCCATTAAGACGGTGACACATCTGTGATTGTTGTTATAGTTTAAAGATAATCGTATTGTGTTCCTGTGTCATCTAAAGAAGAAGATGTATGTTGTTCCTTGGGAGATTCTCATTGATTGTGTTGGAGTGTCAGAAATCTCTCAATAGAGAACTGTGTTCAATCAAGAAAACCTACTCCTGCCTCGTTTATTCCACCTTTCCGCTTTAGAGTGACACCAAATGACTTGYTCCGCTCACACAATCATCAAAATATGACACAGATAATGCCCCGTTATTCCTTCCACCTACACAAAWCACCATGCTACATTGGTGCACATCGTGCAAAACCCTTCCCTCCCCAACACAGGAACACCCCCCTCCCTTCCCTCTACCGGTATTAGCTTCACTGATTAACAACAAAAATAAACAGAATGACCTTCACATTCCATGCTAGAAAATAAATTATTCAACACAAAAACAAAACAATAATAATAGATTAATGAAGCAAGTAGTAATGAGGCAGCTAAGGTGACGTCTCTAGAAACTGCTGAAAGTCCCCCCAGACATCAGTAAATTCAAAGGMTTTATTACGTAAATTGTATGTTATTCTTTCAGGTGGAATATAGGAAGTTCTTTTAGCCACATCTGCTTGCTTGGCGGAGTGTCACTCTTCCATATAGTAGCTGTGCATTTATTGGCTGCAATGACTGACAATTTAATGAATCTGGTTTTGCTTCAAATATTAACTGGTAAAACAGAATCATCTCCAAGAAGAATAAGGGAAGGATCTAGTGGTACCGTCATATTAGTGACCTGTGATAAGATCTGAATAATGTCTTTCCAATAATTGCTTACTTCAAGGCAGGACAAAAACAT
>NC_036866.1:40892037-40897412 GCF_002910315.2 Salvelinus sp. IW2-2015
TTTAAGGGTGTTTTTGATCCTTTGGACAGTGAGAGAGGTCACAGTGAGCATTGGGAGCCTGATGGGTGGAGTGGCCATTGGAAGCCTTCCCATGTCAGCCCTCTCTTTAGTCACATCCATGTTGTGGAAGTGGGATCGGCTATTCTTTCTCCCTGGTGGCATTGGCTGTAGGACAATATCACTGGCACTCCGGACACTGAGGATGTCTGTCAGGCTGTTCTCAGAACTGTTCTGACTGGTCTCTTGTGTCCTAGTCTTGGACTTCCCTCTGTCTTTCATGGCTGTGAGAGTCACAGTGGAGGAGCAAACAACAACAAAAAGCATATTTGAGAATAAGAATATAGAATAAATTACATATATTACAATAGAATTTGATCAAAGTTGTTATAATAAGCTACTGTTTTTCCACTTTCAAAGGACATTCCAATTCCTGCCAAAATGTTCGTAAATTCATAAAAATGAAAGATTCACAGACTAAGGCCTACCTTCAATTTGGACTTCCAGATAATTTGCACACGTAGGATTTGACTATACAGTTTCAACAATATATTCTTGAAAACAGAAACACAAGACCACAATACCTAGTTTTAAAAAATACTTTTTTTGTCACAAATCACAAAACATAACATTTTTTCCGACAGTTGTTGGTCAAATAAAGTTGTCATAAGATAAAAGTAATGTATTTCAGAATATTTCATTAAATTATAGGTCCTACCTCAGTTCAAGAAGAGCGTCAATGACCTGTCTATGGAATGTCTTATTTTAACAAAACAATGCTTCATTATGACATCATGTACATTATGACATAGCAGCCGTCCACATCATAAAAGTGAGTCAAAACCACTTGAATGAGCATGAAATGTAAAATGAAATACAATAGTTCTAATTCAACAATTGAATAGAAATAATAGTTTGACAGTAATTATTCCGTTTATTGGCATTTATTTTCATTACAATAGTGGTTTTGAATTTATTAAAATGAGAGTAGGCCTAGTGAGTTTAGTAGAACTCGATCGCTCACTGAACATCTGAGTGGAACGTTCGCAGCTGATGCCACAGACGCCTTTGGGGAAAAAATCACTATTTTAGTTTCATATTCAACTTATCAGTATATATGCACGACACATAAATTCCCAGTACTCAAATAAATCAGAAAATCGCAATTATCTATTTATTATAGCATCCTCTTAGAATGAGAATCACTGTGGTGTCAATGTTTTTGATTATGTAACTGTTGTCCTGATTGGGAACCATACTTAGGCATCCTGTTTTTCCGCCTTAGTTTGTGGGTAGTTGTCTTCGTTAATGCATGTATAGCCTTACGAAGCTTCACATTCATTTTGTTGTTTATTGTTTGTTTGGCGACATTTAAAAATAAAGGGAAAATGTACGCTGACAACGTTGCAGCTTGGTCCTGTCATTTCCACCCTGACGACAATTGTGACAAGTCCTTTGTCAGGATTGCTTTCATTTTCTCTGAACCTTGGTGTACTTAGTGCAAAAGATGGTTGCGTTATTTTTCTTCTTTGGTTGAGTTTTAAGTAATTCCTCTCTTGGTTTTTGAGATATTTTCATCATTGCAGCATCAAGAGTTTTATTCTTGTAGCCTCTCATTTTGAATTTCTGTCATTTTTTTAGCATTGCTGTCAAAATCTGTCTGCTGGCCACAGATTTGTGTAACCCTGCATAACTGGCTATATGGTAGACCATTCTTGAGGGGAAGGGGATGCATACTATCCGCACATTGCGAGGTTTTGCGGTCTGTGGGCTTTGTGTATAACGTCTGTGTGTACTGCATCATCCTCTTTGATGGATGATAAATTACTGGGAGTTTATATATGAGTGTTCTTTATTTTGATAGTTTATCGTTTATTCCCCACACAAACACATTTTTCTGGGTGTGCGCCAGCTCATGTTTTTTAATCTACTTAAGTACTTTACATCACTGTAAATAACACACATATATAATAATATATTGTATTCCCATTTAAAACTGTGCTGTGTTTAAATGGTTGAATAATATATATATATGTGTGTGTTTTTACAGTGATTTAAAGTACTTAACTTCTTTGGGGTACCCCCTTTCTTTTCACATTTCCGCCTAAAGACATACCCTAATCTAACTGCATGTAGCTCAGGCCCAGAAGCAAGGATATGCATATTCTTGGCATCATTTGAAAGGAAACACTCTGAATTTTGTGGAAATGTGAATGTAGGAGAATATAACACATAGATCTGGTAGAAGAAAATACAAAGGAAATAACATACATTTTCTGTTTTTTATTGTTGCTGCATCTTTCAAATGACCAAGACAGCCAAACATACAGATATGATGCTGTGGATGATTTGAATAAACAACATAAGATGGCAACAATAGCTGAGCAAAGTTTTAGACAGATAACTTCAAAAATGAGCGAGCGTACATGACATTGAGCATGAAGTCACCCAGGTGTCCCACCCAAATGTACCAAGTGGCCGAATTGGTACAGTGATACATTTTGAAGAAAGGCTATTCTAACACCCCCCAAAAATAAATATATATATATGAAAAAAATCATATAAAAAATTAATAATAATAAACAAACAAATAACACGGGTAACTATTTAACATTTTCTATTGTCACGATCGTCAATGGGAGAGAGAGAGGACCAAGGCGCAGCGTGTGGAAATACATCTTCTCTTTATTAGAAGAATGACAACGAAAAAAACAACAACAGACGAACGTGAAGCTATCAAAGACTAAGTGCAAACATGCAACATAGACACAGACAATTACACACAAATGCATGATGCCCATGGCTGCCTTAAATATGGCTCCCAATCAGAGACAAATGAAAGACATCTGTCCTCTGATTGAGAACCACTAGAGGCAACCAGGCAACCATAGACATACCTAGAAACATTCACTCAACACAAACTCATACACTAAACCCAACACCCCCTTTACCATATAACCACCCAAACGACAAAACACAGACATTCCCCATGTCACACCTGACCTAACTAAAATAATAAAGAAAACAAAGAATACTAAGGCCAGGGCATGACAGTACCCCCCCCAAAGGTGCGACTCCGGCCGCAAAACCTGACACATAAAGGGAGGGTCCGGGGGGCCTTAATATGGCGGCGGCTCGGGTGCGGGACGTGGCCCCCACTCCACCATTGTCAATATCCGCTTCAGTGTCTCTGGTAGATCCTGGCTGACGGGCGGCTCTGGAGGATCCTGGCTGACGGGCGACTCTGGCGGATCCTGGCGACGGGCGACTCTGGCGGATCCTGGCTGACGGGCGACTCTGCGCGGACCTGGCTGACGCGGCGACTCTGGCGGATCCTGGCGGACTCGGGATCCTGGCGACTCTGCGGATCCTGGCGACTCTGGCGGATCCTGGCGACTCTGGCGGATTCTGGCGACTCTGGCGGATCCTGGCGCTCTGGCGGATCCTGGCGACTCTGGCGCTCTGTGGATCCTGGCTGACGGGCGACTCTGCGGCGATCCTGGCTGACGGGCGACTCTGGTGGATCCTGGCTGACGGGCGACTCTGGCGATCGCTGAGCGTCGCATCTGGCTGACGGGCGACTCTGGCGGATCCTGGCTGACGGGCGACTCTGGCGATCCTGGCTGAACGGGCGACTCTGGCGGATCCTGGCTGACGGGGCGACTCTGGCGGATCTGGCTGCGGGCGCTCTGGGGCTCGGGACAGACGGGCGGCTCTGACGGCTCGGGGCAGACGGGCGGCTCTGACGGCTCGGGGCAGACGGATGGCTCTGACGGCGCTGGCAGACGGATGGCTCAGATGCGCTGGGCAGACGGATGGCTCAGATGGCGCTGGGCAGCGGATGGCTCAGATGGCGCTGGGCAGACGCAGACTCTGGCGGCTGAGGCGCACTGTTTGCCTGGTGCGTGGTGCCGGAACTGGAGGTACCGGCTAAGGACACGCACCTTCAGGCTAGTGCGGGGAGAAGGAACAGGGCATACTGGCACCTGGAGGCGCACATTAGGCCTAGTGCGTGGTGCCGGCACTGGTGGTACCGGCCTGGGGACACGCATCTCAGGGCTAGTGCGGGGAGCAGCAACAGGACGCACAGGACTCTGGGACACACAGGAGGCTTGGTGCGTGGTGTAGGCACTGGTGGTAATGGGCTGGAGACACGCACCATAAGGTTAGTGCGTGGAGGAGGAACAGGGCTCTGAAGACGCACAGGAAGCCTGCTGCGTGGTGTAGGCACTGGTGGTACTGGGCTGGGGCGGGGAGGTGGCGCCGGAAATACCGGACCGTGCAGGCGTACTGGCTCCCTTGAGCACTGAGCCTGCCCAACCTTACCTGGTTGTATGCTCCCCGTCGCCCGACCAGTGCGGGGAGGTGGAATAACCCGCACCGGGCTATGTAGGCGAACGGGGGACACTATGCGTAAGGCTGGTGCCATGTAAGCCGGCCCGAGGAGACGCACTGGTGACCAGATGCGTTGGGCCGGCTTCATGACATCCGGCTCAATCCTCAATCTAGCCCTGCCAGTGCGGGAGGTGGAATAACCCGCACCGGGCTATGAACACGTACAGGAGACACCATGTGCTCTACCTGCGTAACACAGTGTCTGCTCGTACTCTCACTCTCCACGGTAAGTACAGGGAGTATCGCCAGGTCTCCTACCTGACTTCGCCACACTCCCTTTCAGCCCCCCCCCAAGAAATGTTTGGGTTGTACTCACGGGCTTCCACGCCTTGCTTCCGTGCTGCCTCCTCATATCGCCTCCTCTCGGCTTTAGCTGCCTCCAGCTCTTCACGAGGGAGGCGATATTCTCCCGGTTGTGCCCAAGGACCCTTTCCATCCAGTATCTCTTCCCATGTCCATGAATCCTTTGTGTATTGCTCCTGTTGCTGCTTGACACGCTGCTTGGTCCGGTTTTGGTGGTAATTCTGTCACGATCGTCTTGTGGTGAGAGAGAGGACCAAGGCGCAGCGTGTAAAAAATACATCTTCTCTTTATTTTAAGATGAACAAACGAAACAAAAACAACAAACAGACGAACGTGAAGCTATGCAAACTAGTGCACACATGCAACATAGAACATAGACAATTACCCACAAATGCATTGATGCCCATGGCTGCCTTAAATATGGCTCCCAATCAGAGACAAATGAAAGACATCTGTTCTCTGATTGAGAACCACTCAGGCAACCATAGACATACCTAGAAACATTCACTCAACCATAGACATACCTAAGAAACATTCACTCAACACAAACTCATACACTAACCCAACACCCCCTTTACCATATAACCACCCAAAACGACAAAACACAAACATTCCCCATGTCACAACCCTGACCTAACTAAAATAATAAGAAACAAAAGAATATCTAAGGCAGGGGTGAC
>NC_036866.1:40897437-40969241 GCF_002910315.2 Salvelinus sp. IW2-2015
AGCTACAGGTATTTTGACTTCTATACTATAATAGTAGTAGTTGTGTGTGTTTTCTTCAGTGTTGCCAACTCCTCAGTAAGGAAAGTAGCTATTGGCTGTTCTAAAACTCGCCAGAAGTCGCTAAATGACGTAATCACCTAATTTGCATAATTTGCCAAACGCATGTAATTGTGATGGACGCTGTAGGAGAGAGGAATAACGTTGTGGGAAACAAAAAGTGAGTTAAAAACACCCTAAATATGTTTAGAACTACAAATGATCTTTCTTCTGTCGATTCTTGTTGGTTTTTTTATGTCACAATTCCAACCCTCCTCTTTTATCCGGGCTTGGGACCGGCTAAAGTGACCCAAAAGAGACACTGGCGGAGTTACTTCGTTTTTTTTATTTTTTATTATTGTATTTTTTTGTTTAGTTTTCTTCATTTGGTTTGGTTTTTAACCTTATGGTCCACTTAGGAGCCTACAACAAGTCACAMTAAAACATGAACATTTTTAACCATAATTCTTTAAATATATTTTTTGTATACAATCTACATTAACAATCTAYATGGACCAAAAAGAGACAATAGAAAAAACTGTCAATGGCAATGTGAGAAAATTATGGTAACTTGTCTGGCCCTAATTCAGGTTAATAGTTTTTTRCCCCCCAGACCCCCCTCCACACACACACAGGCTGTGCTGGCTCACAGAAAGAGTGGGTCATCGTCATTTTGATCAAGGCTCTCTATGGCAGGTTCAGCAACTAAGGGAGCTGATTTAAATGAGTAAGCAGCTGATGTGCCAAAAAGCTGCAAAACATTATCAGGCAGCTGGTGCTCATATGAAGCCTCACCAGACAGCTTCAGTCCATATCGYATGTACAGGATMGAGRTAAGGGTCTGCAAGGACATCCSATTTCTAAGTTTGCTTTTTACCACASTCATCTGGCTGAATACTCTCTCGACTTCAGCATTCGAGTGTGGCAAGGACAACACAGACACAGCAGCCATGGCAAGTTCTTGAAACGGGTTGATATCAGCTGCATCCCTGAACTTCCAAATCTCACTCCAGAAGCCCAGTGTTTTTTGTCTCATTCCATTTACTAAGATGGATGGCACMCCATTGCTTGACAATCTTGTCTATCTCTGCAGGGGAGTAGCCAAGGAGGTTGGCTATTTTTTCTATTTCTCCAGGGCTTAACCTCCTCCCACTGGTCCAAAATGTGTGAAACCCCTTGTTTAATGGAGAGCCAACGTGTGGCACACACCTTGGTTATCTGTAAAGGTTTCTCCACAGTTGATGGTCTCATACAGTGGGCAAAAAAGTATTTAGTCAGCCACCAATTGTGCAAGTTCTCCACTTAAAAAGATGAGAGAGGCCTGAAATTTTCATCATAGGTACACTTCAACTATGACAGACAAAATCATTTTAAAAAAATCCAGAAAATCACATTGTAGGAGTTTTATATGAATTTATGTGGAAAATAAGTATTGGTCACCTACAAAAAAGCAAGATTTCTGGCTCTCACAGACCTGTAACTTCTTCTTAAGAGGCTCCTCTGTCCTCCACTCGAGGGTGGCTGTTGTCGATGTGTTCCTGGTTCAAGCCCAGGTAGGAGCGAGGAGAGGGACTATACTGTTACACTGGCAATACTAAAGTGCCTATAAGAACATCCAATAGTCAAAGGTATATGAAATACAAATGGTATAGAGAAAAATAGTCCTATAATTCCTATAATAACTACAACCTAAAACTTCTTACCTGGGAATAATGAAGACTCATGTTAAAGGAACCACCAGCTTTCATATGTTCTCATGTTCTGAGCAAGGAACTTAAACATTAGCTTTTTACATGGCACATATTGCACTTTACTTTCTTCTCCAACACTTTGTTTTTGCATTATTTAAACCAAATTGAACATGTTTCATTATTTATTTGAGGCTAAATTGATTTTATTGGTGTAATATATAGGTTAAATAAGTGTTCATTCAATATTGTGTAATTGTCATTACAAATAAATTAAAAGAAACGGCCGATTAATCGGTATCGGCTTTTTTTTTGGTCCTCCAATAATCGGTATCGGTATTGGCGTTGAAAATCTAAATCGTCCGACCTCTAATATATATAATAACACTGCTCAAAAAAATAAAGGGAACACTAAAATAAACACATCCTAGATCTGAATGAATGAAATATTCTTATTAAATACTTTTTTCTTTACATAGTTGAATGTGCTGACAACAATAATCACACCAAAATTATCAAATGAAATCAAATTTATCAACCCATGGAGGTCTGGATTTGGAGTCACACTCAAAATTAAAGTGGAAAACCACACTACAGGCTGATCAACTTTGATGTAATGTCCTTAAAACAAGTCAAAATGAGGCCTCAGTAGTGTGGTGTGGCCTCCACGTGCCTGTATGACCTCCCTACAACGCGCTGGGCATGCTCCTGATGAGGTGGCGGGTGGTCTCCTAGGGACCTCCTCCAGACCTTGGACTAAACATCCGCCAATTCCTGGACAGTCTGTGGTGCAACGTGGCGTTTGGTGGATGGAGCGAGAACAATGATGTCCCAGAATGTCTCAATTGTGGATTCAGGTCTGGGGAACGCGGCGGGGCCAGTCCATAGCATCATGCCTTCCTCTTGCAGGAACTGCTGACACACTCCAGCCACATGAGGCTCTAGCAAATTGTCTTGCCTTAGGAGGGTCAGAACGTGACAATACCACTGGTGTCTTCTATGTTTTTGTTAGAGTAAACCCCTGTCTCATGCTGTACTACATCCAGGGAAGAGTGACATACTCGTAACTCATACTGTACTAATCCAGGAGGTGAGCATACCTCAGTAACTCATACTGTACTACATCCAGGGAAGGTGAGCATACCTCAGTAACTCATACTGTACTATATCCAAGGAGGTGAGCATACCTCAGTAACTCTACTGTACTACATCCAGGGAAGTGAGCATACCTCAGTAACCCATACTGTACTACATCCAAGGAAGGTGAGCATACCTCAGTAACTCATACTGTACTACATCCAGGGAAGGTGAGCATACCTCAGTAACTCATACTGTACACAATCCAGGGAAGGTGAATACCTCAGTAACTCATACTGTACTACATCCAGGGAAGGTGAGCATACCTCAGTATACTGTGTGCACTCTGTGTTCCATGTCTTTGTCCAGGTAAATCCCTCCCTCTTGCTGTACTGTACCTCAGCTATAACTCAGAGAGGGATGTGTCAGCTTTGAATGAAACCTAATCCTTCTTCTCCTTCACTTTTACCCCCGGGGGCCTTCGTTTGGCCTGCTCTCTCTCTCTCTCTCTGTATGGTGCTCAGGTGTGCTCTTACATGCTGAGACTCCATATCATTACCGCCCTAATCACAGTCAGGGTCTGGAGCAGGTAAGCGCTGATTCTGGAAGCATACAGGGAAGACTGCTCATACTGTAAGTACTACTACTGTCTGCGTTATGATATGAGAAAGCTACTGTAACGCTGCACCGATCTTATGATACGYCCTGTAATAAGCTTTGAATGGGACATGCGTTTTGTTCTTGAYTCATCCCTTTTTTTAATCAGATACTCTATTGGGAAATTGGCTTGAGGCAAATCTGGTGCAGTAGATCACTTATCAAATATAGGTATCACATAGATCTCAAATATAATATCTCATACTATTTTCCCCTGAGTAGTTGGCAGTCATTTGGTTTGAAGTCATTTTAGTGTGATGTATTTGAGATGAGACGTCTTGTTTCACTGCCTCTTTGAGGAATTTTGTGGGATCTTCATTCGATTCCGCAGCACACTGTTGGAGAAGATCATTGCTGCTGTACAGAGGTATGGAAAACCATATTCTGTTTTCATGCAATTAGTGATAACACAATGCCAAGGAAATATGTACACACTTTGTTCTACAGTATACTGTCCATTAAAACCTACATTATTGCCAACAATCTTTTATATATGATGTTAAATGACTGTTTGATGTGCATTCAGGCAATGTCAGCTACATTATGTTGGTTAGCTGGCTTTACGTTAAATTCTAGCGACTGTTTTTCACCTGAGATTTGAGTTACTGTATGGATTGGTTCCATAATGCAAGTCGAAGCATAGCCTAAGAGTAAATCCGCATACTATCTCTTGAGGCCCATACATTCCCATTGAGGTTCATTCCTCCCTTGAGGGTTCACTTTTGCAGGGAACAGTGATATACGGCATTGTACATTCCAATGTAGTCCCTTGGGCGTATTATTTTGCTGCCATGCATTGACGTCTCCCATTGTGCATTGGCTATATGACCCACGATGTGAGAAAAGTAGCCCATACAATTAGGGAGACGGTCAAATCAGTCACACCACCAARGGCATTGCAGCTTAGCTAATATCACATCACCAGAATGATCGGAATATTTACTGATGAAGCAAATGACGTCTGTGGTATGTGTCAACTTTACTGTTGCAGCCACTTTGTGTTTACAATACATTGCCTAAAGATGTGGTAGTTTAGGATTTTAATTTGATCACTCTTTTTGTGTTGAGAATTTTCCTGCGCTGCAGCAAYTGCAGATGATTTACATAAATTCACTGAAAACCCACACTAACACATATTAACAGCATTGCACGTTTCATGTAGCCTACTTCWGGCCTAACCACCGATCAAGTAACATTATGGACTAAACGTTCAAATCCTYTTGCTGCAGGATTATTTTTGCTGTGACAATATACAGGTAACTGACAAAATAAAGGAAACACCAACATAAAGTGTCTTAATAGGGGGTTGGACCACCACGAGTCAGAACAGCTTKAATGCACCTTGGCATCGATTCTACAAATGTCCGGAACACTATTAGAGGGATGAGACACCATTCATCCATTCCATCATTTGGTGTCTCTCATACTGTAGYTGTTCAATTGAGTTGAGATCTGGAGACAGAAATGGCCATGGCATGTGGTTTACATCATTTTCATGCTTATCAAACCATTCAGTGACCACTCGTGTCCTGTGGATGGGGGCGTTGTCATCCTATGGGGGCATAGCCATGATAGCCAAAATAATGGCCTGCCCAGCATGTCTGGACCTATTTATCAGCATGTTGGTGAAACCTTGATGTATCTGTGATAACGTGAATACCCTCACCTACTTGTACTGGTCGAAAGGTCCTGAACATCAACTCTCCACTCTACGTCTCTGTTTGTTTGAACTCTGTTCAATGCAGCAGTTCATGTGTTGTTCAATGTCTGACCTATGACCAAGACCTGACTAATGCATTTTGACAGACCCTCTCCCTCCCTTCTCCTTGACAGTGATAACCACTTTGGCCTGGTTCACTGGACCCTTATTCATTCTCGGACTAAAAAGCACCCCCATTTAGAGCATCTCTATTGAGTCTTGCTTCTTTGTCAGGGAATAGGCTTAATCTGGGTCCAGTGAACTGAAAACATGGCGACTGTCTTCAAAATCAAATCAAAGTTTATTTGGAAATGCTTATGTTTCTAGCTCCAACAGTGCAGTGATATCTAGGAAATATATTGTGTTTTCACACTCTGGGTTGTTTTCTACCGCTCAGTAGGTCTGGCAGCCGACGATCTGCAGGATGGCTTCTCTGTTCCTGCTCGTGTGTAAGTCGCATGCACCTTCCTTTGGCACTATTAGAATTGATGACTGGCAAATCACATGTAGCAGAAAAAGGAAAAAACAGATCCTCACAGCTATTTGTTTCAACAGGGGCAGGATTAAATTGTCTTGTTTTTGGCAGGAAGTATCTCTTTGCCATTATAGTCCATGAGTCCTCTTTTCCACAGGCGTGTGATCACTTGCTGCACACTGATGGAGAATATTTCCACTTGCTGGCACTTGCTTTCTCTAGCGGGAGAATATTTTCCCTAATATTCAAAATGGTGGATATCATTTTCGTCATGTATGGACAACTTTACTATTGTCAAGTAGAAATTTTGAGTGTTATAAAAAGTGACTTTGGTCTTCTCATAAGTTGTATTCGTTTTTTTTGTTCATTTTTATTTCTGTTTAATAAAATACTTATTTTCGTAAAGGCCCCATCAAAGACTMCATGTCTTTTAAAACAACTTGTAATTGACTTAAAATGTTTACTTAGAAAATGAAATGAGGAATAACGTCTGGCTTGTGTATGATTACAGTGTCTGGATATAATCAAAAGCACACTAGTCTTTAATAATGACCTGTAATGTTTACATAATGACAGCTTACACATACTGTAATTATAGTCAATGCGTCTATCCTTTTGTCTGGTTCACTATGCTGTTCATTTGTGAGCATAGGTTTTAAACCCTTCCAAAACAAATAGTACAATAGCACAATACTCATAATATTATCTCCCATAATCTAGCTATTATAGTGCTGCCTTGACATCATATTTTTTAATTCAGAATCCTGTATTACATTTAGTGTTAATCTAGAATCTATAAATAAACACTAAACAGGTTAAAGCCAAAGAAAAGGATAAGAACATTTTTACTTTCTTGACCCCTCTGACTGTTCAGTTTCTCTGTTCCAGTGCTGGTGCCTGGGGCCCTCCTCCAGGAAGACTGTGATGTCAACTCTTGCCACCCCCAGCTGGGGGACCTGATGGTGGGCCGCGCTGCCCAGCTCTCAGCCTCCTCCACCTGTGGACGGAACGGGCCCCAGAACTACTGCATCCTCGGATACCTGGAGGTCAGGACTTAAACCTTGATAGGGCGGCTCTGCGGTGCGCCGTTCCTAAATACAAACTAGAGACGTGGTGTTGAAGGCAGTGTTGTCTGCATATGTTTACCTGTCTCTGTACACAGTACTAATGTCATAACAGATATGTTCCACAAACGCAGACAGACAGATTGACAAATGCGTGCAGGTACTATAGCTGTGATCCCACGCAAAAAGACATCAGGCTTGCCAGTACCAGGGTTGAGGACTAACTGATTACATGTAACCTGATTACAAAAAACTGTAAATCAGTGAATTTACCAGCAAAAAATACTGTAATCAGATTACAGATACTTWAAAAAACTAGATGYTTACTTATTTGATTACTTTTAAATTCAAAAAGGATGTTTGCGAGAAAAAATAAATACATTGACGCCTTAGTTTTCGCAATAAAATTTTGCTCAGCATTGAAAAAGTTTTCAAGTTTAAGTTTATTTCACCTGAGCGAGTCTGACCACAAGTCAGCGACCGCTATGATGACACARKAAATGCGTTTGATGGATCCTTTTTGTCTTCTAACGCCTCTTAAAGGAAAAATAATCCAAAAGTAACTATCAGATTTTGAAAAAACGTGGTAACTAGTAACTGTAACTGATTACATTTAGAAAGTAACCTACCCAAACCTGGTCAGTATTATCTACAGACTTTCAACAGGTTTTAAGCCACGTTGACGTTGAAGGTTAGAATAGTATATAAAGTGTTGTTTTAGAACAACTCTCTCCATTTGATTGACAGCTCTGTGGCTCGCCCTTAAAATSCCTCATACTGCAGACGTGTCTTGATCCGCTACATTTATAGGTCATTACCTGTCTTTTCCCTGAACATGCTCTGGGACTAATTTTTCTGCTCTCGCTATGATGATTGCYTGTATAGTCCTCTTGCTTCCCCTTCACTCCCCTTCACTTTTCTGTCTTTTTCACTCTCTGCCTTTCTCCCTCACTTTCTGTCTCTCCTTCTTCTACTTATCCCTTTCTCTCTCGCAGCTCTTCCCCCTGTTCTCCCTTGACAGGTGATAGGTATGTGGGGTGTGTTCCTCTTTTGCATGTAATATTCTAGTTCATTTTGGTTCTTTATTTYATTCAATTTCTTATTAGTTAGTCAGAACAGATGCATGACAAATGTTGTTCTCTAACTACCGATTGACAGTTGTGAATAACAGTAGAGGAGGCCAGTCATACCTTGTCTGACTGAYTTGATTTAATGGGATTATTCCAGTGTTTGCGAACTCTTGTCCTCACACGCCTACCATCGCATGGAAGTTCCATACACTTTTGTATGATTTGTGGTCTTATGGCTTTATAAGTTCCGTTTGTTCGTAAAATACTGCCTCCTTTTTTTGGGGGGGGGGGGCAGTTAAGAACTAATTGTAGAACAAAAACTTTAACTTAATCGCTCACTCAGTTATTGGAGTTGTTACCATGAGAAACCAATTAGATGTGTAAAACCACTCTTTTATTTTGAGTGACAAAATGGAAYATGTCCCTTTTTGTCTCTCTCAGGATGGGCAGAAGTGTTTCAAATGTGACTCCAGGCAGCCCTACAACCTCTACAACAACCAAAACAGCCACCAGATTGAGAACGTCATCACCACCTTTGGCCCTGAGCGCAAGATGAAGTGGTGGCAGTCTGAGAACGGTGGGTCTCACTCCAGATGTTGTTTGTATGACAGCCAGGCRTGGGTCAAAAACATAATGTTACTTACGTGAAAGTATTTGAGATGAGCTTTAGCCTGAGTACCGACAGGGCTAACTAAATCKCTTGAAAGTATTTGACGCATGTATTTAAACCAAGTCTGATCATATCAAGAGGTGAGCAAGAATGTTCCAGCACCTTAAGAATGGCTCGGCTAGAGCTTACTATACAATGACAGCTATGGAAAATCCCTTTTAGGGACTTTTGGACTACACCTGATACAAAAGACCTTGGCCTTGGCACCAGTAAATGTATTCTTACAACATTCATTGATACCACTATCCATCCATAACTGTAGGGGTTCATCAAGTCAGTATCCGGCTGGATCTGGAGACTCTATTCCAGTTCAGCCATCTCGTCCTCACTTTCAAGGTATCTAACACCCCTTGTCTAAGACCTCTCACAGCCAAACCATAACACAGTGTTCTTAACCACTTTTGCTCTGTCTGCACTGCCACTTTCTGCAGAGTGCTAATATTTCCTTTTGTTGACCTTGAAGAGTTTCCGTCCTGCCGCCATGCTGGTGGAGAGGTCCAAAGACTACGGGTACAGTTGGAAGGTGTTCCGCTACTTTGCCGAGGACTGTGCCTCCCACTTCCCTGGGGTCTCACAAGGGCCGGCTGGCAGCACCGATGACGTCGTCTGTGACAGCAGATACTCCGCCTCAGAGCCATCTACTGACGGAGAGGTGAGATACACAAACACACACGCGTTTGCATTTTGGTCATTTAGCAGACACTTATCTAGAGTGACTTACACACACACACACACACACACACACACATGTAAAACGCAATAACCAAACTTATGGCACATATCTATGATTCCATTACAGGTGGTGTTGAAGGCTCTAGATCCAAGCTTTGACATAGAGAACCCATATGCTCCTCATATTCAAGGTTAGACACAGCTCCTATACTTTTCATTGCATTATTACCATCGGTGGAACAATGTAGAATTATTTATATATATATACAGTGGGGAGAACAAGTATTTGATACACTGCCGATTTTGCAGGTTTTCCTACTTACAAAGCATGTAGAGGTCTGTCATTTTTATCATAGGTACACTTCAACTGTGAGAGACGGAATCTAAAACAAAAATCCAGAAAATCACATTGTATATTTTTTAAAATAATTAATTTGCATTTATTGCATGACATAAGAATTTGATCACCTACCAACCAGTAAGAATTCCGGCTTCTCAACAGACCTGTTAGTTTTTTAAGAAGCCCTCCTGTTCTCACATCATTACCTGCATTAACTGCACCTGTTTTGGAACTCGTTACCTTTAAAAAGACACCTTGTCCACACACTCAATCAAAACAGATTCCAACCTCTCCCAATGCCAAGACCAGAGAGCTGTGTAAGGACATCAGGGATAAAATTGTATGACCTGCACAAGGCTGGGATGGGCTACAGGACAATAGGCAAGCAGCTTGGTGAGAAAGGAAACAACTGTTGGCGCAATTATTAGAAAATGGAAAGAAGTTCAACAGATGACGGTCAATCACCCTCGGTCTGGGCTCCATGCAAGATTCACCTCGTGGGCATCAATGATCATTGAGGAAGGTGAGGATCAGCCCAGAACTACACGGCAGGACGCTGGTCAATGACCTGAAGAGAGCTGGGACCACAGTCTCAAAGAAACCATTAGTAACACACTACGGCCGTCATGGATTAAAAATCCTGCAGCGGCACGCAAGGTCCCCACTGCTAAGACAGCTGCATGTCCAGGGCCCGTTCTGAAGTTGCCAATGACCATCTGGATGATCCAGAGGAGGAATGGAGAAGGTCATGTCTGATGAGAACAAAATAGAGCTTTTTGGTCTAACTCCCACTCGCCGTGTTTGGAGGAAGAAGAAGTAATGAGTACAACCCAAGAACACCATCCCAACCGTGAAGCATGGAGGTGGAAAATCTTATTTGGGAGCTTTCTGCAAAGGGGACAGGACGACTGCACCGTATTGAGGGGAGGATGGATGGGGCATGTATCGCCGAGATTCTTGGCCAACAACCTCCTTCCCTCAGTAAGAGCATTGAAGATGGGTCGTGGCTGGGTCTTCCAGCAGTGACAAACGACACGAAGCACACAGCCATGGCAACTAAGGAGTGGCTCCCGTAAGAAGCATCTCAAGGTCCTGGAGTGGCCTAGCCAGTCTCCAGACCTGACCCGAACTCAGAAAATCTTTGGAGGGAGCCTGAAAGGTCCGTATTGCCAGCGACAGCCCCCGAAACCTGAAGATCTGGAGAAGATCTGTAGTGAGGAGTGGGCCAAAAATCCCTTGCTGCAGTGTGTGCAAACCTAGTTTCAAGAACTACAGGAAACGTTGATCTCTGTAATTGCAAACAAAGGTTTCTGTACCAAATATTAAGTTCTGCTTTTCTGATGTATGCAAATAGCTTATGCATTGCAATAAAATCAAATTATTACTTAAAATCAGTACAATGTGATTTTCTGGATTTTGTTTAGATTCCGTCTCTCATAGTTTGAAGTGTACCTATGAAAAAATATGTACAGACCTCTACATGCTCTTGTAGTAGGGAAACACCTGTCAATCGGGCGGAGTGCTATCAGAATACTTGTTCTCCCCCGTACTATATCTATATATATATATATATATATAATCATATATATATATATATATATATAATATATATATATATTAATATATAATATTATATATATATATATATATTTAATATATTATATATAATATATATATTTAAAAAAAGAACATACACACTTTCACCCATTTGAAATGTTCTCCCCTTCAGAGCAGATCACCTTGACCAACCTGCGGGTCAACTTCACCCATCTGTTCACCCTGGGTGACACCCTACTGGGGCGGAAGAAGAGGAACCCTCAGGAGAAGTACTACTATGCCCTGTACGAAATGGTGGTGCGCGGCAGCTGCTTCTGCAATGGCCATGCCAGCATGTGCATGCCGGTGGATGGCACCCGGGGTGACGTTTTAAATGAGCCTGGCATGGTGAGAATGGAGTAGAAAGGGAATGTAGCAGTTGTACTGTATCCATAATGGCCACATTGAATCTTGAACAGGTTTTTTTCTTCTTCTTTTTTGGGGTTCTTCGAGGATTGTTTACCGCCGTATATCTCTGATCTTGTTCTCTTAGATTCACGGGCGCTGTGTATGCCAACATAACACTGTGGGCACAAACTGTGAGAGATGCCAGGACTTTTACAACGATGTCCCCTGGAGGCCGGCCGGCCAAACTGACCCACATGTCTGCAGAAGTAATGCACTTTAATGGGCTATTTACTATTTGACTGGTGTTTATGCATGAACTGACTGGAATTCAAACCCGAGATGCTTATGGGGAAAATAGTATAATTGGGAGTGTACTACATTGTATAAGTATTAAATTGGTGTTTGTTTCTTCACTTAGGGTGTAACTGTCACGGTCATTCGGAGACGTGTCACTTCGACATAGACCAGTACCAGGCCAGTGGGGGGGTCAGCGGGGGTGTGTGTGACGGCTGCCGACACGACCGCATGGGTCCCCAGTGTGAACGCTGCCGACCCTATCTCTATCAGGACCCCCAGCTCTCCATGGAAGACCCTCGGGGCTGTATCCGTAAGTCAGCTTCTAGCAGGTTCAGATCTAGATTGGGCTTTTGGTCTTGGCAAATAATCTGCCAATGATTTATATGAAGTTGTCCCTGTAAGTCTTGTACTACTCCCATGAAGTGCAGTCAATAGACGCTTGCATTGATGTCATCCTATATGAAGCTGTGCATCGATGACGTCATTCAATCTCTCTCCATCCTGTTCTAACGGTGGATCTCATTGGCTCCCTCTGCTCCAGCGTGTGACTGTGACCTGACGGGGTCCCTGGATAATGGCCTGTGTGACCCCGTGTCGGGCCGCTGCATGTGTAAGGAGAACGTGGCGGGGGACAGGTGTGATCGCTGTAAATTTGGCTTCTACGGGTTCAGCCAGGAGGACCCCACTGGCTGCCAGAGTAAGAATCTTTACCAAGAGCCAGATCTGCTTGACTCATTCTATACCTATGCTGGCCTCCCTGTGGTGCATCCCCTCTCTCTGATTGGTCCTCTGTGTTTAGGGTGCAGGTGTAACTTCCTGGGTAGTGTCCTGACCCCCTACCCATGTGACCAGGTGACAGGCCAGTGTGTATGTCAACGCCTCGCCATGGGACCCCTGTGTGACCAATGTCTGGTAGGACCATGTCTCCATGACAACCAGTGTTGTAGAGATGGAGTTGATTCTTTCTGCCACATTTATTGTGATTTAGCTCTTATCATAAACTGCCACCAACGACCTGATTGATCTCTCTCACTATATCTCGCTCCTGCTGTCTCGCTCTCTCTCTCTAGCCAGGCTACTGGGGTCTGGGGAACACTGTACACACCTGCTCACCTTGTGACTGTGACCATGGAGGAGCCTACAGCAGCACGTGTGTAAAACATCATTGTACAGTACATAATGACTTCTTAAAGTTGCTGTCCAGTGAAAATCTCACAATTTCACTCATATTTTAATTCATTATAGGTCATATTTCATAGAAATCTGGACAGTTACTTTATTTTTATATATGTACACTACCGTTCAAAAGTTTGGGGTCACTTAGAAATGTGCTTGTTCWTGAAAGAAAAGCWAATTTTTGTCCATTAAAATAACATCAAATTTATCAGAAATACAGTGTAGACATTGTTAATGTTGTAAATGACTATTGTAGCTGGAAAGGGAAGATTTTTTATGGAATATCTACATAGGTGTATAGAGACCCATTATCATCAACCATCACTCCTGTGTTTCAATGGCACTTTGTGTTAGCTAATCCAAGTATATAATTTTAAAAGGCTAATTGATCATTAGAAAACCKTTTTGCAATTATGTTAGCACAGCTGAAAACTGTTGTTCTGATTAAAGAAGCAATAAAACTGGCTTTCTTAAGACTAGTTGAGTATCTGGAGTGTCAGCATTTGTGGGTTCGATTACAGGCTGAAAATGGCCAGAAACAAAGAACATTCTTCTGAAACTATTCAGTCTATTCTTGTTCTGAGAAATGAAGGCTATTCCATGCGACAAATTGCCAAGAAACTGAAGATCTCGTACAACGCTGTGTACTACTCCCTTCACAGAACAGCGCAATCTGGCTCTAACCAGAATAGAAASAGGAGTGGGAGGCCCCYGTGCACAACTGAGCAAGAGGACAAGTACATTAGTGTCTAGTTTGAGAAACAGATGCCTCACAAGTCCTCAACTGGCAGCTTCATTAAATAGTGCCCGCAAAACACCAGTCTCAATGTCAACGGTGAAGAGGCGACTCCGGGATGCTGGCCTTCAAAAACAAGGACATTTATAAGTGACCCTAAACGGTAGAGTATATATTTTTAAGTCTTGGACAGAGCTGAAAGATTGAGAAGAGTGTGCTGAATAGCAGTGGGCCAGATTTGAACCCATGCTGCAGCAGTACATGTGTGCTGGAAGCAYCTGCCTAGACCGCTAGACTACCTAGGCCACACTAGACCTATGCTTCACTAAACTGACATAACACCTGGGGTTTATTCAGTGAGGTGAAACACTCATCATCAATCCCATCTGTCCTACTCAATACATTGCTATGTAAACATTCTGAACGTTTCACCTCTGAAACAGAATACACCCCAGGCTAAGCATGTTCTGTCTTGCTCCCTTGTCCAACCTTGTTTGGCTGTATCTCCCTGTCTGTTATGTCCACAGGTGCTCTTCATTGGACGGCCAGTGTCAGTGCCTGCCAAACATGGTGGGTCGGAGCTGTGGGGATCCTGCCCCTGGACATTTCCTGGCTGCTCTAGACTACTACCTGTACGAGGCAGAGAACGCTGCCCCACTGGAAGGAAAAAACTCCTCCTCTCTGGTGAGGCCTGAGTYTGACATTTGACCTCCAGCATTGTGGCAAATGGCTGTGGATGGAATGCTTCAGTGTCACACTTTTGATATTGGATTTTGGCAGCAATTCAAAAACCCTAAGTTGATGTCTGTGTGTTCCTCCCCCAGTTGAAACCCACAGACCTGCCTGTGTGTGAGGAATACTACAGACAGCAGGGCTATGACATCAAATATCAAAATGGCCGCTTGGTCCTGACCAGGAGAAGCAAAAGACAAGCCAGGAGGAGAAGACAGGGACAGGTACTAGCAATGGCTCAATACCTTACTTACACAGTACTGGTGTGGTACTAATTAGTAACTCACACTGTTTTTTTTCCCATCAGAGGTCCATTCCCCTGGACCCGGGCTCAGCACTCCAGATTGTGCCCCGGGAGAGGACACCAGATGTACCAATCACTTGGACCGGTCCAGGATTCGTGCGGGTCCTGGATGGTGCTGGGCTTAGGTTCACTGTGGACAACCTCCCAGCGTCCCTCGACTACCATCTAGTCATCCGCTATGAACCAGAGGTGAGGGCAACGATAGCAACTAGAAACATCTGAAACCATGGAAACACGCTGTAAGTGTCGATGTGTGTTCGTGTGAAATCATTTCTGTGTGAGTTTGAGCTTGTATTTATTGTGCCCTCAAAGTTGGACACTGTGCTTACTTTGGTCTCTGAAGTCGCCAGATGACTGGATGGCCTCRGTGAGCATTGTTCCATTATTGGCTGGTGACGGAGGTTGTCCCACTAACCCGAAAGGGGAGAAAACCCTCAACATACCTGGGGCTGCCAGGTAAAAGGCAACTGCACTCATTATCATAATATATCAATCGGAGGTCACACGCGAGGTGAATTGTACAGTATTTACCTGTATACCCCTAAGTCTGATAACATTATGATTGTGTGTTTGTCCCRAGGGTTGCCATTTTGGATACGCCTGTGTGTCTGAACGCGGGAAGTAGATATTATGTGGACATCACTTTTAGGAAGCAGCCCAACTCTAACCCTCAGTCCAGCTCACATACCCTCATCGACTCAGTGAGAATACCATCTCCCTATCATTTGTATCATAATATCATTTGTCATGGGAGATGTAGTCTTCTGAGGTACCCCGGTTAAACCCATGAACTTCCTGTTTCTAGATGGGTCTGATCCCTAAGATGGAGTCTGTGCAGGACTTCTGTTCGCAGAGTGAGCTGGACTCGTTCAGAAGATTCCGCTGTTTTGAGTTGGCTGCTGAGCAGGAGACCCTGCCTGATGTGTGTTATGGCCTCATTGGAAGCTTGTCGGCTCGCATACACAACGGGGCCATGCGTGAGTAAAGCCTGGCCTACACTAAACAATATCTCCACGTTATCACAGTGTACACTGTGGGTATATACTCATTCTGGCGACAGAAATCAGCACTTGTTTTCAGCTAGCTCTGAGCCCTGAGCGAAGGTAAGAGACTTTGAAAAAAGCCAAAGTGTGTATGGGTAATGCCATTACCTGTGTCTCCAGTTTGCAGGTGTAACATCCAGGGTTCTCGTGGCCCCTACTGCAGTAAATTCGGAGGGCTCTGTGAGTGCAAGGCCAACGTGGTTGGCCGCTGCTGTGACTCCTGCGCCCCCCTGAACTTCGGCTTCGGATCCAACGGCTGTGCACGTATGTCACCATGACAACGGCTTCCTATGGTTACATTCTATGGTTACATACCATAATATATATATACATATATATGTGTGTTTGAAAAGATGCTGTGAGGTCTTTGTTGTGTTTTGATTGTGACCAAACCTTTTCCTGAATAAGAGAAGATATTCTCTCTCTCGTGTTCTCTCTCTCTCCATCCTCCTCCCACCTCCCCTCCTCCAGCCTGTGAGTGTGACCCTCGCGGTGCAGTGGCGGAGCTGTGTGACCAGGTCAGAGGTCAGTGTCCGTGTCGTATGGAGGTGGGCGGGCGACGCTGTGATCGTTGCCTGTCAGGGTACTACGGCTTCCCACTGTGTCGGCCCTGTAAGTGCAACGGCCTGGCTGAACTGTGTGACCAGGACACTGGAGCCTGTCTGGACTGCAGGGAACACTCCACCGGWTACAACTGTGAGAGGTGAAGGCTCTTTCATTTGTTTATTCATTTCCCTATTAGAATCAACCCATATCTATAGCCTGGTTCCATATCTATGTGTGCCAACTAGTCTGATTATCATTCTTTCTACAGTCACAGATCTGCCAGTGTACAGTGCACACAGTGTCAATCAGACTGAACAATGAATGTTGTGTGTTTGGTTGCTCCAGCTGTGTGGAGGGTTACTTTGGTGACCCAGTCTCCAGGGAGCCCTGTAAGCCTTGTCTGTGCCCTGACACTCAGTCCAGTGGACGGTTCTTTGCCAGCACCTGCAACAAGGACCCAGAGTCTGGTAGCCTGACTTGTGACTGCCTGGCTGGACACACAGGTGTGTTTGTGCGTGTGTGCATGTGCACTCTTTTCAACATTTGATGAAAGCTACTGGCTAGTTTGACTGCTCAACACTGACCTTTGAACTACGTTTCCCTCCCCGCCCACATTCCATTCAGGTCTCCGCTGCGATGTCTGCTCCGCTGGTTTCTACGGCGGCCTGACCTCGCCGGGCGGCGGCTGCGACGAGTGTCTCTGTAACAACAACATCGACCCTGCTGACAGTGACGCGTGTGACAGTGTGACGGGCGAGTGTTTGCGATGCCTCCACAACACCCAGGGACCCCGCTGTCAGAGCTGTAAGCCTGGCTACTATGGAGACGCACTGGCCCAGGACTGCAAAGGTATAGCAGGGACACACAGTATCAAAATCGTCATCAAATCCCATGACTGTTTGGATATGATATGTGGCTATTTATGTGTGTTTTACTGTCTTTATTTTTGTTTGCGCGTTCCCCAGAGTGCTCCTGTGACCGGCAGGGGACGGATGTGACCCAGTGCCCTCTGGGCAGCCCGTGTTTCTGTGACCCGCTGACGGGTCAGTGCCCGTGTCGGGCGGGCGCGGTGGGAACGCTGTGTGACGAGTGTGCCACCGGCTTCTGGAACATTCAGGGAGAGTACGGGTGCCAACCGTGCAAATGTGACCCTGCTAACTCCTTCAATAACCACTGTGACAAGGCATGGCCTCTATAACCCTAGCACTTCKTTTTACATACTTGGATAATGGATAAATAAAGATACAGTTGAAGTCGGAAGTTTAGTGCATGACACACGTCATTTTTCCAACAYTTGTTTACAGACAGATTATTTCACTTATAATTCARAATTCCAGTGGGTCAGAAGTTTACATACACTAAGTTGACTGTGCCTTTAAACASCTTGGAAAATTCAATGCTACCAAATACTAATTGAGTGTGTAAACTTCWGACATATTATTCTGACATTTCACATTCTTTAAATAAAGTGGTGATCCTAACTGACCTAAYACAGGGAATTTTTACTCAGATTAAATGTCAGGAATTGTGAAAAACTGAGTTTAAATGTATTTGGCTAAGGTGTATGTAAACTTCCGACTTCAACTGTATACAGTCAGGTCCAAAATGATTGGCAACCTTGTTAAAGATGAGCAAAAAAGACTGTATAAAATAATAGTGCAGATACTGAGCTATATTGTATGCTCCACATTTTTGGGGAAAATTCTATTTTATAGTATACTAATACAATTGCTCGAAGAAAGGTTTTGTTTAAAGGGGAGGTCAAAAACACAATTTTCCTGTGTTTTATATACAGTGTACAAAACATTACGAACACCATCCTAATATTGAGTTGCACCACCTTTTGCCCTCAGCCTCAGTTCATCAGGTCAAGGACTCTACAAGGTGTCGAAATTGTTCCACAGGCCCAATGTTTCCTATAGTTGTGTCAAGTTGGCTGGATGTCGTTTGGATGGTGGATCATTCTTGAAACACATGGGAAACTGTTGAGTGAGAAAAACACCTACTACCATACCCCGTTCAAAGACATTTAAATKTTTTGTCTGGCCTAAATCTTTTGTCTGGCCACATACACAATCCATTTCTCAATTGTCTCAAGGCTTAYAAARCKTTCTTTAACCTGTCTCCGCCCTTTCATCTACCCTGATTTGAAGTGGATTTAACTGGTGACKTKAATAAGGGATCATACCTGGATTCAACWGGTCAGTCTGTCATGGAAAGAGCAGGTGTTCCTGTTGTTTASACTCAGTGTATATTTCAACACTGAGGTTGGAATAATATRGTGTAAATGATGATAATGCACTTTTAGTGCAWGTGCTGTTTGAAAAGACTGCCTGAAATTTCAGTTTGTTTGGCTGGGTGGTTTTTATTTTCTTCACCAGGCGGTATAAGTTAYTAGACCAACAACAGAGATTTTCCCCTCTCTGCCAAAAACAACTAGTTTTCAGGTAACACATCCTTCCCGTTAGGCTCCTCCTCTGGGGTTTGTGGTATATGGCCAATATACCACTTCTAAGGGCTGTATCCAGGCACTCCGTTTTGCGTCGTGCTAAGAACATCCCTTAGCCGTGGTATATTGGCCATATACCACACRCCCTCGTGCCTTATTGCTTAAATATACACTGAGTGTACAAAACATTAGGAACATCCAGGTGAAAGCTATGATCCCTTATTGATGCCACTTGTTAAATCCACTTCAATCAGTGTAGATTTCGTGAGGCGGCAGGTAGCCTAGTGGTTAGAGCGATGGACTAGTAACCGAAAGGTTGCAAGATCAAATCCCCGAGCTGACAAGTTAAGATCTGTCGTTCTGCCCCTGTTCCTAGGCCGTCATTGAAAATAAGAATATGTTCTTAACTGACTTCCCTAGTTAAATAAAGATGAAGGGAAGGAGACAGGATAAAGAAGGATTTTTAAMCCTTGAGACATGAATTGTTTATATGTGCCATTCAGTGGGTGAATGGGCAAGACAGCATTTTAAAGTGCCTTTGCCTGTGCCTGTGCAGTTCTTGGCACAAACCAGTGTGCCAGTGCAACGCCACTGGGTTTTTCATGTTCAAGTTTCCCATGTGTATCAAGAATGGTCCACCACCCAAAGGACATCCAGGCAACTTGATACAACTGTGGGAAGCATTGGAGTCAACAGGGGCCAGCATCCCGGTGGAATATTTTGACACCTTGCAGAGTCCATACCCCAACAAATTGAGGCTGTTCTGWYGACAAAAGGCAGGGGGTGCAACTCGATATTACAAGTGTTCCTAATGTTTTGTATACTCAGAGTACATAAAACACAGAGAAATCACGTTTTTGACTGCACCTCCCCTTTAAACAAAATCGCTTTCTCTGAGCAACTGTATTAGTATACAATAAAAAAATAATAAAAAAATGTAGCATACAATATAGCTCAGTACTTGTGTTATTTATTTTATAAATAACACATTTGCTCATCTTTATCAAGGTTGCCAATAATTATGGACCTGACTCTGTTCTATACTATTCTATGTCAAAGCATGGTACAATGAGATATTTATTAGTCCAAACTATATATGTCTTTATATTGGACTCTTTAGGTGACTGGTCATTGCCAGTGTCGTACTGAGTTTGGAGGAAGACAGTGTGATGAGTGTGGGGAAAATCACTTTGGGAACCCTGACCTGCAGTGTGTTTGTAAGTTGTGGCCGAAAGTGACGATTGATAAATGGCTAAGTATTGGGTCTTTTAGTTTCTAGKACCACAAAGAGAGACAATAGTGTTTCACCGTGAAATAATAATGATTGACACTTATCCCTTCCTTCCTTATCACGTCTCCATAGCCTGCGATTGTAACATGGAGGGTACCGCCCGCCCCGCCTGCAACCCATTGACGGGTGAGTGTCTSTGCCGCGTTGGTGTGATGGGTATCTTCTGTGATGAGTGTGCCCCTGGGTATGACCAAGTCTTCCCCGCCTGCTTCCCGTGCCACCCCTGTGCTGTCCTGTGGGCGGACAACGTCACCGACGTCCACCGTGCCGCCCAGAGGATGCGCACCCTCATCCCTGACCACGGCGAACAGCTGGAGCCTGGACACAGTCGTCAGTTGCAACGAATGCTGGAGATGCACTCCAAGCTGGACTATCTGGGGAACCTGACAGAGAGATCTCTACCTCGGGTGAAAGACGTGGAGAAGCTGTGTGTCAGAATCTCGTATGTAAACAGCATTTCTGAATATTGAACCATGAGGTGAAATGATTTACACTGTACGTTTAGCAGTAATCTTGGAGCTGTACACATTTTTCTGCCTCTCAGGAAACTCAAAGACTCCATAGACCCCAACGCCATCATCGTGGACTCATCATCTCTTCTGAACACTGAGATCGACAACATCCACCACGAGTTCAAGATGCTGTTGGATAACTTAAGGAACAAAATCGGCGAGGCTCCAACACTAGATCTAAAGGAAATGCAGGGTACATAGAGCCATATTGTTTACAAAATAAAATTGAATTCACTGTAACTTCACTGTGTGTAGAGAGCAACTCTATATAATGTAATGTGATCAAATGTAAAGGGTTTCTGATTTGTCTGGACTTTTATTTTGATGCTGATCCAGAGGCCCTGGGTAAGATCCGGAAGCAGCATGCAGACTTCATGGCTGATGAGAAGAAGGTGAAGGAGGCCGAGAGGGCCCTGGAGAACTCCATGGACACACGGCAGGAAATCAAAGACCATCTGTCCAGCTGCAGCATCTTGGGAGACATGGAGGGGCTGGAGAAGAAGGTCAAGGCTCTGAGTGTGGCCAAACTCAACAAAAACGTGAGTGTCCCTTATTGTAGTGCTTGCACTGCATGCATCAATAGAGTGATGCGTTAGCGTGAATGGCAGTCTGTTTCAATTGTTGCCAGCATCATTTTGGTAGTCAGGCATGGAAATATTTGGATATAAACCATGTTACACTCTTTGGCTCCTCCTAGATCTGTGGAGGCCCAGGTGACGAGGAATGCTCCAAATCAGAGTGTGGGGGTGCGCTGTGTCGAGACTTCCTGGGACAGAGAGAATGTGGGGGTCCTACGTGCAAGGGCAGCTTCCCTGTGAGCCACAACGCCACAAAAACAGCTGAGCAAGTAGAAAATGACCTTATCGACCTGCTCCAAAAACTAAAGGACTCCAAGATCAAGGCATGTTCCCAAATAAACTCTACAGATGTGTTACTTTATTTCTGCTTTAAAATGGAAAAATATATATTTAATACACAATAGTGTATGACACAAGTCTCAATCTCTCCTGTTCAGATCAATGAGGCCAAACAGATGACCCAAGGCACCCAGGAGCAGGCAGAGGATCTACAGAAGAAGATCACTGACAGCAAGGAGATGTTTAAGAGGGAGAAGAATGACACCAAGGACCTCATCAATAGGGTCAAAGACTACCTCACAGGTCAGTGTGATTGTTGGCTGGATATAAGCTTTTAAAGATCCCTTAAAAATTTGATTTTTTGACTTGACTTGTGTGGCCGACTTCTCTGCTAACAGATGAGATGGTGGCACCAGAGGACATAGAGAATTTGGTCAAGGCWGTTCTGGCCATCCAGCTGCCGGGCTCTCCGGACGACATCCGCTCCATGATCCAAAACATCCGGGGCGTGCTGACCAACTTCATTGAGTTCAAGGAGGATCTGAAAAAACTAAAAGACCAAGCCAAGACAGCCCAGGACCTGCTGGAGAAAGCTCAGGATATCAGGTTAGCCAGTACCATGTTTTTTATATGCGTAACTGTCACATTGTATAAACCTGCAGGCTAAATGACCCTATTTGTACCATGGCTGTCAATGTATTAGGGACAGAACCAAGGGTATTGATGTTACGGATCTCAAGAAAACCATGACGGACACTGAGAATACACAGGACAAGGTCGAGCAAGACCTGGAGAAGGCTAAGGAAAGCAATGGCGTGGCGGACAAGATGATTAAAGAGGTCATTCTCTCTTAACACCTTCAGACTCTCTCTCGCGTGCTCTCTCTCTGTGTCTCTGTCCCTCTACCCATTCCTGCTGGTGCGTATTTGTATTAGTCTAAACATCCATCAGACTCTTTCGCATAACTTGATCTATTTGTCATGGCCCCCAGATTGAGAAYAAACTGAACAACATAGAGACTAACTTGAACTCTACTAGAACTCCAGAGATGCTGGAGGAGATTGAGGTTCTGAAGAGCAAGACAGAGATGAACAGAGAGCAGGCGGGGCAGGCCAAAGCTGATGCAGATGCAGCCATAGGTGCCGCTACTGACGCAGAGAAGGTACGTTGTCTCCACTTGATAACCACTACTCACTTACCACTTTGGTACGATGTCGTGATACTGTGAGTATAATGCTAAATAGGTATTTGTTTTTCTCTGACTTATTTGCCAGGGGCTTGACAAGGTGACTGCGCTGTTTGGTAGGCTAAAGACGGGAAACACAAACCAGAACAATAATGAAGTGGCCAACGAACGCCTGAAGAACATTACTATGGAGGCAGAGAAAGTCGCAAAAGATGTCCAAGATAAAATTCAACAAATTGACGGTAAGTCTCAGGACTTTAAAACAGAGCTATCCAACTCCTATCCTGGAGAGCCACTAGGTGTGRGGGCTTTTGTTCCACACCAGCAGTAACACACCTGTTTCAAAGAATTGACTAATCATGGTCTTCATTTTCTCTTTGTTGCTTCAGACTTGGAGAAAAAGATCCAAGACTTCATCAGAAACAAAGAGGACAAGGCCAAGGAGGTTGCCATGTTGCTGGAGATGGTAGAAGCCCTCCAAAAGGAGATTGCTGCGCGTGTGGATGGTTACATTAACTGTACCTCCTAACACCCCCAGGTGGATCAAGAGWTGATTCAGGGTCACAGACATCTGATCTGGACCGCTGCGCCACAAAAGGCCCTGCATCTCAGTGCAAGAGGTGTCACTACAGTACCTGGTTCGAATCCAGGCTGCATCACATCCGGCCGTGATTGGGAGTCCCATAGGGCGGCGCACAATTGGCCCAGCGTCGTCCGGGGTAGGCCYGGATAGGCCGTCATTGTAAATAAAAACTTGTTCTTAACTGACTTGCCTAGTTAAATAAAGGTTAAATAAAATAAAATAAAAAGCTCTTGAGTTTTGCGGCTGAATTTGAGAGTGTAGTTCTCCTAACGCTCCACAGGGAGGCGTTTGGTGATCATGAAACTGACAGTTGAGAGAGAAGCCTCTTGTGTGCTCGTTCTTTACTTTATCTTGTAATATGYATTATTATTTTACCAACCTGACCTACGTATCTGCTTACATGGTCTAATGTGAAAAAATGGGGAAAGCTTTCTTGCTGACCTTTTTCAGGTTATTCTACCTCTACATTCTACCTCTACTCTGCCTCTACATTCTTTCCAATCATTTCCCAGTTTGTACCCTGGTCTTTGGTGGAAGTAGACCTCTTTGTAAGATTTGACAGCTATTTTGTGAGCTTGTTATTGGCCTGAAACAATGTTGCCCCCAGCCTGGCTTAGGATGTGATGAGATTTAACACACTATCAGGTTTGGAATGGGTCCCAGCTGGGTTTGGAATTGGTCCATTGGTCACTACTCTGGCCCGGAATGTTCACTCTCTTTTGCCTTTTGTACAGGTGGGCAGTAAATGTACATTGTCAATTTTGTAATTGATGTGTAAAATCCCAGATGTCAGTTGCATTAAGCTCCTGCATCCACTTTAAGACCCCCCCTCGGTTTTACTCTCTCTGCCTCTTTCTCTCTCTCTACCTCTCTTTTACTCCATCTACCTATTTCTCTCTCTACCTCTCTTTRTCTCGCTCTACCTCTTTCCAGCTCATTGACCATGTTTTGTGGTGAGGAGAACACACCACTTACTACTAATGTAATTTCCATCCAGCTGTTAATGGTTAAGTGCCATGTTCGTTTTGCTTCAGTAAGACTTTGTGCTCTATACAATTGAACTGAGTTAGCAGCCTTTATTGCCAGGTTCTAGATCTGTATATGCTTTAGCCAACTCTTCTGACTGTCAGACTAATAACACGACAGAGAGGAGTTGGCTAATAAAGCATAAACAGATCTAGAGCCAGGCTACAGTATTTACATAGTAGCATTGAATTATACTTTTCTTCCAAAAGTCAAATGACGTTGCAGAATGTGGGTATGAAATAAAACCGGGTACCTCACAGGTAGAAATAAGATGGCTTTTCATCAAAGTAAKCGTGTGGACATGGACGGAAGGCGTATGAACAATCGCTAGGGCTATTGTTTGCTCAAATCCTAGTGAGTGGTGAGTTCCATCCCATTCCTCCCAGGACACAGCTAGTCCACTCACCCCCGAGAATGTGTCACAGACTGGGGTCTGAATCCCCTCCCTGCCCCCTGGTTGTGTTTTTAGACGGGAGGAATTCACAGACCACTGATTGCTCTGCCTGATTGAAGGTCGCCACTGGTTTAGTGTGATGCAACTAATTACAGAAGAGGGCGATGGTTATTTGAGAACCTTTTAAACCTTTTGAAGTATTTGGTTGCGTTTYTCTGTTCTTGAATGGACAGATTGTGGTATGTTTAGGCTGTCAATGGTATTTCTTACCATGGATTATTAGGAATTATTTCAGAATGAGAGATTGCGTTCACTGTATTAGCGTAATTTAACGAAGGCCTACATTTYTTTTTGCAAATGAGACCCCTTTTCTGTGTTGCAAGACTAGTCGCATGTCCCTTCAGGTATCATACATTGTTATTTTCAGCAGTAAAACCAGGAATGGTTCATGAATACCACAAGTATGTTTTCAAAGCCATGTGATGCGGTCAATCAGTTCTTTCTTTCTTTCTTTAATATGCTTAGTGGATGTGAACATGGTCTAGTTTCTTTGACTCAAAAATCTTATTGAATCTGTTCCCACAGTCCCCCTCTGTCTTCTCACAGATAATTGAATTAGGACATCTGGCCTGTTTCTTCTCCAGCCATCTGAGCTTTTGCAGCAACACACCGTGTTATGTAATTATGGTGGTAGGTTATTCACTGTAGGTGATAGTTCAGTCTTTGGTGCTAACCTGTCATTACCAACAACTGTACAGGAAAGTTACAAGGAAAAACGTTACAATTTGAGATTCAATGGATAGCTCCAATAACAGGGTAATAAATGGTGGTACATACTTTTAAATTCCGCTTGGTGGAGGGAAACTCACTGTTCAAGGCTCTCTTTACCTAATTTCCCTCCAGTACAGTAAATTTGTAGAATAGCTTCAGTACCTAGATGTACCCCCTGGTTTACCTGTGCCTAGGGACATAGGGTAGCTTCCTGCCTTGGTGGAGAAACGTCCTTTGTTCTAGATGAGTAGGTATAGATGGGGGTTAGTATCTAAGAGAGAACCATTTCACAATCCCATGAAATGTGTGTGTGTGTGTTTTGAAAGTTCTCTCAATGTGTGCAGAGTGAGATGCTGTCAGCATAATCCTTCCGCTACAAATAATCTGCCACATTTTAGATAACCCGAGGCTAGGCCTAATGATTTAACTCCTATGTAATTCGTAGTTAAACATATTTTACAAGTTGATGAGCACTTGGAGTTTGGTGGTTTTTACTTTATTGACTGAACTGGGATTATTGAATAGGGGGAGGGCTAGTTACTGTGCGCATGCTTGAGGCAGAGGGGAAGAAAAAAACTCAGTTTGTTCAGTCGCGACAAGAAAAAAGGAGGGGCGCAAAACTATACTATAAGGAACCACACACAGTCCCACTGAGAGGACCGCAACAGAAGAGGTGGAAATATCAACAAAAATGTTTATATTTCAGATTGCGACCATGCTATGTAAGTTACATTTTTTTCAAATGTTTTCTTAAGAACGCATGGCCAACATTGAGTCAACTGAAAGAACATAATAACGTTGCAAGTCATTCAAAAAATACTGTATATTCCTATAGGGACATTAGTTCTTATAAGGTTTGAATGGTAAACGCTCCACAATTTGATTAAATGTTATTGTGGAGTGGTTTGGCTTTTTGTTTTACTGTGAACCATCTTGTTCTTGTTATAAACTCAGCACGAGACAATTAAAGAACTTAGCGCATGTGACATTAATATAGCCTAAATCAAAGGCTCATAGGCTTGTGTTTTCAACAACAACAAAAACTGTTTTATTATGTAGGCCTAGAATAGGTACACCATTCTGAGCACTTTAAGAGAGTGGGCTAATGTAGCCTATTCCTATACTTTCATTAGAGATATTTGATAATAAAAAAGAACTCAAACAACCTTGCCTGAATAAATTTCATTGTTCAAATCTGCCTCCTCTTTGCATAGCCGCAGGGGCGTGCGTCCTTGCCCAGGTAGGCATACCCGAGTTCAGCGATGTATGCACGGAGGGGAGCTGCTACCCGGCAACCGGAGACCTTCTCATTGGCAGAGCACACCAACTCTCCACCAACTCCACATGTGGCCTTCACCGGCCCGAGACGTTCTGTATCGTCAGTCATTTACAGGTAAATGTGTCTGGCACAATAAAGAACGTATTTGAACTAGGCCCAGTATGTTATTATAGGCCTATAGACTTAATTAACTCTAGGCTTTTAATCATACTCATATTGTTATGACAAGTTGGCAACAGTGAAAACCTAATACAGTAAGACTATCAAAAGGCTCCGTTATTGTTATAGTGGCACCAGCGCGTTAAGTAAAGTTAGCCTGGCTAGTAGCTACCATATTCATCACAAGCAAAGCTCTCGTGGTTTGTGGTGTCAGCAGTTGGAGTCTCMCATTCATGCCTGTAGTAGCGAGGGAGATAAGCAGTGGTGTAGTAGTGCCTGGAGAAGTGGGTATACTCATAAGCAGTGGTGTAGTAGTGCCTGGAGAAGTGGGTATACTCATAAGCAGTGTGTAGTAGTGCCTGGAGAAGTGGTATACTCATAAGCAGTGGTGTAGTAGTGCCTGGAGAAGTGGGTATACTCATAAGCAGTTGGGTGCCTGGAGAAGTGGGTAATTTTGTTCAACATTTCCCGGGAAGGCCATGTGGAAAATTGTATGCGAAACAGTGGCCTACTATTTAAAATAACAAATTATGCTGTCAACTGAGTCAAATTCACAGGTTTCAGATGTATTTTATTGTATTAGATTTTTAACAGAAAAACAACAAATTGGATGTTCTAAGTCCACTACAATGCTTAAACCACATCAGGGGACCACTTTTGAGGTCTACGGGGAATGGTGTAGTTAACCTTTAATTCAAGTGTGCAGGCACCTAGCACTGTTGTTTGGTTAGGTTTCTGTAGTGCAAGAGATGGAGTTTGCTAAACAAATGGCCACTGGATTGATGCAAATAATCATTATATAATTCTGCCAGGTTAGGCTACTTTGTAGCTAGTTAACATTTAATTGAGAAGATTTTTTGGCAAAGCCTTTCCATCTACCAGAAGACGGTTAGGCCTATCATTAGCATCTCTATATTTTTCCTGTTCTTTGATTGTTTGAAACCTGGACATTTTAGTTCATATTATGAGGCATTTCTTACCTTGCTTCAAAGTAGCCTAGACTAGATCCCACCATAGAAACATTATATGCGTTCTCATGTTCTACGGGTTTTAAAATTAACTTTCTTTCATTGTCTAGCAGCCAAAGGCATCATCCTAGTCATATTAGCAACCCATTATAGMTGTTGCATCTTTAGATSTCTCCTCTTTCTACATTTCTAACAGATATTTCCATCTCGGTCCATGGAACCGCTCGTATGTGTTGTCTGCATTTTAGAACAGGGCTACCGCCGTGGACACATCGCTGTGCATTAAACGTGACCATGGATATGTTTCTTATTTTACGGTTGAATAAATACTGTTACATTAGTTTGTGAGAGAGCCTTAACTTTAGGCTATTTACTGTGTTACAAAAGTAATATTGAATTGTATTTGGTTGAAAACGCAACCAAATATCAACATTTAAAGGAGATGAATCTAATGCTTGAATAGTTTAATCTGAGCCACTGGRTTATATTCATTAACTTAGATTTTTGGMTGAGATGAATACATGAATCCAACATACCAATTATTCATTTGTTGACAAACTAGAATTAAAGCCAAACCTTCACGGTGGCACAGATAGAACTACTCAAGCAGAAGATAGCCTACATGTTCTTCGAATGTTGATATWTGGTTGCGTTGACAACCAAACACAATTCAATATCCAGTTTGTTTACAAATGTATTATTGATATGTAGAAAGAGGAGGAAGGGAAGCGCTACTAAGGTACACAATAGTACATTTTGGTAGACAGAATGTGCTCTWTGGTAAAAGGGGTAAYTTGGTCATCAAAAAGAAAGGAGGACCAAGGCACTCTTCATATAATTAATTAAAATGCCTTTATCTGTATGGCATGTTCAATAGAAACAAGGTTTTAAAAATATGACGCGTTTCGGCTGCATGACCTTCGTCAGGGAGTACAAAGAAATAATACAATGTCCTCTTTTGAACAGCTTTTCCAATTAGCCCTAATTTGAAGAGGGAGTGGTTACAAAATTGATTGGACACACCTAGAAAGAAATACTATACACATTAAAAAGTGAAATACTGTAGCTATGTTATCAAAAAATTCAACTCCAAGCTAGAAGTATCAGAACGCCTAGAAAGGTAGTTCTAACCTTAAATATGACTGGGAGAAGTGTCAAGAATAAGAAAGCAGTATATTCCATAGTACACTAGAACACAGCAAACATGGATATTAATGATATGTCTTTGCACATTCTTCCACTGCAAATCTACCATTCCAGTGTTTTACTTGCTATATTGTATTTACCTCGCCAKCATGGCCTTTTTTTGCCTTTACCTCCCTTATCTCAGCTCATTTGCTCACATTGTATATAGACTTATTTTTCTACTGTATTATTGACTGTATGTTTTGTTTATTCCATGTGTAACTCTGTGTTGTTGTATGTGTCGAATTGCTATGCTTTATCTTGGCCAGATCGCAGTTGCAAATGAGAACTTGTTCTCAACTAGCCTACCTGGTTAAGTAAAGGTGAAAAATATATATAAAAAATAATGATATGTTGAATGAATAGGACCAAATCAAACCTTAAATGCACTTTTAAGTCAAGTTTGATTTGATTTAGTCCTATTATATAACTTACATTTTTGGTTGCGATGGAGACATGAATCCAACATATTAATAATTAACTTGAAGATTACATTTTAAATCAACCAAAGCTTAAAAGCCAGAGGCAGCAGGTAGCCTAGTAGTTAGAGCATTGGGCTAGTAACCAAAAGGTTGCTGGATCAAATCCCCAAGATGACACGGTAAATATCAGTCCTTCTGCTCCTGAACAAGACAGTTAACCTACTGTTCTCGTGGTAGGCCGTCATTGTAAATAAGATTTTTTTCTTAACGGACTTGCCTAGTTAAATAAAGGTTAAATGTAAAAAACCCTAGGACTATATTTATTGTCTATTTTTAGTTGAACCCCTTGGTTGATTTGAAACAATAGCTGTTGATGACTTTGCAAATGCTATATAGGCCTAAATAGATGATATATCACTTATAAAGTATTATAAAGCATGGTTACATTTATTTTACTCTGTTAAAAGGATTTGCCACTTTTTTTAAATTTTTGCCTAAAATTACATATCGAAATCTAACTGCCTGTAGCTAAGGCCCTGGAGAAAGGATATGCATATTCTTGGTACCATTTGAAAGGAAACACTTTGACGTTTGTGGAAATGTGAAAGGAATGTAGGYGAATATAACACATTAGATCTGGTAAAAGATAATACAAAGAAAAAACGAACCGTTCTTTTGTATTTTTTTGTACCATCATTTTTGAAATGCAAGAGAAAGGCCATAATGTATTATTCCAGCCCAGGTGCAATTTAGATTTTGGCCACTAGATGGCAGTGTATGCACACAGGTTTAYACTGATCAAATGAACCATTGRATTWCTGTTCACACTTTTGTATCAAGACTGCCCAAATGTGCCTAATTTGTTTATTAATWACTTTYCATGTTCAAAACTGTGCACTCTCCTCAAACAATAGCATYGTATTATTTCACTGTAATAGCTACTGTAAATTGGACAGTGCAGTTAGATTAACAAAAATGTAAGCTTTCTYCCAATATCAGATATGTCTATGTCCTGGGAAATGTTCTTMTTACTTACAACCTCATGCTAATCGCATTAGCCTACGTTAGCTTAACCGTCCCGTGGACGGGACACTGATCCCGAAGAAGTTTTAAACCTACCCTTTGGAATTACTTCGATAGCAACAGTAAATCTATTTACTTATTAAGAGATATGGATAATAAATTCATTCTAAAAATGAAAACGCTCTTGCCGTGGTCAATTTGGCATTGAGATTTTATAATAATCACCTCAAGGTTTACAGTCAATCTCTTGTCTGTTGGGGGTGGAATATATAAATGGTATATATTCAAAATATTCCTTGTCCTTTTATTTTCAATACTTCCTTTCAGATATGTTTTCTTTAAACTCCTGCTTTCTCAATGTGAGCGTAGGAGTGGGATGTTTGTGATTTGGGAAGGATTGGTTTGGGAGTCGCACAACCCTCTGAGTTGTCTAGACCACTTCCTGGCTCAGTCACACAATTACTCTAGCAGCATTATTGAGGTTCCGACCAACAAAAGAGTTTTGGAACGTCTTCAATGACTTGAAAGTGGCTGTGCCAGCAGCTTGGACGCATGGGGGCTCATTGTAGCCTACTGCCACAGACATTACATGGCTAGAGATATCTAAACTCTCAAACACCCGTCTGTGTAGTCAAAGCTCCTGGACACTTGAGAAGCCACCATCAAAGGCTTTTGTTTCCCCTAACATAAAAAGACAGACCATTCCTTGTTTGAGAAATATTCCTATTTTATCAGCTTTGTAGTTCTAAACCCGCATCGGTCTGTATTATATCCTCCTATATCCAATGTACTACTTGAGAATACTTTCATGACGTGCATCTGTTTAAAGTATGTCCTGAGCATGCTAACATTTTAAGATTGAAATCTAATCTAATACAATTTTTTATAATGTATGTCACCACTAAAGCAGAGAGAAACCAGATTGTGATCCAACAGGATCCTAGAGAGGGTGGAGGTTCCATGTCTTATCAAACACATCTATATGTAATGGAATTTAAATTCTAGTGTGTGGCTGTGGGCACAATGTTTCATGGTCTGGATGTGTAGAAGCTTTAGAATATTGTAAAGTTGTTTCTTCTCAAGGGAAGTGGTAAAAAGACGCTGGAAGGATATCTAGACGGTGCTGAATTTGAACCCTTAAGTYTGTGTACACATTCGCAAGCACACACACACACTGTGTGTCTTCTGAACATCTGGTGGCCAAATGAAGCCTACATTGTCAGCAGCCTCAGATAAGCATTCGCTGATGAGGCCAGYGCAAGATAGGCTCCTATTTTTAAAGTAGTTAAGGGCCTATTTGGCGCAATCACTAATTTCAGCATCTATATCTACTCTTGATAAAATAACTCATTTTCATTCACTTCTGTATGAATGGGCTTTGTTCCTTATCTGTCCCCGATTATGAGAAATCTGCTTGGCATCACTGGCAGTCTCATCTCTCTCTTTCTCCCAACCCCCACGGTCTCTTCAGGATGAGAAGAAATGCTTTTCGTGTGACTCCACCGACGTCTACGTCAAAAGCGTGGTGAACACCACCACCGGGCACCGGGTGGAGAACGTCGTGACCACATTCGCCCCCAACCGCTTGAAAACCTGGTGGCAGTCAGAGAATGGTGAGTTCTCGTGGGAAAAAAGGGTGGYGGGCTAGTAGGCAGAGGAGTTCAATTAATGGGGACTCTCTCACTCCCGCCTCTTGGCATATTTTCACCCTCCAATCCCTTAGCTTTAATCAATGTGAGGGAAGACTTCAAAGAGAAAGCAGTAATGGCTGACCTGTCGTAAACTTTGGAATAACAGGATGAACCCATTGGGAATGATTAGCTAGGTGGTCGTTGGGATGACACACCGTGTACACCATGTAATGGATGCTAGTAAGGAAGTCCTCACTTCTTACTAGGCTTGGGCGGTATACCGTATATACATTACAGTTTAAACTATTTTTTTGAAGTTTTTCAATACATTTCAATATTTGTAGCTACCCATTTAAATAAATACCTGCTGTCAACTTGTGCAGTACGTTAGGAGATAATGCAGATCGCGTTGATCATTTCACCTGTCACATTATTTGACATTATGAAGCTTACCGTAGTTCCCCAGAACAGTTGAGCCAGTCACGTGTTTGTTTGTAAATTGCACGATGGGAGAAAGCAGGAGCAGGTGTCCAGCTGACAGGGGTCGTGTTTTATATTGAAAGTCAACAGTGTTTTTTTTTGCTTCAATTGAGTGATCAGGGGCGTGCAAGTATAGTTTTCCTTCACAGAAAATACATTAGTGCAACACATTAGGCAGAAAATAGCATAATTTTCATCAGATGACAACAGAACTGCAAAGCTATTTGGCTGGTAGCCACACAATTAAATGAGCTTACAATGAAAAAGCAAGGTATTTTTTGCTAAAACAATGATTGGCTAACATATTTCGAATGTTTATCAAAGAAAGAACATAGAAAGATATTTCTTATGTGTTTTATATTTTTTTCTGCTTGAAAAGCGCATAATTCTGCATTAACGCGACCCCTAAGTTTAACTTGCTAGTTATCTAAGTAAGTGGCTGAATTAATAAGGAGACGGGGCATCATAGTGTGTTAGCTTTCTGCCGTGTTTGAGAAGTCAAAGCCCTTTGGATGAGTTATCTGTACTGCTGGCACTGCTGTCTTGATTTCCTTGCGTTATTTCTCCTCTCCGTTCTCGGCTCGCCTGCCCCTTCTCTGAGCACTTGGCCTTTAATGATTACTCATCCAAAGGGATGCCATGAGCATTGAAATCATCCACAACTTTAAATGGGCAGTGCGTTCAAAAACTTAATTTCCCTATATTTGACATATACAGTATTTCCACACTATGAGGTTGGAATAATAGAGTGACATTTGGAAAATTATGATAATACCAGGCGATATCAGTTAATAGACCAATAACAAAGAGAGTTATTGGTTACATATCCCTCCCATTAGGCTCCTCCAATTAGGTCCCTCACTCAGACGACTCCCACACAGTTCTTACAAAATTCTTGCTTGAGAAATTGCTTTTTGCTAAAAAGCATTTTGTTACTTTTTGAACATTTTAATTGAAAACAATCACAGTAAGGTAATTGTGACCCAGAAATGATTTGATATTGAAATTAAAACGGCTGCATTGGACCTTTTTTAAATAAAAATGTTGATATACCAAGTACACCTTGCCTTGAAAGAGTTAACTCCCAAAAAAGTGCTGCAAGGATATTGAATCCAGAAAGTCATCTGATAGGAGTTTGGGGAGGTTTGGTATAGAGGAATAGCGGCCAACTCCACCGATGGGGGTTGGAAAAGAGGCAGGGAATTTTCATTCATAATCCAGACATTACCGTACTAGATCCGCTCCAACACCCAGACCAAAACACAACCTCTTATGTACATAAGCACAGAAAAGGTTCCCCCCAAACCCTCTGTAAAAACTGACACTCAACAATCGTTGCTAGAAAGCGTATTATTACTTCTTAGTTGCCTTATGTTGTTGTAATGCATACATGACATAGTCTGTTGGAACACGTGGTGGCTTGTTGTTGCTCTTATTGCTCCTTTTGCTACTCAATAAACATAGCCGCTTGATATTAGTTTTACCAAAGAAATAGGGACATTTGGAACAGTTATGTTGTTATTTGCTGTTTAACTGCCCAGTGGTTATGCTTAAAACCCACAGCGTAGTTTTGTGGCAAAGAAGATGGATGTCAGGAATCTTTAGGGCAGCCGTGAGATTGATATCATAGAATGGAACCAACCATGATTAGACTATGGAGGGAGAGTCAAAGAGTTAATCCAAGTGTTCCGGTCCAGAGGAAGCACTGGGAAGAGTGGATAAGTGTCGTGTAGTGTTAACCATTCCAGATTGTGTTATGCTTGGCTCAAGTGGAACCCTGTAAACTCATGTTTTTGTTTTTCTTCCTCCTTCCTCTCCATCCGTTTCACCCTCTCTGACTTCATGACTTTTTGTAATTCTATTCTTCACTTGCCTTTTGACCCGTTCTCTTCCCTGGCCCCTCTATCTCTCCCTCCCCTTTTCCATTTTTGGACATCTCTTTTTTTAAATGTCCCTCTCCTTTTCCTCTCTGTCTCTTTCCACCCCTCTTCCTCCTTTTCCCCCCAGGTCTTGAGAAAGTGACCATCCAGCTGAACTTGGAGGCGGAGTTTCATTTCACCCACCTCATCATGACCTTCAAGGTAACCAATGGAGATGCTGGGTCAGAGGGCTCGCTGTGGGGGAGCATGGGTAATGTGTAAGGGGATGCAGGCTGGCCTGTCTACTCAGGAGATTAGCACAAGACTCCCCCCCCCCCACACACACACATATCCCCCAGCTGTGTGTGAGCCTGAGGAATGTGGAACAGACCGCCCTCCCGTCCGGGATTGTTCGCTCCACACAGATCAGGCCTGTATAACTTTACTCACAATTGCAGCCTATTTATGCTGTGTAAAAGCACTTTTGAAATACAGCCAATATTGAACTCAACTGTGTCATCAATCCTGTGTGACAAATACAAAAGTTCCAGTTATGAATAAATGTACTGTAACAGACATTCCCAATGGCTAGCAGCTTCTCATAAGAAGGATGTAAAGTAAAATGCCAGAATATGCKCCTGTTGTTCACAGATCTTTCAACATCAACATGTTCACATAGTATGACTCAACTTTCATTGTAATTATGGTATTGTAGTATATRATTTTATTAGATAGTTCACACCTGTATTCTCTCATGGCACGTCATCTTTGATTACAGCGAATGATGTTCGTTTGGAAAAAGTTAGCCATTTTCCAGATATACTCCTGGTAAAATTGCTGGTAGTAACCTCAGTGTGAAGGTATATCATCGAGGTGCATAAGTATGGTTTCTTCTCCACGACAGACCTTCCGGCCTGCTGCTATGGTGATCGAGCGCTCGGCTGACTTTGGGAAGAAATGGCAGGTTTACCGCTACTTTGCATACGACTGTGCGGCGGCATACCCTGCCATATCCCCGGGGCCCATGCAGAAAGTGGATGACATCATCTGCGATTCGCATTACTCCGACATAGAGCCGTCAACAGAGGGAGAGGTGTGTGTTCTGAATTACTGAGTTTTGAGAGAGTCTAAGTTCTATCAATGATAGGTTTATAGACTGAGTTGACAAAACAATAAGAACACCTGCTCTTTCCATGACATAGACTGACCCGGTGACTCCAGGTGAAAGTGGCAGGTAGCCTAGCGGTTAAGAGCATTGGGCCAGTAACTGAAACATCGCTGGTTCGAGTCCCTGAGCCGACTAGGTAAAAAATCTGTCTGTGGCCTTGAGCAAGGCACTTAACCCTAATTGCTTCTGTAAGTCGCCCTGAATAAGAGCATCTGCTAAATCACTAAAATGTAAATGTTATTGACGTCACATGTTAGATCCACTTCAATCAGTGTGGATGAAGGGAAGGAGACAGGTTAAAGAAGGATTTTTAAGTGCCTTTGAAAGGGAGTATGGTAGAAGGTGCCAGGTTTATGTCAAGAACTGCAACGCTGCTGGGTTTTTCACGCTCAACATTTCCCCATGTGTATCAAGAATGGTCCACCAACCAAAGGACATCCAACCAACTTGACACAACTGCGGGAAGCATTGGAGTCAACATGGGCCAGCATCCCTGTGGAACACTTCCGACACCTTGTGAAGCCCATMCCCCGACGAATTGAGGCTGTTCTGAGGAGGGTGGGGTGCAACTCAAAAATAGGAAGGTGTTCTTAATGCTTTGTACACTCAGTGTATGTCAAGTCATTTATTGTAGCTAAGTAATAACTAATCACATACATGACACAATATGCTGGATGTCTTGAGAGAAAAGAAGCCATTGAAAGTCGAGTGTAATCGCAGTGACTGTCTCTAGGTCATTTTCCGGGTTTTGGATCCAGCTTTCCGTATTGAAGATCCCTACAGCCCCAGAATCCAAAGTAAGTTCCAGTGACGATACGTGTACTTAATGGTTTATATCTGCTAGTAAGCTGTTCTTTTGATCCTTCACATGTTTTGGGGCAAATGCCAGCTATGTGTTGCCTATTAGCCAACTAGAACTGCAAAACACAATTATTACGCATTATGACCTCAGGGCTAATAATCTACACGCTAACGGCTAACACATGTCTCCGAACGATTCAGACATGTTGAAGATCACCAACCTGAGGGTGAAGTTCACCAAGCTGCACACCCTGGGAGACAACCTGCTGGACTCCCGCATGGAGATCAAGGAGAAGTACTACTACGCTGTCTACGACATGGTGGTCCGGGGTAACTGCTTCTGCTACGGGCARGCCTCCGAGTGCGCCCCCGTCGACGGGGCTGGGGCTGGGGATGGAGTGGAGGGCATGGTGAGTTCTCCCTGATARGATTGTTGTAGTTTTCATCAGGTCTCCTTATGTGTGGACGTTTGTGCACTTTGTGTGTGTGTGTGTGAGTATGTTGCCGTTTAAGAACAATTGTGTTTGTGTTGGCGAGAGCGTGTGGGTCTACATCTGTGTGTGCTTGGGAGACTGTTTGTGTATTTGCGGACAACATGTGTCTGTGTGGGTACGTGTTTTTCTGTGTGTGTATGCTCTGGAGAGAAAAAGACAAACAATGCAGTTCCTGTTTGGTCTCTGCTATGGCCTGTCTGCCTGCCTGCCTGCCTGCCTGCCTGCTCCTGCTGGCTGCCTGCCTGCCTGCGGAAAGGCTACTCTGTCTTTTGGTCACTTTTATTATACAGCCGATTCACCAGGAAAGAGGAAATTAACCCTATTTACTCTCCTCTTCCTCTCAGTCATTTTGCAGTGTTTTTCAAATTGATTCCCTCACATCAAAATGTCTTAAAAACAAAACTAGATACATTAACACCTTGCCTGAGGAGGCCTAACATAAAAGCTACATAACCCTGTCATAAGAGTGGCATAGTGGCTGTTATAACGACACCAAACTTGGCACGTATCTGCTATTTTCTTGAAGGTTTTATTATTCAATTGTTAGTTTGAATCATTTTAACCGGATCCGAGTCTGTCTGTCTGTCAACGTATTGTCATTTGTCTGCAGACCAGATGTGAGTTAGCCAACACTGTAAACATGTCCTGCTGCCATCTGGAAGGGGAATACATGGATAGAGCTGGAGGAAAAATGATATCTCGAGCAACTGTTCCTTTTGTCTGTAGTTTCCCCTTGCTTTTGCACTGATATCTCAGCTGTAATTGACCATAATGGCCAAGGGAAGCTGATTCAAATACCACTGTTCCACCAGAGGCCTGGGTCTCTGCACAGTAGTTGATAGGTCCCTGAWCTATACTATTAAACCCTGAATATGACCTGTGAAATCATTTTAAGGTCGATATCAATAGATTATTTGTGTTCGTAGTTTATGCACATGAATAAGATATGAAGTAATGGCATATTKKCTGCTTATAAGTGCTTAGTAAATGTCTAATTCAGTGGCTCACCTCCATTTCTGAATGATTTTCCTAAGGTCCATGGCCACTGTATGTGCAACCACAACACCATGGGGCTAAACTGTGAGAAGTGTCAGGACTTCTACCACGAGCTGCCCTGGAGACCAGCCAAGGGACGCAACACCAACGCCTGTAAAAGTATGCCACTTTACCCTAACATATATTTTTTTTACTAGAGGGAAATATTATAGCTTGTGGTCCCCTTATAATTGATCGCTTGTGATGACAGGCTGCAGTGTCTGCTCAGTCAGTTAACAACCGTCCAACTAGCTTTTTATAAACACTGTGAATCAACGTTGTCTGCTTGCCTTCATCTCTCTCTCGCTCGCTCTCTCTCTGCAGAGTGTAACTGTAACCAGCACTCAGGCTCGTGTCACTTCGACATGGCAGTTTACGTCTCTACGGGTAATGTGAGCGGCGGCGTGTGTGACGAGTGCCAGCACAACACCATGGGTCACAACTGTGAACAGTGCAAGCCTTTCTACTACCAGCACCCAGAGAGGGACATCCGCGACCCCAGCATCTGTGAACGTAGGTCGAGCCTCCAACTCCAACCCCCTCTACGGCTCCCCTCCACACCCCACCATCCAAACCCAGCCTTCACCTCTCTACGTCCATACATCCTTGTTATATTCTCCCCCATTACTCCTCTACCTCTTGATCCTTTGTTTCTTCACCTCTGCCTCCATCCTTGTACGCTTCTCCGCCACTTTGCTCCACCCCCCCACTCCTCCTCATCTCGTCTGTGACTCTGTCTGTCTCTCTTAAGAAATATAGATGTTTCACATTTTCCCTTCCTCCCGTCTGGATCTGCGATCTGGCTCTGCGATCTGGATCTTTGATCCTGCCGCTGTGATCTGGATCTGAGCGAGAACACCTGGGCTTTGAGGCTATGTCAGCCAAAGCAGTGTGGTCTTCTTTTAATCCCAAACCACTGTATGGTGTAGAAGAGACCCTTCTCATGTGTCACCTCCCCCCCGTTCATGGCTCTCTGGGTAGGCCGCTGGAGATWGCTAACTGGCCTCAGTTTAGCATCTAGGGAGAACTTCATCGCAGTCTGCGTTGATGTGTGAATAAATGGCATGTTAGGGTTTTCACATTTGTCTCCAGTGTTTGGAGTCCTTGTGTATGTGTGGTGTGTGAGAGAACTTCCGTTATTCCTTTGTAAGCCTTTTTTTCTACCCTTTTTTTTAAGTTTGGTCATTTTGTTAGCCCGTAGATAGCTACAGTTAAGCACACGAATTATTGAAGCAGATTTTCAAATAACCTTCAGAAGTTACAGTATATTCCCTTCATCAAGAGGAAAATATCAAATACCTCACATTGATATTGACCTTGACCATTTCTTTCTTCGTCCTGTTAGCTTGTCACAATTGCAGCTTTTCTACTCCACTAGTTCCATGCACAATACCCCATTTTACATAGTAATTCTTAACTCAATGTTCCTGATGATTCCCATCTCTTCGTAGCATGTAACTGTGATCCGGTGGGCTCCCTGAACGGCGGGATCTGTGACAGGATGACTGATGTGTCGTCTGGACTGATCACTGGCCAGTGTCGCTGCAAACCCAATGTGGAGGGAGAGCGCTGTGACCAGTGCCAGCAGGCCCACTATGGCCTGGGTGACCACCCTCTGGGCTGCCTGGGTAAAGACACACACGCACATTCACGCACACGTCTTGGGTTTTTCCAAGTCCTTGCATAGGCTTTTTCACGCTGTGTATTTCAGCATTTTATTGGAATAACTACTRGTTGTTGTTTTTCCCAGCCTGCACCTGTAATACCCTGGGGACAGTTCCTGGAGGGAGTCCGTGTCATACAGACTCAGGAGATTGTTTCTGCAAAAGCCTGGTCACAGGGAGAGACTGTGACCAGTGTATGGTAAGGAACCCGATTATGCTTTACTTACTTTGTACACAACTCTGTACTCGAAGTCAACTGTGCAAACTGAGAGACCAAAACGTTAGCCCTGTCACTATGTGGGAGTCGGTTGACTTACGATCACCAATGGCCACTAGCGCTTCACTAGCCAGCTAGTTACACATCTGCTACATACATTCATTCTGTAAGTGTTTTTTGGTGGCTTGGTTTAGTCGTCACCAGGGCTGTAAATCTTGTAAAGAGACTGGTACATCCGTCCACAGCTTGGAAACAGCTTTTGCAGTGAAACATAGTGGGAGGTCGTTAACAACGTGTCATTAAAGGAGTGTTTTTAACAATGTGAGTGTGTGTGTGTGTGTCTTACAGCCTCAGCACTGGGGGCTCAGCAATGATATGGATGGCTGCAGACCATGTGACTGTGACCTGGGTGGAGCCCTCAATAACGAGTGAGTTCAAAGTTCACATCTCTAATTCTCTTATCTAAATGCCTGTCTGTTACCCAATTTACTTTACAAATTCTTCATACTTCTTTAGATCAGTGCTGGAAAGTACTTATGTAAAAATACTTTAGAGTACTACTTAAGTTGTTTTTTGGGGTATATGTGCTTTACTTTACTATTTATATTTTGGACAACTTTTACTTCACGACATTCCGAATGAAAATAGTGTACTTTTTACTCCATACATTTTCCCTGACACACAAAAGTACTAGTTACATWTTGAATGCTTAGCAGGACAGGAAAATGGTCCAATACACACACGMATCAAGAGAACATCCCTTGTCATCCCTACTGCTTCTGATCTGGCGGACTGAGTGTTGGAATGTGCCCCTGACTATCCGTTAAAAAAAACTATAGAAAATGGTGCCATCTGATTTGCTTAATATAAGGGATTTGAAATAATTATACTTTTACTTTTGATACTTAAGTATATTTTAACAATTAAATGTACTTTTGATACTTAAGTATATTGAAAAACAAATACTTTTAGACATTTACTCAAGTAGTATTTAACTGGGTGACTTTCACGTTTACTCAAGTATGACAATTGGATACTTTTCCCACCACTGATWCAGCCACAAAAGTCTTAAAACAGATGTTGAAACTTTTAAATACAGTTTGTAACATTCCCTCCTTGTCCTCTCTCTGACTCCAGCTGTTCTCAGGAGACTGGCCAGTGTGCGTGTAGAGAACACATGTTTGGCCGGCGCTGTGACCAGGTGGAGTCAGGCTTCTACTTCATCGCCCTGGACCACTACACCTACGAGGCCGAGGACGCCAAGTTTGGACCTGTGAGTTACCTTTGACTTTGGTTGTTGACTTTCTTCTTCTAAGGCCTATGGGGTCAGTGGTGATTCCTATGTAACACACAGGATATGGACCTCCCACGGGAGCAACCAACATCTTAGACCGAAGATGGGCCGAGACTGGTTTTTAAGTTCGCGTTCGGGACTACCTCATCACGTGACCATGACATGTCCACTACATTCACCACCCTCCCCCATGAGAGACCACCCCACATTGGGCACCAATGCAACYCACAGGATATGAAACCAGGTCTCCCACGGGAGCAACCAAGTAGTCTTAGACCGTTAGACCATGAGGATTTCCCTTTTGGGGCGAGGGCAGAAACTGGGTCTACCTCATCACGTGATCATGGTCGACTCATGTCCGCTACGCCTACTCACCTCTTGTCTTTCTCACCCTCTATTTTTCTCTCCCTCTCTTCTTCCTCCAGGGTTTGACAGTAGTGCAGAGACCTCGCCCGCAGGACCGTAGCCCCACCTGGACAGGGATAGGTTTTGTCAACGTTCCCGAGGGGGCCTACCTGGAGTTCTCTATTGACAACATCCCTCACTCCATGGAGTACGACGTCCTCATCCGCTACGAGCCTCAGGTCGGCCTCAGCACATATCACATATCCCTCCACCTTCATGGGGTCATGTCCCTACCCTTGTTTACCTGTTTATGTCTATGTACCTGTTGTGTTGGCGTAGTTACCGGACCAGTGGGAGGAGGTGTTGATGACGGTGATGCGGCCCAGTTTGATTTCAGCAGACAGTCGCTGTGCCAACAACATGCCTGATGACGACAACCAGATGATATCCCTTCACCCCGGATCACGGTAAACACACACCGCCTCCTCTGTCTGTGTGTATGTGTTGGTGGGAGGGGGGACTGGTGGGTGACTGGTCAAATCAAATGGTATTGGTCACATACACATGGTTAGCAGATGTTATTGCGAGTGTAGCGAAAATGCTTGTGAGAGTGAGTGTGCATGTGAGAGTGAGTGATGGCCTCTGTCTGTGTGCTAGGTATACTCTGTGTATGCACCTTGGAGGTTCCCCTGGAACACAGATTTAGTGTGTGTGTGTCAAAGGAGTGTTTGAAAAAGTGTGTGTTATTTTCTGAAATCCGTCTTTTTCTTGTCTCCTCAGATACGTGGTGCTCCCCAGACCAGTGTGTTTCGAGGCAGGGATGAACTACACTGTTCGTCTGAGCCTGCCCCTCTACTCTGCACTCAGTGACGTCCAGTCCCCATATACACTTATCGACTCGGTTAGTCCCCCCCCCCCCACACACACACACACAACTCTGACCTTTCCTTAAAATACCCATCAATGTCAATTGTAGATTTACGCAGAAATGTCAGCTACTCGGATTTCATATTAGGATTGAGCCTTTACTGACTCCATGCTAAATCTCATTCCATCTTCTGTATCTCTCTTCCTCGTCTGTAGATTGTGCTAATGCCCCACTGTAAGAACCTGGAGATGTTCACTGGTTCTTGTCTCTTATACACATCTAGATGTGTATAAGAGACAGCACACAACTCTGACCTTTCCTTAAAATACCCATCAATGTCAATTGTAGATTTACGCAGAAATGTCAGCTACTCGGATTTCATATTAGGATTGAGCCTTTACTGACTCCATGCAAAATCTCATTCCATCTTCTGTYTCTCTCTTCCTCGTCTGTAGATTGTGCTAATGCCCCACTGTAAGAACCTGGAGATGTTCACTGGTTCTGTGGGAGGTGACGTGGCCACCAACAGTGCCTGGGACACGTTCCAGCGTTACCGCTGTCTYGAGAACAGCCAGAGCGTAGTGAAGACCCCGTCCACAGACATCTGCCGTAACTTCATCTTCAGCGTATCTGCTCTGCTGCACCAGGGAGCTAAAGGTATGGGACCGCACTCCCAACAGTTAAATATTCTTCAACATACTTGTATGCTCATGTATGTGTTTCTTAACTGAAGGTCTTTGTTAGGGTTGAATGACTGGAACCCGGTTACCSAGATTTACCACCCAAAACCACTCCCTTTMCCCGGGATAAATAACTGCGAGAAACCGGTCAATTATAATAAATGTGTCTACGGCCCTCTCTCCGCTCTCTGCATGATCAATCGTCAACACTCAGTGTGGGGAAATACAGCCCATCTCAGTATCGAGCGCAGTTCACTAGGCATGTAGGCCTATCATCTCATCATGGTATCTTTTTTTCTTGTGACAGGTAGGCCTACATTTGCTGCAGCGTAGCCTATGCTACAGTAACATAAAGACCGAATGCTTGCCAATTTACACATCTCCATCTGGATTTCGGGGGTCACCTTATTTGTTAGTTGTATTTTTAATTTTAATTGTAAAAATGGTTGTTTTTAATTGGAGCTGCAGAGTTTTAAAACAGCCTATCACGCAAATATTGTTGCTTTAAATCAGTGCATGCGCGACCACTCTCTCAGTCTCTCAATTCCATTCAAATTGCATCCAAAATATATAATCCTGTTRAAGATTGATATCGGCATATACAGTGCATTCGGCAAGTATTCAGACTCCTTTACTTTTTCCACATTTTCTTACATTACAGCCTTATTCTAAAATGGATTAAATAAAAATATGTTCCTCATCAATCTACACACAATACCCAATAATGACAAAGCAAAACCAGGTTTTTAGACATTTTTGCAAATGTATTAAAAATTAAAAAACAGATACCTTATTTACATAAGTATTCAGAATCTTTGCTATGAGACTCGAAATTGAGCTCAGGTTCATCCTGTTTCCATGGATTATCCTTGAGATGTTTCTACAACTTGATTGGAGTCTCTGAATGTCCTTGAGTGGCCCAGCCAGAGCCCGGACTTGAACCCATTTGAACATCTCTGGAGAGACCTGAAAATAGCTGTGAGAAACTCCCCAAATACAAGCTTGTAGGGTCATACCCAAGTACTGAATAAAGGGTCTGAATAATAATAATCTGTGATTATTATTATTTGACCATGCTGGTCATTTATGAACATTTGAACATCTTGGCCATATTCTGTTATAATCTCCACCCGGCACAGCCAGAAGAGGACTGGCCACCCCTCATAGCCTGGTTCCTCTCTAGGTTTCTTCCTAGGTTTTGGCCTTTCTAGGGAGTTTTTCCTAGCCACCGTGCTTCTACACCTGCATTGCTTGCTGTTTGGGGTTTTAGGCTGGTTTTCTGTACAGCACTTTGAGATATTAGCTGATGTACGAAGGGCTATATAAATAAATTAGATTTGAATACGTATGTAAATGTGATATTTCTGTTTTTTTTTGTGGAAAAGTTCAAGGTGTCTGAATACTTTCCGAAGGCACTGTATATTCTTAATATGCTTTTAAAAAGACACTTCCGGTTTTGGCGGAAAATAGCAGGTTAACCGGTAGGAAAGTGATTTATTCTCAGGATGGAACATTTGTAAAATACCTGGAAAATATTAAACTCTAGTTTTTGTCCTAAAGTTTGCATGTGGTGGACATTGTTTTGGAACGCCTGAATTTAATTCCAACGTTGACTTGCCACCTTTGTCTGGCAATCATCATCAGTCAATCTCCCCATAGACTGTCTACACTAAAAGCCTCGGTCTCTCCTCTAATACATCAGCAGTTTCCATTCCTTTCCTATCCCTTTATTTCCTTTCCTGTCATTCCTCTGTCATTCTGTACTGTATCCCCTCCGGTGTCTCTGGCATATTGCAGTCATCTCCGGTTTCCGGCCCATGCCACTCATCAACAGTTACACTACGTCTCTATCTCTCTATAATCTCCTCATGTATGGACCTGTAGCTTGATTATAGACACTCCCGGATCCTGAAATGCCCGTAGAGGAACTTTCTCAACCCGCCGCAGCAGTAAATCTCCTTCCCTGTCAGACAGAGTGAGAACTTGTCTCTACTGACAGGCTATAGCATGTGCAGGGTTCCTGCTATCGTATCAAAGTGTTCACACAGGTGGTCTGATTTAGAATGGAAGAGTATAGCATAATATCAAATATATAATAGAACCAAATACTTTATCTTCGAGGTGAACTTTTCTCACTCATGGTCGGCAAAAAGTAAAGACGTTTATAACAAAGCCAAACTGTATATGACGGCACCTACTTTGCAACATAGTACTGTAGTTAGATGTCTAGGTAAAGAGAAGTAATTGTTAGGATTGAAATAAGTGTGATTTGCTTTGATTGGCTTTGTATTCGTTGTCTCTCGGAATGCTGTCAATATTATTTAAAATCCTCCCAGCTGTGGAAGTCACATTATCTTGTCTCAATTGCCATTTGGAAGTTGTTTGAGGTCTCACGTGGAGGTTGTTTGAGGTCTCACGTGGAGAGTGTTTGAGGTCCCATGTGGAGGTTGTTTGAGGTCCCATGTGGAGGTTGTTTGAGGTCCCACGTGGAGGTTGTTTGAGGTCCCACGTGGAGGTTGTTTGAGGTCCCACGTGGAGGTTGTTTGAGGTCCCATGTGGAGGTTGTTTGAGGTCTCCTGCACAGATGTAGTTTCTGCACATTGCTGCATGTCTTCACAAAGGCAATGTGGTTTCGTAGGTCCCGTTTAAGTCTTACCCCAGTCTTAGTAGATGATAAAGATCAGAACCTCCAAACCAGTCTTCAAGGTCTGTGTGCAATAATCTAGCCCACAGATCAGTTCACCTCCCTTAGATCTGAAGGTCCTCACATTGCTGTGGTGTCRCCTTATTAAAGTTYGAATCCTTAGTTGCTACAGCCATGTTTGGACATACATTAATGATATATATACCCATTGATTCTTGAAGGATAGAACTTCTAAATGCCTCATGAGCTTAGTTCAACTGTCGTACCCTATCAGAACCAAAATAGAAGCTTGTTTTACTCCAATGTTTGTAATGTGCATGTAAAGAAACAATGTCCCACTGGGGGAAAAACAGGTTGAATCAACATTGTTTCCACGTCATTTCAACAACAAAAATCCAATGTGATGATGGTGAATCAGTATGGAAAACTGACTGGATTTGTGAAAAGTCATCAATGTAAGGACATTTAGTKTTTTTCTCAACAAACTTTTAACTTTAATCCAGTGATGTTTGTTGATTTCACACTGAATTCACATTCGTTGACAAACTCAACCAAAGGTAAATCAAAGCTAGACATTGAACTGACATCTGTGCCCAGTGGGTTATAGCCTCAAAACATGGTTACAGCTATACGTTTWTATATCATGGACGGTCAGTCTTTGCATCTATAGCACTATCAATATATTTTTTAAAGTGGTTACATTTCACCAGGCCCATCTCTCTGCTTTTTACCAAACACAGACAGGGTGACCYCTTTGTTATTGTTTAAATTCTAGCTTCAAGCCACAGCGGTTTAGATGTGTTTCAGAAGTCCCAGGCGTCTTTTGATTTATGAGGACAGCATAGAGACTTCAGAGGATAGTGTTGAAGGAGTCCAGGCTTTGGCAGAGTCTGGCTCAGAGCATATCATTACCCGCTATTCAGGAAGAACCTTGGGGGATGTTTAGTTCATATAGGGACACAAAACTCACACTCTACGGTTGCACGTACTTAAGTTTGCGCGCGCACACACATTCCCATGCCTGCCTAAAATCCCCCTCCCCTGACACGACCTAGTGAATACCAGTTGACTCGTCTCTCTCCTCCACTCATGGACTCACTGTCCTCTATGGAATGTCTGGTACCCCTCTCTCTCTTTCCACACGTCTGTTGAGAAGGATATGGTCCCTTTGTGAGCCTGTCAGTGTGATAGATATAGAAGGTGTTGTTGATGAAATTCCCCAGTCGCCCTTAATGAAACAAACCTTTGTCAGTATGTCAAAGGCAAGATATATCGAGGCAAAATATATTGAGACAAATGGTTAACCAGGGTTTTATGTACAGTCTGTACCTATACCATATTAAAAACTGTTTGAGTGAAATACCTTACTTGTGTATCCAGCAGCAACTATTGCCCCCATTTGAACAGATCATTCCAGATTGTGTGTTCAACTCACTTTTAATCCCATTCCCTCACTTTGTCTCTGACGTTTCCTCCTGTCTCTGTTTTTCCAGCATGCCAGTGTGACCCGCAGGGCGCCCTCAGCACGGTGTGTGCTGCCAGCGGCGGGCAGTGCCAGTGTCGCCCCAACGTGGTAGGCAGGAACTGTGACAAGTGTGCCCCTGCCACCTACCTGTTTGGACCCAGCGGCTGCAGACGTAAGTTTGACTGAAATGAAAAGGCTGCCATGTCAGTAATGCATAATTACAGGCACTGAATCTGGTACCTATCACTCCCTTTGCCCTCCTCCTCTCGCCCCCCAGCCTGTGATTGRAATCCCCAGGGATCGGAGGATGCGTTCTGCCACGAGGCCACAGGCCAGTGTGTGTGTATCRCCGGGGCATACAGCCGTCAGTGTGACCGCTGTCTGCCGGGTCACTGGGGCTTCCCCAACTGTCGCCTCTGCACCTGCAACGGCCACACAGAGCAGTGCGACCCCTACTCCGGAAAATGCCTGGGCTGCCGAGAACAGACCACCGGACACAACTGCGAGAGGTCAGCCAGGGGTCAATGTGGGTTGAGGAGTCAGGCGTCAATGGTTAAGGTGGCTCATTGGTGTATGGCTGGATGGGTAGGCATTAGAATTGGTCCTTAGAAGTCAGTCGGTCGCCTAAATCTCCCTGTAGCATAAAGCCACTTGACAACTTTGTTTTGTTGTTGTCTATAATAAAGACATGTATGTGAATGATAGAGTGATAGATACCACCTTTTGTCTTTTCCCTACAGGTGTCTGGATGGTTACTATGGCGACCCCGTCCTGGGTTCAGGGGACCATTGTCGGCTCTGTATGTGTCCGGATGGGCCCGGAAGRGGGCGACAGTTTGCCGGTGGATGTTACCGCGGTCTGGACTCCCCTTACCAGGTGTTCTGTATCTGCAGCCCCGGGTACAGAGGTAGGCAGCCAATAACAGCCACCTGCCAAGATTTATAGAGCACCTACAGTAGTAAACTAGCGGAGCATGGCAGGATTACTTATTATACTTGTTCCCTGCTTCCTATGTTCAGACTTGTTCCCTAGGAAGCAGAAGATTTGTATGTATTCATGTTGAAGCTTGGGGTGACTTTCCATGATGTCAGTGGAGGCTCCTCAGAGGAGGAAGGGGAGGACCATCCTCCTCAGTGAATTTCATAACAATTTAAATTGTAAAACATTTTAAAAGTTATAATTTTTAGATAGCTAAATAATCACCAAATAACTGATTAAAACACACTATTATGCAAAGAAGGTCTACAGTAGCCTCAACAGCACCCTTTAGGGTAGCACAATGGTGTAGCTGGAGGATAGCTAGTTTCCGTCCTCCTCTGGCTACGTTCAGTACAAACCTAGGAGGCTCATGGTTCTCACCCCTTCCATAGACTTACACAGTAATTATTACAACTTCTGGAGGATGTCCTCCAGCCTATCAGAGCTCTTGCAACATGAACTGTGACATGTTGTCCACCCAATCAAAGGATCAGAGAATGAATCTAGTACTGAAAGCATAAGCTACAGCTAGCTAGGACAGCAGTGTATACAATGTGGTAAGTAGTTGAGAGAGAAAGACAATAGTTGAACAATTTTGAACAAATACATTTATTCCAAAATGAAGGAGCAGCAAGAGAGAAATAGAGAGAGAAAGAGACAAAATAAAATTCAGTTTCACTTACTTAGCTAGCAAATGCAGCTAGCTAGTTTAGCCTACTGAAACACCCTGCTAAAACAGAGGGATGCTATGTTAGCTAGCTGGCTATGACTTTCCAACACAACACTGGAACTGTTCCAAGTCAAGGTAATCTTTTGGTATTACTCATTTATTTCCACCGGGGCCGCTGGTGTAACTGCTTACTGACTGTTGTGCATTGCTGATGTGTTGTGCCAAGAGTGTGCAAAGCTGTCGTCAAGGCAAAGAAAGGGTGGCTACTTTGAAGAATCTCAAATATAAATATATTTTGATTTGTTTAACACTTCTTTGGTTACTACAGGATTCCATGTGTTACTTAATAGTTTTGATGTCTTTCACTATTATTCTACAATGAGGAAAAACACTGGAATGAGTAGGTGTATCCAAACTTTTGACAGGTACTGTACTTGCATWTCCAATATTGATGAAACATTTTATTTTCAGGACAAACTTAAAATGAATGAAGAAAACAAAACCTGTATGTGAATATTCTAAGTTATTATATTTCATGAATCACTTATATTTGCTTCAGTGTGGGGAAAATACTACATTTACAAGAATACATTAGTTTAACCCTCAAGTTGACCCTAAAGCCTTCAAAAAGAAGCAAAACAAATGAAATGGTTGATGGAAATAAAATTGGCTATTCTAAGCACTAAGGTTAAAAGAGTATTTGAACATTATTTCCAGAGAAAAGTGATATATTTGTTGGTATCTGGAAGTGTGACCTGTCAAATTAAATTAAACACGTTCTACGACTGACTGGAATTTCTTTGCATTGCACTGAATTCAATTATACTTCCTGTCACGCTAACTCAAATTCTACATCCTGTGGGGTGTGGCCAATTCAATTKGAATTTCAGCTCATYAGTTGAATGGGAGTCAATTCCAAAATTCTGTATTGAACACAACCCTGGCCTACAGTATGTTATTGTGGAAGTAAATATATAGGCAGTCATTATTTCTGATAGTGTGGATAGGTGAATAGATTGTTGTTGTAGAGGTGAGTGATGACACAATCATTTTGGTGAAGGGGTTATTAAGCACTTTTTTCCCCCTTCGCCCTTTACCTCTCGTTCCCTCTCCCCTACAGGTGCCAGATGTGAGGAGTGTGCCCCAGGTTACTATGGAAACCCCCATGAGAACGGCGGGCAGTGCCAACCCTGCCAGTGCAACAACAACATTGACATGCTGGACCAGGAGTCCTGTGATGCCAGGACGGGTGAATGTCTCAAATGTCTCTATCACACCGAGGGTCAGGGCTGCCACAGCTGCAAGCTGGGTTACTATGGAGATGCCCTCACACAAAACTGCAGAAGTGAGTAAAAAAAGTTAACTTGCATTTCTTTGTTATGTGTTTGTCGTATCAATGTGAGGTGAAGTAGTTGTCCTTGTCCAATTGCTAACCTGCTAGCAACATCTCTTCTCTCCCTCAGAGTGTGTTTGTAACCACCTGGGCACCAATCCAGCCACGTGCCCAGTGGTGGGTGACTGCCACTGTAATCTGGGCAGCGGGCAGTGCCAGTGTCTACCGAATGTGGTGGGTCAGCACTGTGACCAGTGTGCCCCTGACACCTGGAACATGGCCAGCAAGACGGGCTGCGACGCCTGCGACTGTGACCCCAACCACTCATTTGGGACTTCCTGCAATGAGGTGGGTTCTCACACGACCACACCCATCTTCTGTTGGGTCCTAAAGGTCACATTTCTAGTATTTATGCATGTATTTTGTCCACAGCTGAGTGGCCAATGCTCCTGTAAGCCTGGCTTTGGGGGTAAAACGTGTCGGGAGTGCAGAGAGCTGTTCTGGGGAGAACCTGAAGTGAAATGCAACGGTGAGTTGGCACATCTCAATCAGAAGCATTGCAGTTATTCGTGCTGACAACCCACTGACTAAATCTACATCTTGACACACACTGAGGTGTGTGCGTGCGCGCGTGTGCATGTGTCTATGTGCGTTTGTGTGTGAGAAAGCTCCAACCCGACAATTTTAAATTGCAACACACGAAAAGGAGGCCTTTAGTGTTAATCACTACGGTATCACAAGCAGCCACATTCCCCTAGCTTCGTATCATGGGAATGTGTAGGAGTTTCAGCTGAGGTGGAGAAACTCACTGCATCCTCTCCTTACTGTGGGTGCCAATATTAAGGCCAGATGTGCTCTCTCACCCGACGGCTGTGTTTCTATGACAAACAGGCGGGATCTGTCTAAGCCTCCCAATATCCCGCCGGTGCCCCACAATGCACCTTTGTTCTGATGGGGTGTCCTGTTGGAGGGACGGCTGTCCAACACAGTGACTGCTGCTGACACAAAGGACTCTTTGTCCCAGAGTAGCATCAATGGAGCAGAGCAGCCTGCTGAATTATCTCCTGAAGGACACATGAATTGGCTTCTGATGTAGGCTAGTCCCTTGAGTCGAAATGTGCAGTCACAGTATGAAGGGTCCACTGTGGTAGTTGAATCTACTTCAAACTTCTGTATACATTGTTAACAATGAAATTAGAAAGTGATTATCAAACCAAAAGTGATCAAACCAAAAGGTGTAGAGATGACTTTGATGGCTTTAACATAGGACTTAAACATTGAACTTCTCGGCAGGCTGTGTAACAGTGTTGGTTCAGTCCCTCTCCTTGRCCCAACCTGGGATAGAACAGGGACCCTATTAACACATCAACAACCGCCTCCCACGAAGCATCGTTACCTATCTCTCCACAAAAGCTGGGGCCCTTACAGAGCAAGGGAAACAAATACTTCAAGGTCTCAGAGCGTGTGACGTCAACGATTGAAACGCTACTAGCGCACACCGCTAAGCTAATCATTTCACACCAGTTACACTCACCCCCCTTTGACCTACTCCTTCTCCGCAGCAACCCCAGCAGCTGGGCAGAGCACAACTGAGTGATCCGGGTAAACAACATCAATGTCAGATTACCTCGTCTACCCCACCTCATATTGATTTACCCCCAATCTGGAGCAGCCCAACAGCTAAACATMACATAAAACTAGCTTCAAATGGTGCAGTTCGTTAGTATGTTATAAATGTTGAGTGTAACGGTGTACAGTTGTCCATCCCGCCATTTGTGTGGCTTTTGCAGTGATTTGAAGGCAGTTTGCTTTCTGCAAAACCTACATACACTTCCGTAGGTGCGTCTTGTACATCAAAGCCTTGTCCCAGACAGTGTGTGTGTGTGTGTTGGCCCATGATGAAAGACTGCTCCAACTGTAGACCATTGAAGATGTAGTTTACAACCATCTCTGCCCCCCTCCACCCCTAGACCTAGGCAGAGGAATAGAAGCCATATGGGGATCCATGTCACAAAAAACGCTGGAAATTCCCTCCCTTGCCTGCACACAATCATCTTATCTGTGCTGTAACATACAACATGCTGTGTAGAAACAAAAGAATAGAGGCAAGTTTAGGTATTTCGACATAGATCCGGCTATATTCTGGAAATTGTTTATTGAAAAGTGAGGTGAAGGATTTTCTCCGAAAACTAAGTTGGGAATTGCCAGGGACCTCACGATATTATCACGATACTTAGGTGCCGATACGATATATTGCGATTCTCACGATTCTATGTATTGCAATTCGATACTGCACATGGCTCACTATGTGTCTGCTGCAGAGAGACGAGAGAGCATGAGTAAACAAGTTTTGATCCGTCATGGAAATAAAAGTGCTGAAAACATGTTGGCTCACTAATTAAAAAGATGGAGAGCAAGCTATGGGCGTTACAGGCGTTTTGGAGCAGGTACAGCCGATTAGCGCTAGCTAATGCTACTTGGCATTAGTAGCATTTGTCTCCCCTGAATGAGACATTAGTTCCACTAAATGCAACAAAACTTTTTTTTTTGGGGGGGGGGGGTCTCTAAATACTGCTAAATTAACCATTCTCCTATTTGTTTAAAATGCAGTGGTAAATATGTTTTACAGTGGTAAATATGAAAATAAAAGCTTCCAAATCAAACTAACATCCCAACCGCTCTCTCACGGTTTAAACCATTTAGTTCTATGTGTCTGCACAAACCGTCTCCCTGCTCATGTTGCTGTCCACTCAGTAGTGCTACATTTCAGCCTCAGCTGAGCTCCTTTAAACGCTTAGATTTGAATTTTGCACTTGCTKATTTTCGTCATTTATTTGAGACACGTCCTTGATTAAAAATAACTAATGCCTTTATTCCAATGCATTCGATTTATCTGTTGATTTACCATTGCTTGCTGTTGTCAGTCAGCTGTTTAGWGCGCRCATTGCTTTGCTTTTCATGTGAGCTCGGGTGTTGGTGTTCTCTGTGCCGTCKGTGGCTAAAAAGAAGTAGACCATTTATTCAGCTGTATTTTTTTCTAGCAATATTTGTTTTCTTTCATGGATCAGCTGATGATGGTCGCCAATGTCACTAGACAAGTAGCCTATAGCTAGACACCAGTGTGCATCCAATCTGTCCAACATTAATGACAGTAGGCCTATAGTTGACTCTCACTTATAAGCATTTGATTTTGCAATGGCATAGGCCTACCTGARTTTGGATATATGTACCCATGAGAACTGTTTTCACGGCAAAACATAATGAAATGTTACGTAGGTATAGTTATACTTACAGTGCATTTTTCAAGATCGCGAAGAAGTAAAACATTTTTATWGTATTTTTTACATTTACCCTTTATTTAACTAGACAAGTCAGTTAAGAACGAATTCTTATTTACAATGACGGCCTACCGGGAAACAGTGGGTTAACTGCCTTGTTCAGGGGCAGAACGACAGATTTTTACCTTGTCAGCTCGGGATTTGATCCAGCAACCTTTTGGTTACTAGCACAATGCTCTAACTACTAGGCTACCTGCCGCATAATTCAATTGTTAAATGCTTAATAATTACAAATAACACTGTCATATATGTAATTCATGTTACAAAATAAATGTTGTGTTTTAAGACTCAAAGCATTCAACGAACGGCAATCAGAGTTTACCCACCTATTTTTCTACCACCGTCACTGGTTACCGGTAGGCCTATTTGAAGTTCATACTAATAGGCCTACACATTGTAGCCTAGTCRAGTAAATTGACTGTGTGTGTTAGGATGACAATCCCATTTTCCCCCGGACAGTTTCAGACCCATTTCAGGTGTCCTGACTTTTCAGGCTACAAAAAAGGTAKATTTTTTGTCAGCAAGACGCATKAMTTAACGTAGGCCTAATCAATGGCAATCGCCGAATGTCATWAGGCACTTTTTTGGGGTGTTTTGTAAACAGATGTTTATTTCCGTTCATCAAATGAGTGTTCATGGATTGTACTGTTTGGATTATTTTMGKGTGGACAAACATGCACAGGTAGCCTACTTTGTGTGATTTGTTTGAGAATCAGGTGAAAGCATCATGACTGGTTGTTTTCATGCCACATTAAAAGGTCATTCATTTTTACCGTTAAATTACGTCTTTATTATGAGACCCATAAAATGTCCATGTAGGGTTGTTTGCAGAGTCTGTAGGGTGGCCAATGGTGGCCCTTTTGTTCTCCACACGCTCCACTCTGAGGCTTTGAAGTGGGCAAACATCTCCCTCTTTCTCCATTCCTCCTCCACCACTCCTCCACCACTCATCCTCCCTCTCCCTCTCTCTATCCCACCCTATTCACTCAACCAGCCCCGCCTAAAGGTTACMACAAGCTTCACTCTGTTGATCTACGTGTGTGCACATGGGTGGAATGGGATTTTTGGAGTAGCGGACACCTTTTGGTAGCATGATCCCATTCACAAGAGGGTGATGGGATTTTTAAATTTTTTTGTGTTTTCATTTTGTGAAAATAAGGAAGAGTAGCCTTCCCTTGCTAGTAGAAGCTAGCTGGCAGCTGGCTTTAGCCTAGCTAAATACATACACTACATACACTAAACCCAAAGGTGTTTGATGGGGTTGAGGTCAGGGCAGTCAAGTTCTTCCACACCGATTTCGACAACCATTTTTTTCTTAATTTTTTTTTTACCCCCTTTTTCTTCCCAATTTCGTGGTATCCAATTGTTAGTAGTTACTATCTTGTCTCATTGCTACAACTCCCGTACGMGCTCGGGAGAGACGCAGCAATTCCTAATGTTAAGGTAAGATTGGAAAGGTAAGATTGGAAAGGAGAATCTGATCTGAGAGCAGTCCTATCAGTATCAAKACATACCTCAACGATGCAGTTAGCAAACGTTCTCTCTGCGTGGTGTTTTGGGAAACGAATGTTACATCTTCTGCCGTTATAGGAAAGAGGCATCGTTAAAACACTTGTAAGCCTAACATACTGACCAGACCGCTCGCACGCGTGTCCGCATSTTGAAATATKAAAATMAACTCTGAACCAACTATAMTAATTTGGGGACAGGTCGAAAAGCATTAAACATTTATGGCAATTTAGCTAACTAGCTTGCTGTTGCTAGCTAATTTGTCCTGGGATATAAACATTGGGTTGCTATTTTACCTGAAATGCACACGGTCCTCTACTCTGACAATTGATCCATAGATAAAAGGGTAAAAATTATTTATATTAATCTTTCCTCCTTCTGGCTTCTTCTTCTTCGGACTTTATATTGCGGTTGACAACCAACTTCTAAGGTGCATTACCACTACCAACTGGACTGGAGTGTGGACCTCAGTTCATCTTTCAATCACCCACGTGGGTATATGCTCCTAAAAACCAGTGAGGAGATGGGAGAGGCAAGACTTGTAGCGTGTCAAGCGCACGAGCAGTGTGGGTGCAATGATTGAATAACATGTATGTGTACATTTATTTAGCAACACYAGCGGTGTGGTCAGCATGTAAGTTCCATCGCTATCGGGAAACTTGGCCCAGATCAAGGAACCAAGCGACAACAATGCCTCGACGGCTGCGGAAGGAATGAAACGGCGTGTCTCAATTTTCAGGTAGTAAAAAATCACGTCGACAGCTGGAGCGTATTACAAGGAGCCGCCCCTTTTTGTGACGAAAAACGACATTGCATCACTCCAAATCTTGCATCTGCGTAAAGCTTGTAGTAAGCTTAACGTCACCAGGGTAATGTAGTTGGCTGTAGTTCATTGATCTTTGGCTCCCCAGAACTTAAGTAGACTATCTAAACMAGGTGAAATTCCAAAAATGGAAAASTCAAAACATCACCTGGCTACTCTTAACTCACCCAGAAAGACATAGGCTTACCAGTAGATTTAAAAATGGAAGATATGGCAAGGCATATTAGTTTCTACCATTAAATAACAGGGATATTACAATTTGAATTTTAATGGAAAAAGTCTCAAATATAATTAGACGAGTTAGGATAGCTAGTCCACATTTCAGAGGTGCTTACAACAGGGTGCTAACCGTGCTGAACACCACCAAACATAGCAGTAACATGTGAATATAAACCCATAAAGGTTCCGTCCCATAAAGCGACAGGAGCTCCCTTCCTTTCCCGAGTGGCACACTTTAAAATTAGATTAAGAGGATCCCAATAGACTAAATGTGTTCATGCGTTGACCTGACGAGGCAGATGCGTCCTTTGAAGAGGTAGCGAGAGAGAGGAGGGCTGCTAAGAAGCACTTCCCTGGCTTTGTAAGACCGCTGTGTAGGCTGTTGTCCCCTTGTTATGGGWTTTCACCAAGCTGTTTGAAATGTCTCTCTCCCATTCAGGACCTTTGGAGGGTGACTGACTGATCAGGATCAGGATGGAACAAAATGCTAATGACTTGTGGAAAAAGTGATGTTTTGTGAGTTGAGTCATGCATTAAAAATTGTAGTAACTGGTTTCCTGTTGCCTTGCAGCATGTGACTGTGACCCGCGAGGCATTGCCGAGCAGCAGTGCCACAAGGCCAACGGTCACTGCGTGTGCGTGGAGGGCGTGTCTGGTCCCCGCTGTGACGTCTGCACCCGTGGCTACTCTGGCACCTTCCCCTACTGCGAACGCTGCCACCAGTGCTTRGCCGACTGGGACCTGGTCGTGGGTCAGCTGACCAATCAGACCCACAGGCTGGTCAACAAGGTGAACACCATCAAGGCCAGCGGCATCACCGGACCCTATAAACACACCATAGATAACATGGAGCAGAGCGCCGGGGCCATAAGAACTATCCTGGCCCAGAACCCGGCTACCCAGCCACTGTCAGAGATACAGCAGCTACTGGAGCAGGCCACGTAAGTGGGGTCAAAAAGTTGGGGTCAAAATGGGTCAAMGACAATATTCATTAATGGCAAAAACTGTTGTAGCTGCATCAAAACCAATTATGTACTGTATTATTTTTTTATGATATATTTCTGTTCTTAAGAGATCTAATGGAAAAGATGAGCAACAAGCTGAACCTCACTGAGGAGGCGCTGGCCCAGGTATCATCTGATGACAACAGCACCAACACCAAACTGGACTCACTCAAAGAGGACACCCAGAAGCTGGATCGCACTGTCAAGGATCTGCTGGACCAAGTGGAGTTCATCAAGAACACTGACATTCGGGGTAAGGGTACATGTTGAGAATTGTGATATAGAAGAGATATACAATGTCAATCTCCATTATACTTCCATTTGTCAACTCTGTGACATTCAACATTGTTTTTGTAATGACAGGAGCGACAGACAGTGTCACCAAGTACTACCAGCAGTCTCTGGCTGCAGATGCTCGCGCCAACGCCTCCACTAGTGGCCCAGGCAACCCTGTGGAGAGCTCTGCCATTTTACGGCTAGCCACAGAGGACAAGATGAACGACACCAGGGAGGAGTTCCACAGGAGGCAGGAAGAACACGCCAAGAGACTGGACGACCTGGCAGGACAACTGGAGACACTGGACTTATCAGAACTCAGCGTGAAGGTAAGTCCAAACAAGGCCATATCTGAGGCCTGACACTGGCTTGCTGATGTTGACATAACAGAGGTGTGACTCTGAGTTTGACACAGATGGGACTCAATCTAATCCCAGTTTGCGAGATAAAACCACCAAAAAGAAGACATTTTCTTGAGCTGTTAAATCAAAGCTTTCTTTATGTGGGTCAGGAAGAATGTTAGGTTTGATTAAAAGATAACCACGAACTTGCATCCAAGTTGAACTCTTCTCACTCTACTGGTCCTCTCTGCAGACGTGTGGCAGCCCAGCTGATGGGGCGTGTGGGGACTCTCCGTGCGGGGGGCTGAGCTGTGTGGACTCCGAGGGGAACAGGAGGTGCGGTGGCGAGGGGTGRGACGGTCTGGTCACCCTGGCCAATAACGCCTGGCAGAAGGCCAAGGACTTTGACCAGGAGATCCTCACGGCCATGGAGGAAGTGGACAAGCTCGCCAAAATGGTGAGACCCTGTCTTTAAATTAAAKTGAACCAACCCTCTTTAGACGAGAAATACACCCCACTACCTCTCCTCTGGTTCCTAACCTGTCTGTGTGAGATCAGGTGTCGGAGGCCAAGGTGAAGGCGGATGAGGCTAAGCTGAGTGCCCAGAACGTGCTGCTGAAGACCAACGGTACCAAGCAGCGTGTGGACCAGAGCAACGAGGAGCTGCGCAGCCTCATCCGACAGATCAGAGACTTCCTCACACGTATGTGTACTCTTCCAATCAACTAGCCCTCATAGTTTAACTCCTACATATGTTTACTACCCCGTTATTTAACGGTACAATCTGCAGCTGTTCAATGGCCATTTCAATTAAATGTTTTACTTTAATTTCACCCATTGATTCTAGAAGAATGTAACTTGTAAATGCCTCATGAGCTTAGTCCCCCCATCGTAACCCTTGTCTCTCCTGTGGCGCCCCCTAGAGGATGCAGCGGACCTGGAGAGCATTGAGGCAGTGGCCAACGAGGTGCTGGCCATGCAGATGCCCACCACACCAGCCCAGCTCCAAACCCTGACAGACGAGATCAAGAAGAGAGTAGGAGACCTAGCCCACGTGGAGACCATCCTTAACCAGAGCTCCGACGACATCCAGAGAGCCGAGAGCCTACTGGAGCAGGCACGCAGAGTCAGGTAACACACACATACACCTCTAGATCATCCTTGAACAGAGCGCAGAAGATGAGGCAAGTGTGCAACGCCAGGTACTCCACACATACACACACTGTTATGCTTGGTGTGCTTCTTATTTTCCCCCTCTGTGTGTGTGCGTGTGTGTGTGTCCCACAGTAAAGAGGCGACAAACGTGAGAGACACAGCAGAGATGGTGAAGCAGGTTCTGGAGGAGGCTGAGCGTGCACAGAGCGCAGCGGCCAAGGCCATCAAACAGGCCACCACCGACATCAAAGGCACCAATGACCTCCTGACCTCAGTGAGTCAACATCCTCCATTTTACTGCACACAGTGAGTTTGAACTTTTGGGACTAATCCATTGGTTCCATTCTACTGGGAAAACTAAATAAAGCGCAGTTCAAATATTTGAAAGTATTTTGCTTGACAGCTAATACGGTAAAGACACAGAAATGAACCCTGTTCCCGTCTTTACATCTTGGAACAGGTGGAGTCGGAGACAGCGGACTCGGAGTACAAGCTGAACAATGCCACCCAGAGGCTGCTGCGGTTAGAGCGAGACGTCACGCTGCTCAGAGAGAAGACACTGAACACCTCACTCAGCTCTGAACAAACTGAAAAAGACACAGAGAGCATCAACAAAGTGGCTGAGCAGGTCAAAAAGGTGTGTGTGATCCACTCTGCGTTATATTGGGACAAATGTGAGAGTTTGTGGTTCATTTTCAGGCCTTGTCTGTCTTAAAATAAATGTCCGACCTTGTATATGACTGTGTGTGTGTACAGGACCTGGKCTRGGAGCTGAAGGATAAGTACAGCACCGTGGAGGACCTGATCACACAGAAGGCCGGGGGCGTGGCCAACGCCAAGAAGAGGGCGGAGCTTCTACAGCAGGAAGCCAAAGACCTGCTGCTACAGGCCAGCGACAAGCTGCAGCTACTGAAAGGTACATATGCATACTCCTATACACACACACATCAAGAACAGCTTGGAGAGTGCCTTGCATGTAATGTATATACAATCACAACTCACTACCTAAAACACACACCCTTGGGGTCCAATCATGACATGTCCTTACAACACWTTGAGGCATTATCACAAACACTACACTTTTATTTAACTAGGCTAGTCAGTTAAGAACAAATTCTTATTTACATTCTTATTTATTATTATTATTTCTCCCAATGGGACTCCCAATCCCGGCCGGTTGTGATACAGCCTGGAAACGAACCAGGGTCTGTAGTGGCGCCTCTAGCACTGAGACGCAGTGCCTTAGACCACTGCGCCACTGGTGCCTACTTAGTGGATATACAGTATAAACATGATCACTTTATAATACCTATGAGCGCTCCATATCCATGTTGACTCACTTTTTCCAATACAGAGTTTAACATAAAATTACGCAGTCCCTCTAACATTCTCTTCTCAAGTGTGCCTATTCACTGTGTGGAATTCCACGTTCTGATTATAAAACCYGTGTGTGGAGGGATACTACACATCTTGTTCCTTGATTGACGGTAGCATGACTCTCCTTTTTGGTTCCCATTTAGATTTAGAGAAGTCGTATGAGGACAACCAGAAGACTTTGGAACACAAGGCCAATCAGTTGGTGGATCTGGAGAAGTCCATCAAAGAGCTTCTGCAGGAGATCAGTCACAAAGTCACTGTCTACAGTACCTGTCTGTTTTAAACACAACCCCCAGTCTGGGGTTTTGGTCCCCCAAGCCAAAATGAATGGCAATCAAGGATATGGGAATTTGAAACCAGAAGCCATTTATTGAAACCAGAAGCCATTTAAAGACATGCTCTGGAACTTTAGCGACTACTTAGTATTTTTTAAACCTCCCTCTTTGGGCTGGATGTGTCAATGTGTAGTTCATACGTGCATAATCTATGAGCAGAATTACTGTCTTACCTCAATTAGCCACGAAATCCCTAGTTTGAAAGCTGTACGGCACCATTTTCCCAAAATGTTCTCCCACTTGGGCCAACCCCCTAGTCATTTGAGTTCAACCAATGAGCTTCAGCCCCTCGCCATAATATTGACAGGTCTTTTTTTATTTTATTTTATTTTAGGCGGTATGATTGACAGCTAGCCAGATGCACATGTTGCACCCACAACAGAGCAGAGAGAGCAAGCAATGACGTGGTGCACATATCTTCACATATGTGAGGTAGTACACAGTCTTCAGTGTCCACCTTTGGCTCGTGGGCACTACTTTCAGAACTACAGGCTAAAGTATACAAAAGTACTGGAGAATCTATTTATTACTGACACTTGCCCCTTTAGACTGGACACTCAGTCACACTCCCTGGTTTCATCATTTAAAATGGAAAATGTTGGTTTACTTTTGTACTGTGTGAAAGTAAAACAACTGGCATTTGTGTGGAAAAAGCAGGGGATGAAAAAGTAGAAACATGTTTCTATTTGTAGGAAACAAGGAGAAAGGATAAGTGAAAATCAGAATCCTGCCAATGAGTTTGCCAGCCAAGTTACAGCAGCCATCATTGCCTATACAAAGAGACATGAACCACCCACAGACGTTACAACTGCCTTGTGTGGTAGTACTACTAGCATATGTGAGATTGTTATGGCTTAAAATGACAGCTTTTAGGCAAATTTCTCAGTGCTTACTGATGTTTGGAATACGAAAAACATCCTAACAATTTAAAATAAAAAGGAAAATGTGCATTTTTCTGAAATGTTTCCAAAGAAATCTCCCTCCAGTTAAAACAGAATTTAATTTAATAATTTTTCTTAAGCATGTAAACCAAAGTTTAGAGGGCTGAAAGTGTGACTGTAAAGGTTTGACCTAACTTTTTACCATGAGACTGCAATGGTTTTATTCCTCCAAAGTTTTGTATTGTATTATCTCGTACATTTGATTGCAACATTGTATGAGCCAACTGGTTACTTTCAAAGTTTTACCTAGACCAAAACCTAGACCACAACTAAATAGATTTTTAATAAAAAAACAACCCATTGAAATCCCATCAAATATGTGTTATATCTCTTCAATCTACTGAAAAGACATATCTTTTGGGTGTCTCGACAAGTACTGAGTTATTTTTGACATATGTGCTATTTATGTGCCTCTCTACTTAACTGTTAGGCTAAGACGGAGCTGTGTGTGTGAGAGGGAGCAGCTGGCGCCTGTGTTCTCCACTAGAAGTATGAGGCCCTCAGAGTGACCCTGGGAGGCAGCCACATGCAGAGTGGACATCCTGTGTACACTAAGCATTAGATCCAATGCCTAGATCTGGAACACAAGAGACATTTAGCTTTCACAGRACTCACAGTTTTGTTTTTATCCTTGCTTTTTTCTCTTTTCTTTTGTTGTATAGTGTTCTTGCTTCTTTTTGAAAGGCACTTTAAATACAATGTATTATTATTATTAGACTGCCCTAAATCTATGGAAGGCCTATATTTTCAAAGAAATGCATCCATCCCATCATTCCTGGGAGAAATCAGGTCTATGAGGTTTGAATTGGTGAATACATGAATTGGTGATAGCATTTTACTTAAATCATAAATTGATTATTCAATCACACATAGTGGAGAGTGGGGTAAGTTGAGCACAAGGGGTAAGTTAAGCGCCACCCTTGTTTCTAAGAAACCATACACAACATTTATAATTTGACCAAATATTTAGAAAAATAGGTCATCATTTCATGGAGTGTGTGAAGGAAGAAGCCACATGGAAAAAGTGGTAAGCAAGTTAGGTCAGAAAAACAGATTTTCACTAAGTCAAATTAAGTGTTTCAAAAAGTACAACGTGTTTGTTAGGTGTTAAGCCTGTGTTAAAATATGCTTAAAATTATTAAAAGACAAAAAAAGCAATTATGATTGTGTTAAAATATGTTTGGGAAATAAAGATAAACACTGTTTTAAAAAGGTACCCACTGGGCAAAAACTGGTTGAATCAACGTCCAGTGAATAGTGGTAATATTTTATTCAGTACAGAATTTTGTAGGCAGCGTCACCTTACCCTGTCTCGCAGCTCAACTTACCCCATACCCGGAGTAAATTGTACCAAGAGAACAGTTTTTTAGGACAAGCTAGGTTTTCAAAACTGTAATGTTTACATGAATTCTGATCAATTCCTGAAATATACAGTATGTAGATATCTTTGTTAGAAAGAATACTATATTTCCCTTGACAGAGTGATGCTGAAAGTWAAAAAATTCTCAAATTTCCCCTAAGCCTATATTATGGGCACTGGCAGACAGGTGTGTCTGGGTTGTATGCCTTTTGTGTGAGGTCAATACTATCTGTTCTGAAACTGACTAGAGCAAGATCTTATAAATCGAATGTCAAGTTCACTCTAATCCATAATGGGATCTTATGAGCCACAGGCCTATGCTAATACTATGAGCACATGGTACATCCAGAGCTGCTGAATTGAGATCCCTGTTTGAGCAAACTTTTTTAAATATATTTTTTTATTTTTTTCTAAAAAGTTTTCTAACATTTCCTCGAAGTTGGACTCTGGAAGGTCTGAGGAATCTGTCTCAATATTATCTACCARAAGGTGGCAGTATGTAGCCACAAACTATGCTACAAACCCTGTGTGTTACAAGGCCTGTATCTAAAGGCAAGGCCTCTACAGGAGCTGCTAGAGAGGCTTGAAGGGACTTCATTTAGGAACGTCAAACCTAAAGCCGAAAGTATGGAATTTATTTGACTAATTCTTGTGCCAGGAACATCATACAGGAGAAAGGCCTCCATACAGTAGCTAATGTGGACAGCTTTTATAACCAGAGCAACCTGTACTCTTACATCCTCATTTGCACACACATTTTAGATAGCAATAGGCTACATTATAAAGCTGTKATCTCTAAATGGAGCTATTATTTCGATTTAAACAGCAAATAACGCATGCAACTGAACGCTGAAGGTGTTTCTGTTTTCAGCTCTGTGATTGGTCATATAGCTGTCAGCACTGCAGCYTGTGTGTCCAGGGGAACCAATCAGCGCGCACGTTGTTCGCTTGTGGCCCTGGTGTGCTGGCTGGCACCGGTAGTTAACCTAGAATGTGAAAAATTGTAGCTAGTCTGTAAAAAGAAAAGCCTTGCCTTGGTGAGGAAGGAGAAGCGTCGCAGGACTATGGACCCAGTGAACAATGCTGAGACAGGAGATACAGAAACCGAACTGGAGCCGGTCTATGTTCTTATTCCGAAGGAAACGAGGTGCAAGAAGAAGGAGCAGGAAAAGCTGTCCGGAGTCGTCAAGAATGTCCATAGAAAACTGCGAAGAAAATACCGAGAAGGTAGTTACGCGTCGCTAGCTTTATCTAACTAACGTTAGTTAATTTAAACCGCTAGAAAAATTCAGGGGTCCGGTCTGTCAGCAAACGGGCCATTAAACTTGGTGAAAATAAGGCCCCAAGTAGAACGCTAACGTAGTTCGCTAAGTAACATTAGCTAGCTTGCTAGCATTATTTATTATTTTGGGTGCCTTGCACATACTGCAAGTGACGGGGAACATGTCAGGCTCGACTACTGTCTTAAAAAAAACATTGTCATATAATAGTAGCTAACGTTAGGTGGGTAGCTTGTGTGGCTACATTTCACTTTATTTATGACCAAACTAGACTAATGTAACGTTAGATCAGGGCCGCCTGGGAATATTTCAAGCTGCAGTGTCCACTTACTAACTCGGCTTGTTTGGATCTTTATTGTATGATTTGGCAACAAAATTCATAATAGCCTCTTACCTATAGTCATTTGGGAAGGTTGTTCGATCGTAATATACTGGCTCATGGGCACTGTCAGACAGGTGAGCCTGGATTGTATGGCTTTTGTGTCACCTGTTCTGAAACTGAAAATAACGAGAAAAATATGAAAATATGTTTTATTGTCACACACCGGATACTGTTCCATCAGAAAGTATTCATACCCCTTGACTTATTCCACATTTTGTTGTTACTTGTTTGTGTTACAGCCTGAATTAAATGTATTAATATATGTTCTTCTCATCCGTCTACACACATGACCCCATAATGACAAAATGAAAACATGTTTTTAGKAATTTTAGCACATTTATTGATAATGAAATACTGAAATATCTATTTTACGTAGGTATTCACACCCCTGAGTCAATACTTTGTAGAAACACCTTTGGCAGCGATTACAGCTGTGAGTCTCTCTGGGTAAGYCTCTAAGAGCTTTCCACACCTGGATTGTACAACATTTGATCATTATTATTTTCTAAATTCTTCAAAGTCTGTCAAATTGGTTGTTGATCATTGCTAGACAACCATTTTCAGGTCTTAACATAGACCAAGACCAAGTCAAACTTGGTCAATCAGGAACATTCACTGTCTTCTTTGTAAGCAACTCCAGTGTAGATTTGCCCTTGTGTTTTGTTATTGTCCTGCTGAAAGGTGAATTTATCTCCCAGTTCCTCTGCCTGTGCTTAGCTCCATTCTGTTTGTGTATTTTTTTAATCCTGAACAACTCCCCAGTATTTAACAATTAAGCATACCCACAACAAGATGCAGCTTGCTTGAAAATGTGGATAGTGGTATTGTGTTGTATTCAGGACAAAAAGTGTATTGTTTTGCCACTTTTTTTTTCCAGTATTACTTTAGTTCTTTGTTGCAAACAGGATGCATGAACAGGCTTCCTTCTTTTCACTCTGTCAATTTGGTTAGTATTGTGGAGTAACTACAATGTTGTTGATCCATCCTCAGTTTTCTCCTATCACAGCCATTCAACTTTGTAACTGTGTTAACGTCACAATTGGCCTCATGGTATGACTACCTAATCTCTGTACCCAACACATACAGATAATTGTAAGGTCCCTCKGTCGAACAATGAGTTCCAAACAGATTCAACCACAAAGACCAGGGAGGTTTTCCAATGTCTTGCAAAGAAGGTGTATCAGTACACCTAGTCACAACAAGGATACAGGCATCCTTCCTAACTCCAATGCAGGAGATATCTTCACCATGCTCCATGATATTCAATGTCTATTTTATTTTTATCCCATCTACCAATAGGTGACCTTTGCGATGCATTGTAAAACATCCCTGGTCTTTGTGCTTGAATCTAAGGGTAGGCAACAACACCTCAGCCACACTGACCCTTAACACGGGGCCCCCTAAAGAGTGTGTGCGTAGTCCCCTACTGTACTCCCTGTTGACCCACGACTGCGTGGCCACGCACAACTCCAACACCAACAACAAGTTTGCTGACGGTGGTAGGCCTGATCACCGACGGCGATGAGTCAGCCTACAGGGAGGAGGTCAGAGACTTGGCAGTGTGGTGCCTGTACAACAACCTCTCCCTCAACGTCAGAAAGATCAAGGAGCTGATCGTGGACTATAGGGAGAAAGACTGGAGCGCATGCCCCCATCCACATCACCGGGGCTATTGTGGAGCGGGTCGAGAGCTTCAAGTTCCTTGGCATCCACATCCCTAAGAACGTAAGTGGTCCACACACACCCAGTCATGAAGAGGGCACGGCAGTGCCTCTTTCCCCTCAGGAGGCTGAAAGGATTTGGCATGGGCTCTCGGATCCTCAAAAAGTTGTACAGATGCACCATTGAGAGCATCTTGACTGGTTGGATCACCGCTTGGAATGCAAATGCACTGTCCTTGACCACAAAGTGCTACAGGGGGTGGTGCAGACAGCCCAGTACATCACTGGGGCTGAGCTCCCTGCCATCCAGGACCTCTGTGTCAGGCGGTGTCAGAGGAAGACCCGAAAAATTGCAAAAGACTCCAGCCACCCAAGTCATAGACTGTTCACTCTGCTACTAGACTATATACACTGAGTATACAAAACATTAAGGACACCTGCTCTTTCCATGACCAGGGTGGGAGATTTTTCTTTTTTGGTCCACAAGCCAGCAAAAATATTTGATGTAATTACATTGCGCTCGCCCTGGATGAGCATGCTTTCTGTTTTTCTAAAACAAGAAATGTATTAACCAGTAAGAAGTAATGGGGTGTATTGCTTAATTTCATTTCTGTAACCTGCATTTTAACCAATTTATGTTCAAATAGATACAATAATAAAGAACCGTTTTACTAATGAACATCAAGAATCAACAAAGTGGCTACCCTGCCACAAAGGCTGAGTGATATTCTTATTATTATAAACTCAGCAATAAAATAAATGTCCCTTTTTTCAGAACCCTGTCTTTCAAAGATAATTCGTAAAAAATCCAAATAACTTCTCAGATCTTCATTGTAAAAGGGTTTAAACACTGTTTCCATGCTTGTTTAATGAACCTAAAAGATTAATGAACATACACCTGTGGACGCCTAGACAGGACGGACAGCTGATCGTCCTCGCAGTGCAGACCACGTGTAACACCTGCACAGGATCGGTACATCTGAACATCACACCTGCGGGACAGGTACAGGATGGCAACAACAACTGCCCGAGTTACACCAGGAACGCACAATCCCTCTATCAGTGCTTAGACTGTCCACAATAGGCTGAGAGAGGCTGGATTGAGGGCTTTGTAGGCCTGTTGTAAGGCAGGTCCTCACCAGACATCACAGGCAACCGACATCGCCTATGGGCACAAACCCACCATCGCTGGACCAGACAGGACTGACAAAAAGTGCTCTTCACTGACGAGTCGTGGTTTTGTCTCACCAGGGGTGATTGTCGGATTCACGTTTATCGTTGAAGGGATGAGCGTTAACACGAGGCCTGTACTCTGGAGCAGGATCGATTTGGAGGTGGAGGGTCCGTCATGGTCTGGGGCGGTGTGTCACAGCATCATCGGACTGTGCCTGCAATGACACAAGCTATCTCAATGGTGTGCGTTACAGGGAAAACATCCTCTTCCCTTGTGTTACCCTTCCTGCAGGCTCATCCTGACATGACCTTCCAGCATGACAATGCCACCAGCCATACTGCTCGTTCTGTGCGTGATTTCCTGCAAGACCGGAAATATCAGTGTTCTGCCATGGTCAGCGAAGAGCCCGGATCTCAATCCCCCTCCAGAAATGTCCGGGAACTTGCAGGTGCCTTGGTGGAAGAGTGGGGTAACATCTCACAGCAAGAGCTGGCAAATCTGGTGCAGTCCATGAGGAGGAGATGCACTGCAGTACTTAATGCAGCTGGTGGCCACACCAGATACTGACTGTTACTTTTGATTTTTGAACCCCCCCCCCCTTTGTTCAGGGACACATAATTCAATTTCTGTTAGTCACATGTCTGTGGAACTTGTTCAGTTTATGTCTGTTGTTGAATCTTATGTTCATACAAATATTTACACACGTTAAGTTTGCTGAAAATTAACATAGTTGACAGTGAGAGGACTTTTTTTTTTTTTGCTGAGTAGTTCAGGGCTCTACGCTGACATTTTTTACAAGGAGTACATAATGTGCTCCTAAATTAGAAATGTAGAAGCACACAAATTAATCTAGGAGAACAATTAAAGTATTTGAGTGTTTTAATGATAAGAAATGACAAAGTTAATAATTTTCTTTTAGGCGTGTACCATGATTCAAGCGCAATCATTAGGTGAGACAAATGTTCAGCTGCTGCTTTAAGGGACTGGCCGTTACCATGMTAACTTGGGCACTCGCTTGTCTGTGATGAAAAAAATCTCACACTGCAATGTCTTCCGAGCAGCAGACCGTTGCAGCAAACTTAAAGATGCACTATGCAGAAATCACTCCGTAATTTCCTGGTTGCAAAAATTCMAATAGCCTAATTTCAGTTTGACAAAACAAGCAATTATAGTACAGAGCATCATTGTACCATCTACACTGTCGTGAAATATCTTTCCATAATCAAACATTTTGTCTATTCAGCTGTTTGAAGCTGTTGTACAAAACTGAAGGTAAAAAAAAGCAAAAACGGAACTTAATGGGAAGCATAGAAATAGCGCACATAGAACATATGTACTAATTCTTAAACTTCCTTTCCATGAGTGACAGATCTATAACACACATTTCTGTGAATTTGGTCCAATGTGCCCAAAAAGTTTCATATTGTAGCTTTAAACTAACATTGAAAAACAACCTAGCATGTGAACAAAACAATATAACTCGCCAAGAAACACAAGGACAAAGTCACACTTTAGTAGCCTTTCTTGACAATTTGACCAATGTGACTCAATATTAGGAATGTGTTCTTAATGTTTTGTGCGATCTGTATTTCATGTAGTCCTTGTTATGTTCTCGCAAAAAGGAAGATGGAAGATATATTTTGACAGGCGCAAATGATACATACATTTCACTTATAATCGACGCTGACACAGCCAGGGCAAGACCGAAATAAAGCACATGCAGTTCTGACAATTTTCAGCCAGTAAACATGTGCACCTGTTTTCTCTCCACACACACACATATTTATAGGCCATACATGCATGCATACATACAGCACCAGTCCAAAAGTTTGGACACCTACTCATTCAAGAGTTTTTATTTTTACTGTTTTCTACATTGTAGAATAATATTGACGACATCAAAACTATGAAATAACACACATGGAATCATGTAGTAACCAAAAAAGGGTTAAACAAATCYAAATATATTTTAGATTCTTCAAAGTAGCCACCCTTTGCTTTTGACAGCTTTGCACACTCTTCGCATTCTCTCAACCAGCTTCACCTGGAATGTTTTTCCAAAGTCTTGAAGGAGTTCCCACATGCTGAGCACTTGTTGGCTGCTTTTCCTTAACTCTGCGGTCCAACTCATTAAAACCATCTCAATTTTGTTGAGGTRGGGTGATTGTGGAGGCCAGGTAATCTGATGCAGCACTCCATCACTCTCCTTCTTGGGCAAATAGCCCTTACATAACCTGGAGGTGTGTTGGGTCATTGTTCTGTTGAAAAACAAATGATAGTCCCACTAAGCCCAAACAAGATGGGATGGCGTATTGCTGCAGAATGCTGTGGTAGCCATGCTGGTTAAGTGGTAGCATGCTGGTTAAGCAAGCACCATTACACCTCCTCCTCCATGCTTCACGGTGGGAACCACACACCTACTCAGCGCGTCTCACAAGACACGGCGGTTGGAACCAAAAATCTCATATTTGGACTCTTCAGATGAAAGGACGATTTTTCCACCAGTCTAATGTCCATTCCTCGTGTTTCTTGGCCCAAGCAAGTCTCTTCTTATTATTGGTGTCATTTAGTAGTGGTTTCTTTGCAGCAATTCGACCATGAAGGCCTGATTCACGCGGTGTCCTCTGAACAGGTGTTGATGTATCTGTTTCTTGAACTTATTTGGGCCTCTAATTTCTGAGGCCCGTAACTCAAATTAACCTTATCCTCTGCGGCAGAGGTAACTCTGGGTCTTCCTTTCCTGTGGCGGTCCGCATGAGAGCCAGTTTCATCATAGCGCTTTGATGTTTTGCGACTGCACTTAAAGAACATTCAAAGTTCTTGAACTTTTCCAGATTGACTGACCTTCATGTCTTAAAGTAATGATGGACTGCCGTTTCTCTTTGCTTATTTGAGCTGTTCTTGCCATAATATGGACTTGGTATTTTACCAAATAGGGCTATCTTCTGTATACCACCCCAACCATGTCACAACCCAACTGATTGGCACAAACGCATTAAGAAGGAAAGAAATTCTAAAAATGAACTAAACAAAGCACACCTGTTAATTGAAATGCATTCCAGGTGGCTACCTCATGAAGCTGGTTGAGAGAGTGCCAAGATGTCATCAAGGCAAAGGGTGGCTACTTTGAAGAATCTGAAATATATAAAATATATTTTGATTTGTTTAACACTTTTTTTGGTTACTACATGATTCCATGTGTTATTTCATAGTTTTGACATCTTCACTTTTCTACAATGTAGAAAATAGTAAAAATAAAGAAACTCTGGAATGAGTAAGTATGTCCAAACTTCTGACTGGTACTGTACATGCGTACCTCTTCCATTTCATCCCGTCAGCAGATCTTTAAAAAAAATATATTTTCTTGGATTTCCCTTTCTCTTTTATTTTTTTCGACACCAGGGTAGATGTTCTATTACTTCGGCTGTTTTCCACATAGGCCCATATAATTGGGGAGGAAAGATAAGGGTAGCCTATAGGCCTAAAGATTGTGTAAAAACATTATATGCATTTCTGGTTCAATTCAGTTTATTGGCCTTTGCAGGAATTAGTCTTGCATTCAGATGTAGGGTTGTTGAGACAACCAGTTGAGGAATCTGCCAGTAATCCTATTCTTAACAGATTGTTTATCATGAGGCAAGTCTCTCGTGTCAACTTCAGCTATTTTGGACCCTAAAATTGGCTAATCTTACTGGAAGAATGTCCAGGGCCACACTTTCAGTTTTAGTCAAACCGTAATGGAGCTCTGCATTCTGTGTGTAYCTCGGCTGCTAATAGTGTAATGTAATGTGCTCTTGTGGTTGTCAGCCTGGACAGAATATAGGCCTATTAGCCACTCATTTTACTTTGCAACCAATGTTTTCATTTTGTTTATTTAGCATCGGTTTGGCTAGATACCGGCCTGGTGAAAAATAGCGACATCTATGAATAGCCTAGGTCTATTTCCCACTGTGTTGCAATCATCACACAAATTTAAAAACGGCATACAACCGGTATTTTCCACTCTACCAGCAGAAGGACTGATTGMCCTAGCAACTGGTCTTGAAAGACAAGACACTGGGCAGTTGTCCTGTCAGCTGACACCGTGATTAGTTAATAAGTAAAGCATGATCTGGTCTGCTTGGCATTGGTACCACAGTAGTCATGCTTTGTACTAGGGCACTGCTGTTTATTCCAACCGGTCGTCTTGTCGTTTTATTTCTGCCAATCTGATATTGTTTTTTTCCTCTTGTGGTCATGGGATTTCTTCCTTTATCAAGCTAAACACATTCTGCTGTATGCCTGTGAAGACCTGGTGAAGGGAATTTGTGAAGATATATAGGAACAGATGTGAAGACTTCTGTTGAAAGTCTGTTGAAAGTCTGGTTTTCAGCTATACCTCTATATTGCTGGAAGGATGACATGTTTTTAGAAAATGTTGAAGCAATGTTGTTAGCCTATGTGGGGCTGAATGACAGTGATTCCTCTATTGAATGAATGTAAAAAAAACTTTACAAGTAGGTACATCTCAATGTTGGCTTATTGTGTACACAATGTACAATACCAGTKAAAAGTTTGGACACACCTACTCATTCCAGGGTTTTTCTTTTCTTTTTACTATTTTCTACATTGTAGAATAATATTGAAGACATTAAAACTATGAAATAACACACATGTAGTAGCTAAAAAAAAA